>NC_141557.1:145513986-146030187 GCF_036417535.1 Chlamydotis macqueenii | reverse complement strand
CTTCCCTTCCCTTCCCGCACCTTCCCTTCCCTTCCCTTCCCGCACCTTCCCTTCCCTTCCCTTCCCGCACCTTCCCTTCCCTTCCCTTCCCTTCCCTTCCCGCACCTTCCCTTCCCTTCCCTTCCCTTCCCGCACCTTCCCTTCCCTTCCCTTCCCTTCCCTTCCCTTCCCTTCCCTTCCCTTCCCTTCCCTTCCCTTCCCTTCCCTTCCCTTCCCTTCCCTTCCCTTCCCTTCCCTTCCCTTCCCTTCCCGCACCTTCCCTTCCCTTCCCTTCCCGCACCTTCCCTTCCCTTCCCTTCCCTTCCCTTCCCTTCCCTTCCCTTCCCTTCCCTTCCCTTCCCTTCCCTTCCCTTCCCTTCCCTTCCCTTCCCTTCCCTTCCCTTCCCTTCCCTTCCCTTCCCTTCCCTTCCCTTCCCTTCCCTTCCCTTCCCTTCCCTTCCCTTCCCTTCCCTTCCCTTCCCTTCCCTTCCCTTCCCTTCCCTTCCCTTCCCTTCCCTTCCCTTCCCTTCCCTTCCCTTCCCTTCCCTTCCCTTCCCTTCCCTTCCCTTCCCTTCCCTTCCCTTCCCTTCCCTTCCCTTCCCTTCCCTTCCCTTCCCTTCCCTTCCCTTCCCTTCCCTTCCCTTCCCTTCCCTTCCCTTCCCTTCCCTTCCCTTCCCTTCCCTCACCTTCCCTTCCCGCACCTTCCCTTCCCGCACCTTCCCGCACCTTCCCTTCCCGCACCTTCCCTTCCCTTCCCGCACCTTCCCGCACCTTCCCTTCCCGCACCTTCCCGCACCTTCCCTTCCCGCACCTTCCCTTCCCGCACCTTCCCTTCCCTTCCCTTCCCTTCCCGCACCTTCCCTTCCCTTCCCTTCCCTTCCCTTCCCTTCCCTTCCCTTCCCTTCCCTTCCCTTCCCTTCCCGCACCTTCCCTTCCCTTCCCTTCCCTTCCCTTCCCTTCCCTTCCCTTCCCTTCCCTTCCCTTCCCGCACCTTCCCTTCCCTTCCCTTCCCTTCCCTTCCCTTCCCTTCCCTTCCCTTCCCGCACCTTCCCTTCCCTTCCCTTCCCTTCCCTTCCCTTCCCTTCCCTTCCCTTCCCTTCCCTTCCCGCACCTTCCCTTCCCTTCCCTTCCCGCACCTTCCCTTCCCTTCCCTTCCCGCACCTTCCCTTCCCTTCCCTTCCCTTCCCTTCCCTTCCCTTCCCTTCCCTTCCCTTCCCTTCCCTTCCCTTCCCTTCCCTTCCCTTCCCTTCCCTTCCCTTACCTTCCCGCACCTTCCCTTCCCTTCCCTTCCCTTCCCTTCCCTTCCCTTCCCTTCCCTTCCCTTCCCTTCCCTTCCCTTCCCTTCCCTTCCCTTCCCTTCCCGCACCTTCCCTTCCCTTCCCTTCCCGCACCTTCCCGCACCTTCCCTTCCCGCACCTTCCCGCACCTTCCCTTCCCTTCCCGCACCTTCCCTTCCCGCACCTTCCCTTCCCTTCCCTTCCCGCACCTTCCCTTCCCTTCCCTTCCCTTCCCTTCCCTTCCCTTCCCTTCCCTTCCCTTCCCTTCCCTTCCCTTCCCTTCCCTTCCCTTCCCTTCCCTTCCCTTCCCTTCCCGCACCTTCCCGCACCTTCCCGCACCTTCCCGCACCTTCCCGCACCTTCCCGCACCTTCCCTTCCCGCACCTTCCCTTCCCGCACCTTCCCTTCTCTTCCCTTCCCTTCCCTTCCCTTCCCTTCCCTTCCCTTCCCGCACCTTCCCTTCCCGCACCTTCCCTTCCCTTCCCTTCCCGCACCTTCCCTTCCCGCACCTTCCCTTCCCTTCCCTTCCCTTCCCTTCCCTTCCCTTCCCTTCCCTTCCCTTCCCTTCCCTTCCCTTCCCTTCCCTTCCCTTCCCGCACCTTCCCTTCCCTCACCTTCCCTTCCCGCACCTTCCCTTCCCTTCCCTTCCCGCACCTTCCCTTCCCTTCCCTTCCCGCACCTTCCCTTCCCTTCCCGCACCTTCCCTTCCCTTCCCTTCCCTTCCCTTCCCTTCCCGCACCTTCCCTTCCCTTCCCTTCCCGCACCTTCCCTTCCCGCACCTTCCCTTCCCTTCCCTTCCCTTCCCTTCCCTTCCCTTCCCTTCCCTTCCCTTCCCTTCCCTTCCCTTCCCTTCCCTTCCCTTCCCTTCCCTTCCCTTCCCTTCCCTTCCCTTCCCTTCCCTTCCCGCACCTTCCCTTCCCTTCCCTTCCCTTCCCGCACCTTCCCTTCCCTTCCCTTCCCTTCCCTTCCCCCACCTTCCCTTCCCTTCCCTTCCCTTCCCTTCCCTTCCCTTCCCTTCCCTTCCCTTCCCTTCCCTTCCCTTCCCTTCCCTTCCCTTCCCTTCCCTTCCCTTCCCTTCCCTTCCCTTCCCTTCCCTTCCCTTCCCTTCCCGCACCTTCCCTTCCCTTCCCTTCCCTTCCCGCACCTTCCCTTCCCGCACCTTCCCGCACCTTCCCTTCCCGCACCTTCCCGCACCTTCCCTTCCCTTCCCTTCCCTTCCCTTCCCTTCCCTTCCCTTCCCTTCCCGCACCTTCCCTTCCCTTCCCTTCCCTTCCCTTCCCTTCCCTTCCCTTCCCTTCCCTTCCCTTCCCTTCCCTTCCCTTCCCTTCCCTTCCCTTCCCTTCCCTTCCCTTCCCTTCCCGCACCTTCCCGCACCTTCCCTTCCCTTCCCTTCCCTTCCCTTCCCTTCCCTTCCCTTCCCTTCCCTTCCCTTCCCTTCCCTTCCCTTCCCTTCCCTTCCCGCACCTTCCCTTCCCTTCCCTTCCCTTCCCTTCCCTTCCCTTCCCTTCCCGCACCTTCCCTTCCCTTCCCTTCCCTTCCCTTCCCGCACCTTCCCTTCCCTTCCCGCACCTTCCCTTCCCGCACCTTCCCTTCCCTTCCCGCACCTTCCCTTCCCTTCCCTTCCCTTCCCTTCCCGCACCTTCCCTTCCCGCACCTTCCCTTCCCTTCCCTTCCCTTCCCTTCCCTTCCCTTCCCGCACCTTCCCTTCCCGCACCTTCCCTTCCCTTCCCTTCCCGCACCTTCCCTTCCCTTCCCTTCCCTTCCCGCACCTTCCCTTCCCTTCCCTTCCCTTCCCTTCCCTTCCCTTCCCGCACCTTCCCTTCCCTTCCCGCACCTTCCCTTCCCGCACCTTCCCTTCCCTTCCCGCACCTTCCCTTCCCTTCCCTTCCCTTCCCTTCCCGCACCTTCCCTTCCCTTCCCTTCCCTTCCCTTCCCGCACCTTCCCTTCCCTTCCCTTCCCTTCCCTTCCCTTCCCTTCCCTTCCCTTCCCTTCCCTTCCCTTCCCTTCCCTTCCCTTCCCTTCCCTTCCCTTCCCTTCCCTTCCCTTCCCTTCCCTTCCCTTCCCTTCCCGCACCTTCCCTTCCCTTCCCGCACCTTCCCTTCCCTTCCCTTCCCGCACCTTCCCTTCCCTTCCCTTCCCTTCCCTTCCCTTCCCTTCCCTTCCCTTCCCTTCCCTTCCCTTCCCTTCCCTTCCCTTCCCTTCCCTTCCCTTCCCGCACCTTCCCGCACCTTCCCGCACCTTCCCGCACCTTCCCTTCCCTTCCCTTCCCTTCCCGCACCTTCCCTTCCCTTCCCTTCCCTTCCCTTCCCTTCCCTTCCCTTCCCTTCCCTTCCCTTCCCTTCCCTTCCCTTCCCTTCCCTTCCCTTCCCTTCCCTTCCCTTCCCTTCCCTTCCCTTCCCTTCCCTTCCCTTCCCGCACCTTCCCTTCCCTTCCCTTCCCGCACCTTCCCGCACCTTCCCGCACCTTCCCTTCCCTTCCCGCACCTTCCCGCACCTTCCCGCACCTTCCCGCACCTTCCCGCACCTTCCCTTCCCTTCCCGCACCTTCCCTTCCCTTCCCTTCCCGCACCTTCCCTTCCCTTCCCTTCCCTTCCCGCACCTTCCCTTCCCTTCCCTTCCCTTCCCTTCCCTTCCCGCACCTTCCCTTCCCTTCCCTTCCCTTCCCTTCCCTTCCCGCACCTTCCCTTCCCTTCCCTTCCCTTCCCTTCCCTTCCCTTCCCTTCCCTTCCCTTCCCTTCCCTTCCCTTCCCTTCCCTTCCCTTCCCTTCCCTTCCCTTCCCTTCCCTTCCCGCACCTTCCCTTCCCGCACCTTCCCTTCCCTTCCCTTCCCTTCCCTTCCCTTCCCTTCCCGCACCTTCCCTTCCCGCACCTTCCCTTCCCTTCCCTTCCCGCACCTTCCCTTCCCTTCCCTTCCCTTCCCGCACCTTCCCTTCCCTTCCCTTCCCTTCCCTTCCCTTCCCTTCCCTTCCCGCACCTTCCCTTCCCTTCCCGCACCTTCCCTTCCCGCACCTTCCCTTCCCTTCCCGCACCTTCCCTTCCCTTCCCTTCCCTTCCCTTCCCGCACCTTCCCTTCCCTTCCCTTCCCTTCCCTTCCCTTCCCGCACCTTCCCTTCCCTTCCCTTCCCTTCCCTTCCCTTCCCTTCCCTTCCCTTCCCTTCCCTTCCCTTCCCTTCCCTTCCCTTCCCTTCCCTTCCCTTCCCTTCCCTTCCCTTCCCTTCCCTTCCCGCACCTTCCCTTCCCTTCCCGCACCTTCCCTTCCCTTCCCTTCCCGCACCTTCCCTTCCCTTCCCTTCCCTTCCCTTCCCTTCCCTTCCCTTCCCTTCCCTTCCCTTCCCTTCCCTTCCCTTCCCTTCCCTTCCCTTCCCTTCCCTTCCCTTCCCGCACCTTCCCGCACCTTCCCGCACCTTCCCGCACCTTCCCTTCCCTTCCCTTCCCTTCCCGCACCTTCCCTTCCCTTCCCTTCCCTTCCCTTCCCTTCCCTTCCCTTCCCTTCCCTTCCCTTCCCTTCCCTTCCCTTCCCTTCCCTTCCCTTCCCTTCCCTTCCCTTCCCTTCCCTTCCCTTCCCTTCCCTTCCCTTCCCTTCCCTTCCCGCACCTTCCCTTCCCTTCCCTTCCCGCACCTTCCCGCACCTTCCCGCACCTTCCCTTCCCTTCCCGCACCTTCCCGCACCTTCCCGCACCTTCCCGCACCTTCCCGCACCTTCCCTTCCCTTCCCGCACCTTCCCTTCCCTTCCCTTCCCGCACCTTCCCTTCCCTTCCCTTCCCTTCCCGCACCTTCCCTTCCCTTCCCTTCCCTTCCCTTCCCTTCCCGCACCTTCCCTTCCCTTCCCTTCCCTTCCCTTCCCTTCCCGCACCTTCCCTTCCCTTCCCTTCCCTTCCCTTCCCTTCCCTTCCCTTCCCTTCCCTTCCCTTCCCTTCCCTTCCCTTCCCTTCCCTTCCCTTCCCTTCCCTTCCCTTCCCTTCCCTTCCCGCACCTTCCCTTCCCTTCCCTTCCCTTCCCTTCCCTTCCCTTCCCTTCCCTTCCCTTCCCTTCCCTTCCCTTCCCTTCCCTTCCCTTCCCTTCCCTTCCCTTCCCTTCCCTTCCCTTCCCTTCCCTTCCCGCACCTTCCCTTCCCTTCCCGCACCTTCCCTTCCCTTCCCTTCCCTTCCCGCACCTTCCCGCACCTTCCCTTCCCTTCCCTTCCCTTCCCTTCCCTTCCCTTCCCTTCCCTTCCCTTCCCGCACCTTCCCTTCCCTTCCCTTCCCTTCCCTTCCCTTCCCTTCCCTTCCCTTCCCTTCCCTTCCCTTCCCTTCCCTTCCCTTCCCTTCCCTTCCCTTCCCTTCCCTTCCCTTCCCTTCCCTTCCCTTCCCTTCCCTTCCCTTCCCTTCCCTTCCCTTCCCTTCCCTTCCCTTCCCTTCCCTTCCCTTCCCTTCCCTTCCCTTCCCTTCCCTTCCCTTCCCTTCCCTTCCTTCCCTTCCCTTCCCTTCCCGCACCTTCCCTTCCCTTCCCTTCCCTTCCCTTCCCTTCCCTTCCCTTCCCTTCCCTTCCCTTCCCTTCCCTTCCCTTCCCTTCCCTTCCCTTCCCTTCCCTTCCCTTCCCTTCCCGCACCTTCCCTTCCCTTCCCTTCCCTTCCCTTCCCTTCCCTTCCCTTCCCTTCCCTTCCCTTCCCTTCCCTTCCCTTCCCTTCCCTTCCCTTCCCTTCCCTTCCCTTCCCTTCCCTTCCCTTCCCTTCCCGCACCTTCCCTTCCCTTCCCTTCCCGCACCTTCCCTTCCCTTCCCGCACCTTCCCTTCCCTTCCCTTCCCGCACCTTCCCTTCCCTTCCCTTCCCTTCCCGCACCTTCCCGCACCTTCCCTTCCCTTCCCGCACCTTCCCTTCCCGCACCTTCCCTTCCCTTCCCTTCCCGCACCTTCCCTTCCCTTCCCTTCCCTTCCCTTCCCTTCCCTTCCCTTCCCTTCCCTTCCCTTCCCTTCCCTCCCTTCCCTTCCCTTCCCTTCCCTTCCCTTCCCTTCCCTTCCCTTCCCTTCCCTTCCCTTCCCTTCCCTTCCCTTCCCTTCCCTTCCCTTCCCTTCCCTTCCCTTCTCTTCCCTTCCCTTCCCTTCCCTTCCCTTCCCTTCCCTTCCCTTCCCTTCCCGCACCTTCCCTTCCCGCACCTTCCCTTCCCTTCCCTTCCCGCACCTTCCCTTCCCGCACCTTCCCTTCCCTTCCCTTCCCGCACCTTCCCTTCCCTTCCCTTCCCGCACCTTCCCTTCCCTTCCCTTCCCTTCCCTTCCCGCACCTTCCCGCACCTTCCCGCACCTTCCCGCACCTTCCCGCACCTTCCCTTCCCTTCCCGCACCTTCCCGCACCTTCCCTTCCCTTCCCTTCCCTTCCCTTCCCTTCCCTTCCCTTCCCTTCCCTTCCCTTCCCTTCCCTTCCCTTCCCGCACCTTCCCGCACCTTCCCGCACCTTCCCGCACCTTCCCTTCCCTTCCCGCACCTTCCCGCACCTTCCCGCACCTTCCCTTCCCGCACCTTCCCTTCCCGCACCTTCCCTTCCCTTCCCTTCCCTTCCCTTCCCTTCCCTTCCCTTCCCTTCCCGCACCTTCCCTTCCCGCACCTTCCCTTCCCTTCCCTTCCCTTCCCTTCCCTTCCCTTCCCGCACCTTCCCTTCCCGCACCTTCCCTTCCCTTCCCTTCCCGCACCTTCCCTTCCCTTCCCTTCCCTTCCCTTCCCTTCCCGCACCTTCCCTTCCCTTCCCTTCCCTTCCCTTCCCGCACCTTCCCTTCCCTTCCCGCACCTTCCCTTCCCGCACCTTCCCTTCCCTTCCCGCACCTTCCCTTCCCTTCCCTTCCCGCACCTTCCCGCACCTTCCCTTCCCTTCGCTTCCCTTCCCTTCCCGCACCTTCCCTTCCCGCACCTTCCCTTCCCTTCCCTTCCCGCACCTTCCCTTCCCTTCCCTTCCCGCACCTTCCCTTCCCTTCCCTTCCCTTCCCTTCCCTTCCCGCACCTTCCCTTCCCTTCCCTTCCCGCACCTTCCCTTCCCGCACCTTCCCTTCCCGCACCTTCCCTTCCCTTCCCGCACCTTCCCTTCCCTTCCCTTCCCTTCCCTTCCCTTCCCTTCCCGCACCTTCCCTTCCCTTCCCTTCCCTTCCCTTCCCTTCCCTTCCCTTCCCTTCCCTTCCCTTCCCTTCCCTTCCCTTCCCTTCCCTTCCCTTCCCTTCCCTTCCCTTCCCTTCCCTTCCCTTCCCTTCCCTTCCCTTCCCTTCCCGCACCTTCCCTTCCCTTCCCTTCCCGCACCTTCCCTTCCCTTCCCTTCCCGCACCTTCCCTTCCCTTCCCTTCCCTTCCCTTCCCGCACCTTCCCTTCCCTTCCCTTCCCTTCCCGCACCTTCCCTTCCCTTCCTTCCCTTCCCTTCCCTTCCCTTCCCTTCCCTTCCCTTCCCTTCCCTTCCCTTCCCTTCCCTTCCCTTCCCTTCCCTTCCCTTCCCTTCCCTTCCCTTCCCTTCCCGCACCTTCCCTTCCCTTCCCTTCCCGCACCTTCCCTTCCCTTCCCTTCCCTTCCCTTCCCTTCCCTTCCCTTCCCTTCCCGCACCTTCCCTTCCCTTCCCTTCCCTTCCCTTCCCTTCCCTTCCCTTCCCTTCCCTTCCCTTCCCTTCCCTTCCCTTCCCTTCCCTTCCCTTCCCTTCCCTTCCCTTCCCTTCCCTTCCCTTCCCTTCCCTTCCCTTCCCTTCCCTTCCCTTCCCTTCCCTTCCCTTCCCTTCCCTTCCCTTCCCTTCCCTTCCCTTCCCTTCCCTTCCCTTCCCTTCCCTTCCCTTCCCTTCCCTTCCCTTCCCTTCCCTTCCCTCACCTTCCCTTCCCGCACCTTCCCTTCCCGCACCTTCCCGCACCTTCCCTTCCCGCACCTTCCCTTCCCTTCCCGCACCTTCCCGCACCTTCCCTTCCCGCACCTTCCCGCACCTTCCCTTCCCGCACCTTCCCTTCCCGCACCTTCCCTTCCCTTCCCTTCCCTTCCCGCACCTTCCCTTCCCTTCCCTTCCCTTCCCTTCCCTTCCCTTCCCTTCCCTTCCCTTCCCGCACCTTCCCGCACCTTCCCTTCCCTTCCCTTCCCTTCCCTTCCCTTCCCTTCCCTTCCCGCACCTTCCCTTCCCTTCCCTTCCCTTCCCTTCCCTTCCCTTCCCTTCCCTTCCCTTCCCTTCCCTTCCCTTCCCTTCCCTTCCCTTCCCTTCCCTTCCCTTCCCTTCCCTTCCCTTCCCTTCCCGCACCTTCCCTTCCCTTCCCTTCCCGCACCTTCCCTTCCCTTCCCTTCCCGCACCTTCCCTTCCCTTCCCTTCCCTTCCCTTCCCTTCCCTTCCCTTCCCTTCCCTTCCCTTCCCTTCCCTTCCCTTCCCTTCCCTTCCCTTCCCTTCCCTTCCCTTCCCTTCCCTTCCCTTCCCTTCCCGCACCTTCCCTTCCCTTCCCTTCCCTTCCCTTCCCTTCCCTTCCCTTCCCTTCCCTTCCCTTCCCTTCCCTTCCCTTCCCTTCCCTTCCCGCACCTTCCCTTCCCTTCCCTTCCCGCACCTTCCCGCACCTTCCCTTCCCGCACCTTCCCGCACCTTCCCTTCCCTTCCCGCACCTTCCCTTCCCGCACCTTCCCTTCCCTTCCCTTCCCTTCCCTTCCCTTCCCTTCCCTTCCCTTCCCTTCCCTTCCCTTCCCTTCCCTTCCCTTCCCTTCCCTTCCCTTCCCTTCCCTTCCCTTCCCTTCCCTTCCCTTCCCTTCCCGCACCTTCCCGCACCTTCCCGCACCTTCCCGCACCTTCCCGCACCTTCCCTTCCCGCACCTTCCCTTCCCGCACCTTCCCTTCTCTTCCCTTCCCTTCCCTTCCCTTCCCTTCCCTTCCCTTCCCGCACCTTCCCTTCCCGCACCTTCCCTTCCCTTCCCTTCCCGCACCTTCCCTTCCCGCACCTTCCCTTCCCTTCCCTTCCCTTCCCTTCCCTTCCCTTCCCTTCCCTTCCCTTCCCTTCCCTTCCCTTCCCTTCCCTTCCCTTCCCTTCCCGCACCTTCCCTTCCCTCACCTTCCCTTCCCGCACCTTCCCTTCCCTTCCCTTCCCGCACCTTCCCTTCCCTTCCCTTCCCGCACCTTCCCTTCCCTTCCCGCACCTTCCCTTCCCTTCCCTTCCCTTCCCTTCCCTTCCCGCACCTTCCCTTCCCTTCCCTTCCCGCACCTTCCCTTCCCGCACCTTCCCTTCCCTTCCCTTCCCTTCCCTTCCCTTCCCTTCCCTTCCCTTCCCTTCCCTTCCCTTCCCTTCCCTTCCCTTCCCTTCCCTTCCCTTCCCTTCCCTTCCCTTCCCTTCCCTTCCCTTCCCTTCCCTTCCCGCACCTTCCCTTCCCTTCCCTTCCCTTCCCGCACCTTCCCTTCCCTTCCCTTCCCTTCCCTTCCCCCACCTTCCCTTCCCTTCCCTTCCCTTCCCTTCCCTTCCCTTCCCTTCCCTTCCCTTCCCTTCCCTTCCCTTCCCTTCCCTTCCCTTCCCTTCCCTTCCCTTCCCTTCCCTTCCCTTCCCTTCCCTTCCCTTCCCTTCCCTTCCCTTCCCTTCCCGCACCTTCCCTTCCCTTCCCTTCCCTTCCCGCACCTTCCCTTCCCGCACCTTCCCGCACCTTCCCTTCCCGCACCTTCCCGCACCTTCCCTTCCCTTCCCTTCCCTTCCCTTCCCTTCCCTTCCCTTCCCTTCCCGCACCTTCCCTTCCCTTCCCTTCCCTTCCCTTCCCTTCCCTTCCCTTCCCTTCCCTTCCCTTCCCTTCCCTTCCCTTCCCTTCCCTTCCTTCCCTTCCCTTCCCTTCCCTTCCCTTCCCTTCCCTTCCCGCACCTTCCCGCACCTTCCCTTCCCTTCCCTTCCCTTCCCTTCCCTTCCCTTCCCTTCCCTTCCCTTCCCTTCCCTTCCCTTCCCTTCCCTTCCCTTCCCGCACCTTCCCTTCCCTTCCCTTCCCTTCCCTTCCCTTCCCTTCCCTTCCCTTCCCTTCCCTTCCCTTCCCTTCCCTTCCCTTCCCTTCCCTTCCCTTCCCTTCCCTTCCCTTCCCTTCCCGCACCTTCCCTTCCCTTCCCTTCCCTTCCCTTCCCTTCCCTTCCCTTCCCTTCCCTTCCCTTCCCTTCCCTTCCCTTCCCTTCCCTTCCCTTCCCTTCCCTTCCCTTCCCTTCCCTTCCCGCACCTTCCCTTCCCTTCCCTTCCCTTCCCTTCCCTTCCCTTCCCTTCCCTTCCCTTCCCTTCCCTTCCCTTCCCTTCCCTTCCCTTCCCGCACCTTCCCTTCCCTTCCCTTCCCTTCCCTTCCCTTCCCTTCCCTTCCCTTCCCTTCCCTTCCCTTCCCTTCCCTTCCCTTCCCTTCCCTTCCCTTCCCTTCCCTTCCCTTCCCTTCCCTTCCCTTCCCTTCCCTTCCCTTCCCTTCCCTTCCCTTCCCTTCCCTTCCCTTCCCTTCCCTTCCCTTCCCTTCCCTTCCCTTCCCTTCCCTTCCCTTCCCTTCCCTTCCCTTCCCTTCCCTTCCCTTCCCTTCCCTTCCCTTCCCTTCCCTTCCCTTCCCTTCCCTTCCCTTCCCTTCCCTTCCCTTCCCTTCCCTTCCCTTCCCTTCCCTTCCCTTCCCTTCCCTTCCCCCACCTTCCCTTCCCTTCCCTTCCCTTCCCTTCCCTTCCCTTCCCTTCCCTTCCCTTCCCTTCCCTTCCCTTCCCTTCCCTTCCCTTCCCTTCCCTTCCCGCACCTTCCCTTCCCTTCCCTTCCCTTCCCTTCCCTTCCCTTCCCTTCCCTTCCCTTCCCTTCCCTTCCCTTCCCTTCCCTTCCCTTCCCGCACCTTCCCTTCCCTTCCCTTCCCTTCCCTTCCCTTCCCTTCCCTTCCCTTCCCTTCCCTTCCCTTCCCTTCCCTTCCCTTCCCTTCCCTTCCCTTCCCTTCCCTTCCCTTCCCTTCCCTTCCCTTCCCTTCCCTTCCCTTCCCTTCCCGCACCTTCCCTTCCCTTCCCTTCCCTTCCCTTCCCTTCCCTTCCCTTCCCTTCCCTTCCCTTCCCTTCCCTTCCCTTCCCTTCCCTTCCCGCACCTTACCTTCCGTTCCCTTCCCTTCCCTTCCCTTCCCTTCCCTTCCCTTCCCTTCCCTTCCCTTCCCGCACCTTCCCTTCCCTTCCCTTCCCTTCCCTTCCCTTCCCTTCCCTTCCCTTCCCTTCCCTTCCCTTCCCTTCCCTTCCCTTCCCTTCCCTTCCCTTCCCTTCCCTTCCCGCACCTTCCCTTCCCTTCCCTTCCCTTCCCTTCCCTTCCCTTCCCTTCCCTTCCCTTCCCTTCCCTTCCCTTCCCTTCCCTTCCCTTCCCTTCCCTTCCCTTCCCGCACCTTCCCTTCCCGCACCTTCCCTTCCCTTCCCTTCCCGCACCTTCCCTTCCCTTCCCTTCCCTTCCCTTCCCTTCCCTTCCCTTCCCTTCCCTTCCCTTCCCTTCCCTTCCCTTCCCTTCCCTTCCCTTCCCGCACCTTCCCTTCCCGCACCTTCCCACACCTTCCCTTCCCTTCCCTTCCCTTCCCTTCCCTTCCCTTCCCTTCCCTTCCCTTCCCTTCCCTTCCCTTCCCTTCCCTTCCCTTCCCTTCCCTTCCCTTCCCTTCCCTTCCCTTCCCTTCCCTTCCCTTCCCGCACCTTCCATTCCCGCACCTTCCCTTCCCTTCCCGCACCTTCCCTTCCCGCACCTTCCCACACCTTCCCACACCTTCCCGCACCTTCCCTTCCCTTTCCAGACCTTCCCTTCCCTTTCCCTTCCCTTTCTCTTCCCTTTTCCCCTCCCTTTTCCCTTTTGTTCCTAGTCAAATCATAATTCCTTGAATTCACTCATGAAGTGAATGTACTCCATGGTTTTGTTATGTTAGTTCTGATAAACTAAAGTGCTAGACTGATCATGAACATCTCTCATGAGCCCTTATTTTTTAACGCAATTTACTGCCTCTATGGAACTGGTGGCATAAATAATTGTTTGTTATTTTTCCCCTTTAATTATCTTTGTATAAGTTAAAATCTGAGTCTCTCAGTCTCTCAAAAATAATCATTAATGTAGGAAAATTTAATACATAATTAAATTTTTTTAACTCTTTAAATGATATTTTTAGGACAAAAAGAGTCAAAACCTTTTGACTTCATTCTATTTGCTTAAAGCAGATTTTTCTGAGATTTCTGAGTTCATGTCAGACTAGCTTTTCTGCTCCTGGTGCATACAAAATGCTAGCTATGAAAAAACCCACCTGGACACTCTTTGACTCACAAATGGATTTAGCGAAAGGTCTGGGAGCTCCATGTTTCAGCTATGCTAAGCAACATCTCATTGCAAAAGTGTTCATTACTGTTACTGGTCTGTAGTTTTCACAGTGTGCAAATTTTAATTGCAGAGGAATAGCTACAGCCTGGCTTATTTTATTTAGCTCATTCCATGGCAAAGATACATTGAGTAATATAGGAGGACACAGCTAAATCGAAGACCTTTATTCTTTGAAGTAGCTTTTTATGAGAAGGCATATGAATCTGACTGTAGTGTTTTAATGTTTACCCAAACTAAATAAAGTCTTTTCTTAATGTATGTGTCTGTTTCTCTAAGCTCAGTTTACATAATATGTGAAATTTATAAGAATCTAAAGTTATGAATCTTGCATCATTACCTTGAACAATAAAGTCTTATTTTTTTAATCACTGGTAGCAGTTTCCAATGTTGGTCATGGTGTCCTCTTGTAAGTGGTAAAAAGTGGATGCAGGGTAATTGTCTGTCCTTATTTCCAGGGACATAATTTATTTAAATATTTTCTTGCACTTGTACTGGGAAAGGGGAATGTGTCAGTGAAATATCTACATAAAAAGCCAAACAATGTCTTTATTGATTATACATTACTTCCAGTATAATATTCAGCCTAAGGAACCCAGTCTTTCATAGGATCATAAAATCATAGAATGGTTAGGGTTGGAAGGGTCCTTAAAGATCATCTAATTCCAATCCCTCTGCCTTGGGCTGAGACACCTTCCACTAGACCAGGTTGCTCAAAGCCACATCCAACCTGGCGGTGGCCTTTCACAAAACCAATTGCATAACTCAAAAAGAACAAAAGAAATTTAAAAAGAAAGTAAAATTCTCTCATTTAGCATTTTCCTGAGATTGCAAAGAATTACACACTTGAAATAGATATGAAAGTTACTTTACATGAAGAACAGTCGGTGCTGCATCAGCAACCTCAAGAAAAAATGGAACTGAAGGAAGAAATCTCCCCAACTCAGCAAAGTTTGTTAGTCAAAATAAAATTGAAAATGCTTGCCACATGAGAATGTTAGCATGTTTTTTTTTCTAAAGGTTAGTGAATATTTGGTGTAGTATAGGGATATGAAACATGGTACAAAACCAAAAAAAAAAAAAAAAGATGGGATAATTTGTTTCAGTTACTTTTTTTTTTAACTATTGAGAAAAATAGCAAGGAACTGTTTCAAAATATTTGTAAGCAAAAACTCTTGCAAGAGCAAGGACATATACCTCAGAGGCAGAGAAAACTGATTTAATTTGATATGGCAGGTGTTTTAGTTAATGTATTATTTTATTCAACAGTGGATCACAAAATTCTGTAAAAATGACTGGCCAAGAGTAACAACAATCTACAATATTTGTTTTAAAATATTTTACAAATTTTATTTTTTAAGATGTATCTTTCTGTTTTCAGAAGAACTACTTTAGCAGATTCTTTTAAAAATTTAACCTTACTGTTTCTTTAGGAATCAACACAGTTCTAGAAAAGTATTTAAAAAATCTCAGCTTTAGCTATGCATACTGAAGGAGGACAGAAGGGCTTCTGTATATTTTTCTATAACAATATTTAGCAGACTGAACAAAACATTTGGCATTGTTCTGTTTTTTATTGTAGACAGAGTTTGGAAACATTTATATTATGCCGTAGATCTTTCCTAGTTACTCTTTTATTATATGCTGTTGCAATTAATAGGAAAATCATTCAACTGCTTAAGAAAAAGCAAAACCCTGTAACAATTTCAAAAAGTGTTGATGTTTTAGAAAAAGTAGATAGTTACCTGTATGCAAGTCAAGAAGGAAAAACTGGGTAAAAGATTGTGCTGGGTTTGTGTAGTGGGAGAAGGGGCTAGAAGTTTCCCCTGTATCTGGCAAAGTTGGCGGGCTCCAGGGCAGAGCTGCTGCTGGCCACAGCCAAGCCAATTAGCAACAGTGGTAACGTCTCCAAGATAACATGTTTAAGAAGGGGAAAATAAAACAGAAATGTGGGAAGATAGGAGGAAGTGCAGGTCTTCTGGGCCTCACCCTCTGGCCTCCCATCAGGCAGCTGTTTGAGCCCGACCTGGCCTGCTAGAGAGAGGAGAGGGAGAGATGACGGGGAGGGGGAGGAGAGGGGAGGGTGAGGAGAAGAGAGGGAGAGGAGAGGGAGCTGGAGGGGAGGGGAGAGGAGAGAGAAGGAAAGGGAGAAGAAGAGGAAGAGGCAGAGGGAGAGGCAGAGGAGAGGTTCGGAGAGGAGAGGAGAGGTTCGGAGAGGTTCGGAGAGGAGAGGAGAGGTTCGGAGAGGTTCGGAGAGGAGAGGAGAGGAGAGGAGAGGAGGTGTGAGATAGTATGAGAGGCTTCTACCTCGGTGCAGTTGTGAGGAGTTGCTTGTGAGGAATCTATTGTTGATAAATTCAATTAGTTTTCCCCAAGTTGAGTCTGTTTTGCTCGTAGTTGTAACGTGAATGATGTCTCCCTGTCCTTATTTCAAACCTTGAGCCATTTGTTATATTATCTCTCTCTCATTCCCTCAGAGGGTGGGAAGGGTGAATGAACGACTGTGTAGGACTTTGTCCCAAGTAGAGCTAAACTATGACAGAAGGTTAGCATGCAAGCAGTGGATGGTTTGTCAGGCCAGAGCACAGACTGGAAAACAGACCAGGATAAGCATTTTGGTATGCTCAGGGTCTTTCATTATCACCCTTATCCTGGAGTGAGGTACATAGTCAGCTACACAGATAACGGACAGCCTGGTGCATGAAATAATCTTCTTGTTTCACTCCTGCACTTTCTTCCAGACTCTTCTTTTCCTCTAAACTTGTCTTCTTTTGTGCTTTTCTATCATTTACTGATGGTGTGCCCCTGCCTTTCCTGATGTAGGAGCTGACATGCAGCTGCAGATTCTGAAAGCTCCTCAGCTCTAAGGGGCAAAAGTTACATATATTTTTAGTGAAAATGTTAGCTGACAGAAACAAAGGCAGGTTTGTGCTTCATGAAACATTTTATAAGAAATAAAAAAATGTCAGTGACACTAAGATATTTTGTTAGGATCCCGACTGTCAATGTTCAAATACTTTTGGTTTCTTTCTCTTTGAACTTGGATCTTTTGGTCCCAGGTTCAGTGCTCTCCACCTGAGCTATCCCTCAAACTGCAGATGGGCACTGCTTGGGAGAGTGCTGCCAACAAAGGCCAAAACCGTGCCAATTCATCGTCAGGCAAATGGTAACAATAATGGTGTGTCAGCACATTCCCTCACTCTATTTAGTTTACTGTTGTAGACATTTCTACGTAGCTTGGTGTCGGGAAAAGCGGTACAGAGATACATCAGCTAGCATAAATTTATGGGGAAAAAACCTCAACCCATATGGAATGCCTAGTTTGGATATGTCAGAGATTTAATCTGTTCTAGCACAAATCAGATGTAGAGATTTAGACATAGTGCTGCACTGATCCGTGCAAGTCTTTGTTCTGGGTTGTTCTCATCCAAAAAAAGGCATGATATTTCTGTGGTCTCCCTTAGCACTCCTCACCACAATGGACCTGATTCACTAAGACACGGAACATTATAGACCTATTTTTATGGAGAGTGATGGAAAACTCAGTGGTTTTAATGGGAAAGAGTTAAGGCCTTTAGACACCTAGGCAAAAGTGATTCAGTGGGTATTCCAACTATTTAGTGCATTAGTGACACGTTACAGGATTAAACAAAACAAAAACCGAAAAATATATAGTAATGCAGATAAGATTAAATAACTGAAGAATCTAGGGTACATGTTTCATCTTTATGCTGTTTGATGTAATCCAGGTCATACTGGTATTGATTTACTGCCAGTAAATTATTTGATGATTACTACAAAGTGAAGTTGCTTTGTCACATTTTCTACATCCATCTCAATTACACACAAATGTTCAAAAATTGCTGACTCATTTAGAAGTCTGAGCAGGAAGATAAGAACTGAAAAGATATTGATATAGCTTTTGCTTCTTATCTTGGAGACTCTTAATCTTAATAGGACTTCAGAAAAGTAAGTCGGACAGTATAGGAAACTTTCCTTATTATCATCTAAATTGACTTTGCAAGTATTTGTGTATCTGCCATTTCTCAGTGGCACAATATTACAGCTGCCTACAGATAGGAAAATAAATTGCATCTAACATAGTACACTTTAAAGTAATTTAAATGGGTCAATAATTAAGTTCTAGAATATCTAACTGAGAAGGATGCTGTTTTCTTCAATAGTTACCTAGTCAACATTAGTCCTGAGAGGCTTTGAAACACACCCAAGTATGGAGAAGTCAATAATACATCTGAAAAACATACTTCCATTCATTACATTGGGAACAAAGGAATACCAACATTGAAAACATTATTTTCTCAACAGAATTTTCCATGGTACTCTGTAACTTGCAACTGTCACACTCTAGTGTGACTTCCGTATATAAAAATCCAATAAAGAACTGTGAGAGCAGCCCTATTTAGGTCACCAAAAGAATGAGAAATTAATCAGATGAAGTCATTCTGTGGCGCTGTTAGCTCAGCAGTAAAATGACACAAAAGCACACCCACAAGGTTTACTAAAGCTTAATTCATTTGGATACTTGTGATCAAAGGCTTCAAATAATTACAAGAAATGTCAAGGTTGCAACATTCTGGCTAATGAATCAAAGGGGGAAAAAAAATAAGAAAGAAAGGAAAGGAAACAAAAAGGAATAGGAAGGCCAAAACCAAAATTATATCCTCAAAATTTATTTTTCCAAGGGGAATTTTTTTTTTTTCCCCAGAAAATGCATTTTCTGAACTATAAAACAAAACTTTTCCTCTTATGTATTCTTTCAGATTTTCTGTGACTGTCACAGTGCAATGGTGGCACCTATTGGTCTATGATGTATAGGAAAATCACACTCTGCAAAGGGTATTTTTCCTAAATTAATACAGTCCACTCTCTGCTTCTGCATGCTGAGAGCAGCACTAGAGTGACAATTCCTGCATTGAGGTGACAGCATGATTCATAGTAATAGCTCTGAAATTAGTAATTTCTGATTCAGGATTCTTCCCACATGTTGTGAATATATTCTTGAATTGAAGCAACTGCTACAGAGCTGATCTTTTAACAGGTAGTGGCTCTATCAGTTCCCTCCAGAAAAACTGAATGGGTGCCCCCTTCTGTGCATGACTCATTTTCTCCGATGTTTCCTGAGAAGAGAGAATAAATAAGGGGAGTATGTATCCGAGAATAGGTAATGGGAGTTCTGTGTGACTCAAACCGTCCAAAATGGGGTTTACTGTTTCTTAATTTGTCAGAAAGAAGAGTATACGGAAAAAGCTGAGGTGATGTGGGGAAAGGACAGGTGCAGACTCACAGCTGTCCCAGAGCTCACTGTCCTCAGCAGGAGTGCTAAGCAAGCACATCAGAGAGCTGTAGTTCTTTCAGCAAGTTTGTACGCGTAGGCAAAAAGAACTGTTCGGCTTCCTTCAACATTTTTTTCCATCCTTTTCTTATTAGGATACAGACTTTCCCAGAAAAACACAGTAATAAAATGGGTTTGTCTTCACTACAAGCAATAAGTGATAAATGTTTGAGAATATCATGGTGATTCGAAATATGAAAAACAGATTCCACTTTAAAGAAATAACTAACCTTAAAGTAAAGAACCTTAAAATTTGCCTTCTACTTCTCTGCTCTGCCCTGCCCTTCCCTTTCTCTTCCCCATTCCCCTTCCCCAAGGTTCTGGCCCTTGCCTTTTTTGCTGAATCATCTCAATAAAAAAATAGCATATACTTCATTTTTTTCATACATATAAAATAAATTGACACAGGGTTATTTTCACGGAAAAATAACTTACAATTCACGTATTCTATTCATTTTGTATCTGTTCTAGGATTGGAGAGGTATATAGACTAGTCAATATTTGTAGTAAGGTGAGACCATTATGACTTAGTACTACCACAGCCAATAACTACATTCATATTTAATGCAGAAGGGAAAGTTAGTTAAAGATATGAATGCTATACTGGCAAAATTACATGCAGCAGAATGGGTAAAATGCTTTCAAGTATGAGAGAATATTTTTAGATACACCATATTAGAAGTTCAGAGGAAAAGTAAAGGGACAAAATAAAATCTTGAAGACATAAATGAACAAAGGAGATTATTTGAAGTATGATATTGCCTTCAAAAAGTGGAAGTCATGCCCAAATAATGTATAAAAGAACTAGAATTCTGACGAGTTAACAAAAAAGTGAGACTAAAAGACATATAGAAGGAATGTATAAACTACTAATAAAATCTCTTTTATAGCTTTGTAAGGAATATGTGGAAGAAGCTGAGGGCTAGTGGGTGACTGGTCAAAAGGATCATTCAAGGAAATGGATGAAAGAAACTCCAAAATAGGTAAACCTTGGTTTTAATACAAATGAATCAAAGGCAATTTCTTTCCAAAGGCTTTCTTTGTAGTATCACTTTAAGCAATGTGATACTTCGCCCTCAGGCTGAAGATAGTAAAAAGTGAACACATTGGAAAAGAAAAAGTTATTAGGACCAAGTACTATTTAAAAATATAAACAATCTGAATATTTACTCTCATTTAGTAGAGATTGTGGACAACAGGGATGGATGATGGTCATGCATCAAAATGCAAATTTTAGAAATTGCTCTGGAGAAGAACTGGGAGACTATAGGAAGGGAATTCTGACTTTCAAGAGGAAAATTACAAAAATATATAATAAACAGAAACGGCAGATATATAGAATAGAATCTTTAGAATCTATAAACATTTAGAATAAAAATAAATCTTTTGTTAAGAATGTTAGCTTCAAAATCTATTTCAGACCTTTGAGGCATTCAATGAGAAAATAAATAATGTATGAAGATGATTAAGTATACTTTTATTTCAAAAAACAGAAAAAAAATACAGTGAGATGTCCACATAAAAGGCATGAAATAATCTAAGTACATTTGAAATAAAATGGAAATTCTTCTGTAGTGGTAAAATAAATCATAGAATCATAGAATATTTAAGGTTGGAAAAGACATCTAAGATCATCAAGTCCAACCATCAACCTAACACCACCATGCCTTCTAAACCATGAGCTGAAGTGCCACTTCTATATCTTCTCTGAACACCTCCAGGGATGGTGACTCCACCACTTCCTTCAGCAGCCTGTTCCAGTGCCTGACCACTCTTTCAGTAAAGAAGTGTTTCCTAATATCCAACTTAAACCTCCCCTGCCGCAACTTGAGGCCATTTCCTCTTGTCCTATCACTAGTTACCTGGGAGAAGAAATCAATGCCCGCCTCCCTATAACCTCCTTTCAGGTAGCTGTAGACAGCGATGAGGTCTCCCCTCACCCTCTCTTCTCCAGACTAAACAAACCCAGTTCCCTCAGCCAGTCCTCATAAGACTTGTTCTCCAGATCACTCCCCAGCTTCATTGCTGCTCCCTGCATGCGCTCCAGCAACTCAACGTCCTTCTTGCACACAGGGGCTCAAAACTGCACACAGTATTTGAGGTGTGGCCTCACCAGTGCCAAGTACAGGGTCACAATCACTTCCCTGCTCCTGCTGGCCACACTGTTCCTGATACAAGCCAGAATGCTGTTAGCCTTCTTGGCCACCTGGGCACATTGCTGGCTCATGTTCAGCAGGCTGTCAGCCAGCACTCCCAGGTCTCTTTCTACCAGACAGCTGTCCAGCCACTCCTCCCTAAGCCTGTAGCATTGCATGGGGTTGTTGTGACCAAAGTGCAGGAGTCGGCACTTGGCCTTGTTGAACCTCATACAGTTGGCCTCAGCCCATTGGTCCAGCCTATCCAGATCCCTCTGTACCTCCTTCCTACACTTGAGCAGATCAACACTCCTGCCCAATTTGGTGACATCTGCAAACTTACTGAGGGAGTATGTATAATGTATGTAACAGAGCTGGAAAGAGTAAATGGTCAGTTTCCTGAAAAAAAAAAGAAAAAAGGAGATTATCAGTGGAATCTAAGAGGAGTTTGTGTTGTGACCCATTCTGTTCACTGTATTCTTAAATACATAATCCAGAAAAAAAGAGTGAGTATTAAGGTGAAAATTTGACTACAGCAAAAATTATTGACTATTGTTAAAACTGAAGGATTACAACAAAGCTTGTTGCAAAAAGATTCTATGATTTTGAATGATAATGATAAAATACAAGGTGAAGTTCAGCACTGGTATATTAAGACTAATGTGCATAAAAACAAATAAACAACAGGTTTACCTCTTCCACAATAGGCTGAATTTAGATATTACCATTCTGGAAAGACATGTTGAAAGCTCTTAAGAAATATTAATTATTTACATGGTTGTCTAAAAGGTGGGTAGAATTACAGATTTATTAGGTAGGATATAGAAAATAATATTTTCGACCTTCTAAAGCCATGGTACCTCCTCAAAATGTACAAAAGATAGAGGAAAGTGGCAAGGATTTTCAGTACTACAGAATGCTTTCAATATATTGAAAACCAAGATTCTTTAGCTCAAGAAGATGATCAAATGGAATATGACACTGTGCTGTAATATTATAAATGAGAATGACACATTAAAAAATAAAAGATTATTTATAGTTTTTTGACAGATTCAGAGTACTGAATGAAAGAATCAAGGTCATGTGCAAAAGAAAAGGAAGTACTTTTCTATATAGTATACAATTCCGTTTGCAAAATTGATTGTGTAAAATATTTCAGATCAATGCATAACGTAATGCACAGATATATTAGAACTGCTTTTCCCCAGATTGATTTGATAATGGTCTTATAAAATCATGAACCTGTCATTAAATGTTAAGACAAAACAAACTCATGATTCAAGCTTGACCATGTGAAAACTCACTGAATTTTTTGCATGACAGTGTAATGCATAAATGACTACACACATTTCCAGCTGTACTGAATCCTCAGTACATTACGACTGCAGATTAAGATCCCTTACCTGAGCATTTAGGTCATTCTTTCAAATTTGCAGATTGCCAGGCATGGTATCTTACGTTTTTTTCACTTAAGTGAGCTGAGGAAAAAGAAAAAAAAACAAAACAAAAAGGATGTTTTTAACTGTCAATTTAGTCTGATAATACACCATAATGCCTTAAAGGATTTTGTAACTTCCCTGTAGAGAGTATAAATAAGGTAGTTGCCTAACCACTTTGTGTAATTCTTCTTTTTAAGAAGAATGCTATGTTTTCTAAACATAGCATTCACCTTCAATTACCTAGATTTATAGTGCTTGTTTTGGATGTAATTGTATAAACATTTAATATTATATTTATCTAGAATTTTATGTGTCATATAAGAGATACAGAAGCAGAAAAAGAAACACTGTGATAATATACATCTCTAAGAGCACCCAAGACAGTAGCAAAACAGTATTCCTCAAAATTCTTTGTCCTGAAAATACTGCCACAAAAATATGAACGTTACACTGAATGTGAAAATTAACTCCTAGTTAAAATATCACTTTCATATTGAGGGAGAATTTTACTCTCAACAAACATTTGTTCAGCCTGAGTTTTTTTTTATACTCAAGCTAGCTTTCTATCTTTTAAATAATTCATAAAACAGTTTTTACATTTAATCCTGAGTGAAGTCCATTGTAAAACTTTAAATGATAAGTTAAAAACGTTTATAAAAATGGAAAAGTTATACTTGTTTATCAACTTCACGAATGGCAGTTTTATGACTATTATAAAACTTAAATATTATTTTAATATCTAATCATAAGCATGAATTGAAAGAGAAAGAAAAAATATTCCATTCCTTTTACTCTGATAATATTTGGTTTTGAGCACCTTAAGAAATATTTATTTGATTCTTACATGCAAATTAATTTCTGCCTGACAAAAAAACCCCTAAGAAATAGTTATAGTTTTTGTATCTATATAATTTTGTATGAATCTGAAGTTTCAGTTAGTACCTAATACCACCTAACTATTTGAGTAATTTGAATTTACATTGTACTGAAATTAATGAAACTGTACATGTAAGTGTAAATGTGCATTTACTGATTATTCAGATCAGCTTTACTTGTCCGAGATTTCCATATGTCAATGTTTTAATATCAATTAATAAATTGCATATATTTATTTTATATTAAAGTATATTTTTATAATTTTATTTTAATTTAATTTATATTAAAATATATTAAAATCAAGACCCATAAACAGTTTATTTGAAATGCTCTACAGCTCTGGTTACCTGGTGGTACATTCTGGTGGTTTGCTACATTCATCATTTTTGGGCATATATACTTGCTCTCCACTACTACTCAATCCTTTGCAATTTTTTCTCCACATTGTCTGTCAATTCTGAAAAGGATAATTTCTAATATACATTTTCAGAAAGATGCTTTAGCCAAAATAGTGGTAAAGGACAAATCTTATTTGATTCACCACTGGTTTAGCATGCGATTAAATCTACAAAAGTTTAAAATTCTTATTTCCCTCAGGAATTTAATATTTTAAGACATCACCTGGTCAGCAGGTTCCCTGTCTCTGCAGGCAATTATGACAAATCATTCTCTTCTTGAAATGAACAGCAATGAAATAAAATTTCATGTCAAGGGAATTTGGGATTTAAAAAAAAAAAATCTGCTGCTTCTTGGGAGACTATTTAAGACCATCAGTCCCTGCTGTTTAAACATGTCATATTTGTAGCCTAAGCTGGCTGCAGGAAAAAATCTATTGCTACATAAGACACAGTCTCATTCCCTGATAAAAAAGATCACATATAATACTTAATTTTTAAAAAAAAGACAAAATATATTTCACTTACTATTTCCACATTTTACTTCAGAGTGAAAAATAATAATCTCACAATATATGCTATTATCTAGTGGATATCTTTTCTTAGGTACGCAAGAGGCAGGGACGAATGTCAGCTGTGTTCAGGTAAAGTATTCCCTTCTGTCATATGAACTGGCATTAATATTTGGTGGGTTTATTAATTTTCACTTTGTTAAGAAACAATGTTATGCATTTCCCTTTATTCTGAGAAAGATGCTTATGGAACATGAGCATCTACTTTTCATTCATAATATTTTGCATAGACTGACATGTTTAACAGAATTTATATGTTAAATAAGCAATTAGTCTATGAAATATCACGAGAGTTTTAATTCAATTGATACTCATTCTAACTTCTATTACAAGATATGACGGCATAAAATGAAAAACATATTTCTAATCTAAATTTATCCTCTTCTAGTTTAAAACTGTTCCCCTTGTCTTATCGCAACAGGTCCTGCCAAAAAGCCTGTGCCCATCTTTCCTATAAGCCCCCTTTAAGTACTGAAAGACCAGTATAACATCTCCCCGGAGCCTCCTCTTCTCCAGGCTGAACAGCCCCAACTCTCTCAGCCTGTCCTCATAGGACAGGTGCTCCAGCCCTCTCATCATCTTTGTGGCACTCCTCGAGACTCACACCAACAGGTCCTTTATAGTAAAGTATGACTTTCCTTTGATGTTACTAAATATAGGCTGATAACAATATCAAGATGTAACATACTTCACATTTAGATCTTTTACTTTTAAAGTCTTCTCAACATCAAGAGTATGTCTGTCCTGCCAAGCAATGATCATCTTAATGTAAGTATTAAACCAGAGATGTAAATAAAAAGCACGTGTGGCATGGCTGTCACTTTAGTTTGTTTGCTTATTCTCTGATAGATTTAAATATATTAGTAACTCATGTTTGCATGTGCTTCTATTGTTGCCAATCACCTTATTTTTGTTAGGAAACAGTAATCTGTAAGCAGGCCTCCCTTTTTATCTTCAAATTAATGTAATGTAGTTTTGTTTTCTTTTTATTTATTTTTTTCTCATTCCACCTCTTAAATCAGTGGATAATGTTTGTCTTTTTTTGAAACTTTAATGATTTCTTGGCCAAACTGAGAAATATCACCTTTCTCCTCATAGTTTCTAGTAGTAAATCTTCTACTTTTTTTTTTTTTTTTGCAAGTGCTGGTTTGAAAATGTGTATAACTCATGTGCAGCATTACTGACAAAAATAGGAACATATTGCAAAATAGAAGCAACACAAATATGACAAACATAGTGTTGGTCTTGTTGCACTAGACAATGTACTGCTATATGAGTTCAAGAGAAGACTAGACTAGTTCATGTAATAGAAATTTACTGACTGTCATTAAATACATACATACTGGGTTGCTTGGGACGGAGTTGATTTTCTTCATAGCAGTAAACATGTTGCTGTGTTTTGAATTTGTGACTGAAAGTCACAGTGCTTTGGCTATTGCTGATCAGTACTTTGAGACTGTTAAGGCCTTCTCTTTCTTCCACTCTGCCCACTCCCCTAGAGATTAGGCTGTGAGTGGGCAAGAAGCTGGGAAGGAATGCAACCAGGATGGGTGATCTGAACTGACCAAAATATATATAAAGGCTCAGCACTAAAACTGAGGGGAGGGTTTTCTGAGGGAGGTAGCCATTACACAGAAATTGACTAGATATTGGTCTACTTGTGGGAGGTGGTGACTTTGCATAGTTTGATTTGTTGTTTTTCTTCTTTACTTTATGTATTAAACAACTAAGAACTTTTTTTACTTTTGCTCTGACTGTTATCTCCCCCTCCCCCTTTGCAGTGGAGGAGTGAACAAGTGCCTGGTGCTTAGCTGCTGACCAGCGGTCAGTCCACCACAGCACAGAAACCATGTATGAACCACAATGTTTCTGAGGTGCAGATGACTGTCAGTAGAGTACTGGTGACAAGTATTATTGCAAGCTTACCCTGATTATCCTCCAGGCATCTGCTTTTGTCAGTGGTAAGAAAAAGGATATTCTATTCATTCAAGCTAGAATCCAAAAAGTATAGATTCTTTTAGGTTTGGATTTAAGATAGTGCCTAGGTAAACATGGCAAAAATATCATAATCAAACAAAGGAACAGAAAAAAAGATTGTAGAGTACAGAAAACATATCAGATGTCTCATTATTTTAGTAGTCTTTGCATATGTATTTGTCTGCCTCACATGTTTGAAATAGTTTTTGTTACTGAGTTTTTCAAATTATAATGTAGAATTATTTCAGTTCCTCTGTCCTTCTCTACCACAAAAGCAATATTCTTGCTTAACTTTAATTTCCCAAATGACATTCCAATTCAGAGAGGCTGCTGACCCATACTTATAATGTATACTACAAGGATTCCCACACCAAAATATTTTACGATTAAAAATAATTAAATTTTGCATATCCCTTTACAACCATTTAATTCAAGATAAAAATGTCCAAGTACCTCTAAAAAATGTTTGCTAAGAGTAATGTATATCGTTACATGTGTGGTTTTCCAAATGAAATGTCAGTCACAGAAGTTACAGTTATTTGATAAAAATAAAATGGAGTAGTTTCCATTTTCAGTTTAAATATTAATCTCAACTGTTTTTTTTTTTTAATAAATAGAACAGGTCAGAGAATACAGTCTACATTCTGCAGAACATTTCTATAGCAGAATAAAGAAGCCAAAATTACTCAGTGTTGACTAAAACCAGAACAGCCTTCAGAACTAATGCTATAGGATAAAACATATTTATGCTGAAATCTTTCATATTTTTAAATCACCAAAGACATAGGGACAGAAAAATTTTCCACTAAGGTACTTAAGAAATTTCAAGGCCTATCATGTAGCAGAAATATTCCCTCCTTGTTGACTGTTAAATGAAAGTAGATAAATTAAAATTACTGTTCTTTAATTTCATTTGTCATTCCAAAAAGTCATAGGAATAGATTAATTTTGTATTTTATTACTAATGTCACATATTTCATTAACATTATCAAAACAATTTCCAATACTAATTACATTAAAAGTTTCTCCAGCTTGCCAAGAATAAGACATATAACAG
Source organism: Chlamydotis macqueenii (assembly GCF_036417535.1). Taxonomy (NCBI): domain Eukaryota; kingdom Metazoa; phylum Chordata; class Aves; order Otidiformes; family Otididae; genus Chlamydotis; species Chlamydotis macqueenii. The sequence goes on along the minus strand of NC_141557.1, from coordinate 146,003,870 downwards.
ACACAAATGATATAACTTTCGGAAGACAGTTTATTGTTTAAATGTTCCTCAATATGTAATTTAGATATTCTGAAAATATCTCTCTCACATATAAAATCATGGAACTGTTAGGGCTGGAAGGGACCTTCAAAGGTCATGTAGTCCAAACCCCCCTGCAAGGAGCAGGGACACCTTCAACCAGATCAGGTTAGTCAGAGCCCCATCCAACCTGGCCTTGAATGTTTCCAGGGATGGGGCATCCACCACCTCTCTGGGCAACCTGCTCCAGTGTTCTGCCACCCTCATTGTGAAAAATTTCTTCCTTGTGTCCAGTCGGAATCTACCTCACTCTATTTTAAAACCATTACCCATCATCCTATTGCAACAAGTCTTTCTTAAAGAGTTTCTCCCAGTCTTTCTTATAAGCCCCCTTTAGGTACAAGAAGATTGCTATAAGGTTTCCCTGGAGCCTTCTTCTGCAGGTTGAACACCCCCAACTCTCTCAGCCTGTCCTCATAGCCCTCTCAGCCTGTCCTCCAGCCATCTTTGTGGCCCTCCTCTGGACCCTCTCCAACTGGTCCATGTCCTTCTTCTGTTGGGGGCTCCAGAACTGGACACAGTACTCCAGGTGGGGTCTCACCAGGGCAGAGTAGAGGCAGAGAATCACCTCTCTCGACCTGCTGGCCACGCTCCTCTTGATGCAACCCAGGATGTGGTTGGCTTTCTGGGCTGCAAGCACACATTGCAGGCTCATGTTGAGCTTGTCGTCCACTACTACACTTAAGTCCTTCTCCTCAGGACTATGTGCAGTACATTCCCCATCTAGCCTGTATTTGAGCTTAGGATTATCTCAACCCATGTGCAGGACCTTGCACTTGGTCTGGTTGAACTTCATGAGGTCCACATCATTGGCCCACCTCTCCAGCCTGTCAAGGTCCCTCTGGATGGCACTCTTTCCCTCCAGCGTGTCAATGGCACCACACAGTTTGGTGTCATTGACATCTTGTTGAAGGTGCACTCTATCCCACTGTCGATGTCGCAGACAAAGACATTAAACAGTGCCAGTCCCAATATCAACCCCTGAGGAACTCCACTTGTCACCAGTCTCCACTTGGACACTGAGCCATTGACGACCACTCTCTGAATGCAACCATCCAGCCAATTCCTTATCCACCAAGTGGTCCATCCATCAAATCCATATCTCTCCAGTTTAGAGACAAGGATATCGTGTAAGACAGTGTCTGCAAATGCTTTGCAGAAGTCCAAGTAGATGATGTCAGTTGCTCTTCTCTTATCCACCAGTGCTTTAACCCTGTCATAGAAGGCCACCAAATTGGTCAGGTATGGCCTTTAGTGAAGTCATGTTGACTATCACCAATCACCTCCTTCTTTTCCATATACTTTAGCGTAGTGTCCAGGAGAATCTGCTCCATGATCTTGCAGACACAGAGGTGAGACTGGCTGGCCTGTAGTTCCCCAGATCTTCCTTATTTCCCTTTTAAAAAATTTAGGTTATTTTTCCCCTTTCTAGTCAGTGGAGACCTCAGCAGACTACCTCAGCATGACATCTCAAACATGATGCATAGTGGCTTGGCAATTTCATCCACCAGTTTCCTCAGGACCCATGGATGCATCCCACCAGGTCCCATGGACTTGTGCACCTTCATGTTCCTTAGATGGTTTTGAACCCACTCTTCTTCTACAGTGGGCAGTTCTTCATTCTCCCAGTCCCTGCTTTTGCCTTCTGCAACTTGAGCAATGTGGCTAGAGCCCTCATCAGTGAAGAATGAAGCAAAAAAGTCATCGAGTACTTCAGCTTTCTACATGTCCCAGGAAACAGGTCTCTTCCTCCCTGAGAGGGCCTACATTCTCCCTGGTCTTCCTTTTATCCCAAATGTACCTAAAGAAACTTTTTGTATTGTCCTTGACATCCCTGGCAGATTTAATTTCCCCAGGGCTTTAGTATTCCTTACCTGATCCTTGGCCATTCAGACAAACTGTCCTTTCTTCCACCCTCTATAGGCCTCCTTTTTGTTTTTAAGTTGGTCCATGAGCTCCTTATTCATCCATGCAAGCCACTTTTTTTTTTTTTGGCTGACTTCTTTGTTGGGATGCATCATTCCTGAGCTTGGAAGAGGTGATCCTTGAATGTTAGCCAGCTTTCTTGGGCTCCTTTTCCCTCCAGGGCTTTAGCCCCTGATACTTTACCCAGTAGGTCCTTGAAGAGGCCAAAGTCTGCTCTCCTGAAGTCCAGGGTAGGGAGCTTGCTGTGCACCCTCCTCACTGCCCTGAGGATCTCAAACTTCACCATTTTGTGGTCACTGCAGCCACAGCTGCCTTTGGGCTCTACGTTCCCCATCAGCCTTTCCCTGTTGATAAGAACAAGGTCCAGCATTACACCTCTCCTCATTGGCTCCTCTGTCACTTGTAGAAGGAAGTTATTAACAATACATTCCAGTAACTTCCTGGATTGTTTATGCCCTGCTGCGTTGTCTCTCCAATAGATATCAGGGTGCTTAAAGTCCTCCATGATGACTAGGGTTTGTGACCCTGAGACTGCTCCTACCTGTCTATAGAGGGCCTCATCCACTTAGTCTTCCTGGTCAGGTGGCCTGTAGCAGACCCCCACTGTAATGTTGCCTGTCCCTGCCCTCCCTTTAATCTTGACCCATAAGCTCCCTGTCAGCACCTCATCTGTACCCAGGCAGAGCTCCATGCACTCCATCTGGTCATTGACATAGAGGGCAACACACCCTCCTCATTTCCCCTGCCTGTCCTTTCTAAAAAGCCTGCATCCCTCCGTCCCAACTCACCAGTCATAGGAGCCATCCCACCTCGTCTCTGTGATGCCAATAAGATAATGGTGCTGCAGGCATGCACATCTCTAACTCTTCTTGTTTGTTCCCCATGCTACGTGCGTTAGCATAGAGGCACTTAAGCTGGGCCCTCAGTGAAGACAACTTGCTGGCTGGAGTGGCTGGAATTCCTTTGAGCTGCACTTTAGGTGCTCTCCTAGTTACCTGTGATCCTTCCCCAGATTCCGGGCACCTATTGTTGACACTGGCACCATACTGACAATAGTCAGATGAATTGTGCTTCCCCTCCCCCAGCAACATTAGTTTGAAATCCTCTTCACCAGCCTAGCAAGTCTATGGCTGAAGAAACTTTTCCTCTTCTTTGTCAGGTGGAGCACATCAGCCCCCAGTAGACCAGGTTTCATATGTATTTACAATTTTTTTTTATTTCAATGCAGTATATTTTTGAACCTATTTTTATTGATATCCTTATTTTGCTATCACTCTGTTTCGCAGCCTCACTGCACAACAACCTTATACTGAACTTTCGTAATAATACTTAATTGTTATCTTCTCAATACACATTTCAAATAAACAGGCTAATTGCTTCTGTTAGTCAAAAACATAAACCTTTCTTCCTTTCAGAAGTAACTACCATGCATTTCTATCTGAAGTAATACATTCTTTTTCTGCCATAAGAATCTAATAGGACTTAGGTAAGTAATTAAAAAATATAATTTGTTTATGCTTATATAGCTCTTTGTGTCCATTATAAAACACACATGAAAATATTAATATAGTCAAAATCTACTAATGAAACACAATTCAAATATACTAAAGGAATTACATTGTCCTTGTAGTTGAGCTATTTCCTCAATACCATAAATTAAAATATTGAACATCAATATAAAAATGATCAAGACTAAGTTATATTTGTTATGGAAGACTTAAAGTAAAAACTTTATTTTCCTTATTTTTATTAGACTTTTTTTACTATCTCAGTGTTGGTGTGAAATAGTCACATTTTCACTTCTGAAAAGAACTATGACTATGCTCAGAAAGCTCTTACACAATCTCAACATTAATGCAAGATTATTAGCACATTACTTGAACCAAAATTACCTGGTTCAATTTCTGATTTTCTGCTTTACAAATTACTTAATTACAATATAATAATGATAATTCCTATAGACTCTTTTTCCTTTTTCTTTTACCTCCAGCTTCTTTATGCAACAGCTGCTCTGCCTATCAAACAGGAATGACTCTACCATAATCACACAGGCCACCAGCTAGACACACAGCTCAGATTTAATTCTTTGGATACATACCCAGGCTGAATTTTCCTCCTCTATGAAAGTTACTTATTACATTTTCTTGTAGCTGTTGGCTGCTGAATTTAACAAAGTTTCTTCATATGCAACTTTTTTTTTTTTTATTACGGTTAAATGTCTATTTACTGACTTTTCAAATAAAGAAAGACTTCCTTCTTGCTGCCCCAGAAGATGCCATTTTATATTCAGCTTTCTGTAGAGATTATTTTAGTGTTGCCTCATCTTTCATTTCTAAAAGAAAGGTCATTCCAACTGCAAGTAGTTACTGTTCTTTTAGGGAAAATGTAACACTTCACACACTATCAAATCTGTCCTGTGACCTTTGGGTCCTTCCTTTCAGGAGTCAAGTTATATTACCAAAAAAAAAAAAAAAAAGGAAAGTAATTCTGACTACTATGTATTTATAATATATAATTTCTTTCATAAAGGAAGAATGTGTCTTTCTGTGATTTCTATACTTTTAAATCTCTAAGACTCATTTTTATAATTATATTTAAAGACATCAGAATTGAAAAAAGCGAAGAAATACTTCTGAATGTATGCAGTTTTAATATATCTACCTCTAGAACCTAAAGATTAGAAGGAAAATTGAAGAAATTAATGCTCAAAATCTGACTAACACATGAAATGGAATAATTTAATCTTTCTGCCTATCTATCTATCTAGTTATTTTTTTTAACTGTCATTGCATATATTCTTTATTTTATTTTTTTTTTTAGATAAAAGTCAGAGCCAGTTCCACAATCATTACTCAGGCATTACTCAAAGGAAGAAACTTCCCATTAAAAAAAAAAAAAAAAAAAAAGCATTCAGACCAAAGACTTTAGTTCACTGGCTCTGATTTCCATTAAAAATAAACTTGATATCCCAAACTCTCTTCTTCTATATTTAGTTAAACCTTTCTCAAACAAAATATTAATTTAAATGTATATGAGAATTTTTTTAGCTAATAAAGCAAAATAATGATGTTATATGTACAGCCACTTTGCCCTCTGTTGCCACTTAATCATTGCACCTCTGTGATGAAATATAGCTCTGATTTAATAGAGCATGGCAATATTTTCTACCATTTTATTGAAAACAGCAGTGTAAATTGTGAAGAAACAAACTTTGATTTGGGCAGAGTATACAATCATCTTCTTAGTAACAAAGAAATGTTAACATTTTCAATGACCACAAACGATCAATAGGATATTAATTTTAAAAGTTTATCTGTGTGAAGTTACTTGCCTCAGCTACATGTCTTCCTCTCCCTGAACTTCGGGCCTGTTCAATACTGACTCACAGGGAAAACCATCACTCACTGAACAACGACCACTTCCATGAACACTTGTATAGAAATTTTGCAGGAAATGTATCTCTTAGATGATGGTTATCAGTTTGAATGACCTGTTGAGGTCACAAGCCAAAATATTATATGACAAAGTATTACTACACTTTCAAAGGTATTTTCATATGATTTTTTTTTTTTTTTGTCTGAGACTTACAGACTGGTCTTTCTTTTTATTATTATTTATTTAACATACCCCGTCACTCCATCTGTCCTTTCATTCTTCAGTTAAGTGGAAGATTTATTTAAACAAGTCACAAAGATCCAGCTTCCTTTATGAATCTCCTTACCCCACAGTCACCACGGCAGCACTATTATGGTTTACAGCCACTTGGACTTTGCATTGATTCATGAAAAATTATGTTGGCTGTATACTGAAGCAGGAAACTTTTCCTCCTAATGATCTCATTAGACTGTGATAAATAATCTCCCCAGGGAGATCATCAAAGCCATGTTATCAACATTATTTAATCCTTCTACCCCTCTTAATCATTTTTATTATATCATTGTCTACAAACCCAAGCTGAGATTGGAAATCCCATTGTAGTGCGAGCATGGTTAAGTGCAGTCCTTGCCCTGAAGAGCTTAACATCTAATTAGATTAGACAGTTGTGACAGCAATGTTCAAAATGTCACAAACATTTTTAAAGCTTGCCACGGGTTTGCCACCAATATCACCTCAGGCTTGAAACATAAAAAAAAAATGTTAAATAGCAGGACCAGCATTTTCAAAGAAAACTGAGACTTGCACACAAAATAGGAAATAGGTGCCTGAAGTAGGATAAGTTAGAGGCTAGAAGTTTATATTCACAATTCTCACCCTCCCCCTTTTGGACATGTGCTGCTATTTTCAGCTCTAGGATTTTTTTTCTTTCTTGACATACAGCAAATAATGCTTTATCTAACTCCCTCGTTTAGAAAGACTGAAATGTTTAAGAAATTCTATGAATTAGACACAAACATGAACTGAGCATAAATAATTTTTACTATAGGGCTGTCCAAATGTTACCTAAATCCTTATACACGCATTTATACACAAAAACATCCATATACACCGGTGCCTGATGATGTAAGTATTATTAAAGACAAAAAGGTTGTTGCAACACTGGCAACACTTTTAGTGCTTTATCTACCTAGACAGATATAACTCCTGGCTCACTGGAGAGAGGAAGGAACATGCAGTCACCTAGATCTGAAACCTGTTAGTTAAATTTTATGTACAGTTCATGTCAGTAGGCATCTCAGAACTGAGTCAAAATACACTCACATACTTTAAATGTAATTACTTATACCAATCTCAACACTGTGGTACCCAGCTTTCTTACAGAGAAGCATGAGGCAGTGTAACTAGCATGTCAGCTATGGTTTGTTCTCCACTTTATTCTTTCCATAAAAGAAAAATTCTGTGTGCAGTAATGTAGTACAGTTTAGTAGCATTACATAAATGTGGGAAATACTGTGAGACAGAGATAGAGGGAAGTGAGAGGGAGACAGCACACTTTCTTTAGGTCTCCAGAGATACAACAGTGTGAAAGCATATATGAATGTACAAGTGTGTCACCTTCTTGCTTGGAAAAATAAGAAAATCTAATTAAAATTTACACACCTAGGGATTATGTATAATTTGCCGGCAACTCATAAACTGTACGTAGTAGAGTTTATCCATCATTTTAATTGTGTATCACTTAATATATCGGTATATTACTTTAATCATTATACACCATGTATTTTCTATGTACTCTTATTTTGTGCATTATTACCATCTGAATTCTACCAGTATTAAATTTCTCTAAATGGTAAAAGAAGGATTTAGGAAGACCTTGTATGGCACCCATTGATTAAGCAGAGTTATTGCCTAGCAGGCTGGGACAGAAAAGAATTAGAGTACATGAGCTGTCTATGAGGCAGAAAGCATGTGTGAGCCTTGTAATCAAATTTTTCCATCATTAAACAGAAAGAAAAGCACTCATTGTGTTCATACTCCATGGGGACACGAGGCTTCAAACTTTTTCAGAGATCAGTGAAGCAAATTGTAATGAGAAAGTTACTGGAGAAAAGATCAAATAATATTTTTTTTTCTGAGGAGACCTAGAATCCATGTTGCCTTTTTGTCCAGGAAAACATTATTTAGGCTGTTGTTCTTGCACATCTACCTTCATTGATGAAACACGTAACTTTTAAATGAATTATTAAATAGCCAAAAGCTAAGAAAGGATAGCTTGGTGATCATGGAATTCCCCAGTCTGAGGAATATATAGATATAAATGAAAGGACCCTATGACTTTTTATATTTATAATAAAAATTCAAGTACTTAGTAGCTACTCTAAAACAAAAGTTCAGTACAATACAGTTTAGTAAACTCTAATAACTAAATATGGAGAAAGTTGGTCAAATATAAAATCATACCAAGCACGTTAAGAGAATTGTTTTGATCATTAGTTAGAAAAGAAGGGCTGACTATGGAAGTGTATTTGGTATATGCAGCAGAGTTCTGGTAGTGCCATGATGCTGGAGGGGTGGCCTGTCTGAGGAGAGACCAGCGGCTGTGTCAGACACAGTTGATTCAAATCAGCTCCAAAATGGACCCAACACAGAATCATCAGTCAAGATATTGATGCCTCTGTAAGAAAGGGTAAAAACCACTGTGCAGCAGCTGTCAGACAGAGGAGTGAGAAAAACATGAGAGAAATGACTCTGCAAGCACCAAGTTCAGTGAAGAAGGAGGGAGGAAGCTGCTGCTCCAGGAGCTGGAGCATACATTCCTCCGCAGTCTGTGGTGAAGATCATTGGGAAGCATATTTCCTGGCTGCAGCCCATGAAGGACCCCACACCATAGCAGGCGGATGTACCCTGAAAGAAGCTGCACTCCATGGAGAACTCACCCCGGAGCAGGGTGCTGGCAGGAGCTGCAGCCTGTGAAGAGTAGCCTACATCATAGGAGCAGATTTTCTGGCAAGACCTGTGGCCCATGGGAGACCCACACTGGAGTAGTCTGTTCCTGAAGGGCTGTATCCCAATGGAAAGGGCCCATGCTGGAACAACTAATGAAGGACTGTCCTGTGTGGGGATCTCATGCTGGAGGAGGGGAAAAGTGTGAGGAGGAATGAGTGGCTGAAATTAACCATTATGGACTGACCAGAAGTTATATTACTGCATATATTTTTTCTGAATTTGTCATAAATACAGACTTTAAAAATAAATAAATATATTAATTGCAAAGGAAAGGTATCTCATAGTTCAGCCCTGATCGGGACCAGACTACGCAGTCTCTCTCTTGCTCCCCCCACCCTCCAAGAGAATAGGGGGAGACGATATAAGAAAAAAGGCCTGAGGTTTGAGATAAGGACAGGGAGAAAACCCTTAAAGTTACCGTTACAGGCAAAACAGACTTGACTTGGGGAAAACTATTCATTTATTTCTAAAACTAGCAGGAGAATGAGACAGGGAACAAGATAACCTCCCTCTCACCCCTCCGTCTTCCCAGGCTTAACATTATCTCTACTACCTTCCCCTCCCGAGCGGCACAAGGGGGAAGAGGGAATGGGGTCACGGTCAGTTGATCACGCGTTATTTTATGCCACTGCATCATCGTCAAGGGAAGAACTCCTCGCATTCCTGCCCTGCTCCTTCGTGGGGTCCCTCCCACAGGCCACAGTCCTTCGTGAAACTGCTCCGGCGTGAGTGATCTCTTCCATAGGGTGCAGTCCCTCTAGAACAGCTGCCCCAGCGGGCCCTCCACAGGCCACAGCCTCCTTCAGGCCTCCACCTGCTCCGGCGTGGGGTCCTCCATGGGCTCCAAGTGGATCTCTGCCCCTCCGTGGACCTCCATGGGCTGCAGGGGGACAACCTCCTCCACCATGGTCATCACCACAGGCTGCAGGGGAATCTTGGTCAGGAGCTGCATTACTCCTCCCCTTCCTTCTTCACTGACCTTGGCATCTGCAGCCATTCCTCACGACAGGCTGGCAGACACCTCTCAGGATCCTTTTTACATCTTATTCACTTCTCATCTCCTCTCCACTTCTTGCAGCCAGGCTGGGCCGAATTGGGCCCAGTCGGCTGCCTGGTGGGAGGCCAGAGGGTGAGGCCTGCAAGGCCCACAAGGCTCGAACCTCCCCCTCTCTGCCCTCGCTCAGCTGCTTCACATCTTCTCCTTTTTTTTTTTTTTTCCTGTTTTCCCCTTCTTAAATACATTATCGCAGAGGCGTTATCATGGAACATTCTGCTACCAGTTGGCTCGGCCTTGGTCAGCAGCGGGTCTGCCCTAGGCCCAGCCGAGTCCACTAAACAAAGGAGAGCGACTTCTAGCAGTTTCCTACAGAAGCTACCACCTTAGGCCCCCCCTCACTAAACAAAACCAGAACAATGTAATAAAGTATAAAAAAAATCTACAGCTGCATACATGTAAAACAATTATTCAATGTCCCACTTGTGTTCTAATTTAGCCTGACACTCATAAAATATTTGCTTTCTGAAAAAGATTAAATGACATAACCATAAAGACTCATAATAGCTACTTTTTCAGACTTTTCTTGCCATTACTTTTGAATTTTTAAATAGTGGAGAATATATGCAGAGTATTTGATCTTTTTTTTAAATATTGCTTCAAAATAAACAATTTAGAAACAACAGGAAATGCTTCAGGTTGTATCACGTATTTCTTATGTTTTCCATATTGAAGGCATGAATCTATACGAAACACCATGACAGACACAGCAAAACCAGTTAATGGAATAGCTCATAGATTAAGGCCATGATTCTTCATATACATAATCATATTTGGAATAAGCATGTATTCTAGTGAGAAAGTGCAGATTAAAACATTCATAGCCAGCATAATGTAAACTTATTAAATATAAGTCTTTAAATAATGAAATTTTGAGTAAGTGCTCACATTTAGAACTATTTATCATTATTTTAGCATTAAATTTGTAATTTATTGCAAAGTTTATTGCTATTTAATAATGCAAAATATTTGCTATTTAATTAGCAAAATTAAACAAATACTAACCTAAACCAGTACTACTTAAAATATGTATTTTTTTCAGGATCATTTTACACATGAAATGGAAAGGAAAGCACCTGAAAAAGTAGTTACCAAAATAATTTTTAATGATAGAGGCAAAATCCTTTACTAACATTAACAAAAAAAAATAGGTAGTCTAAAAAAATAGTTCCTGATTTTCACATATTTCAATGCAAAAAATAATGTCTTCACCTGCAGAAGCACTGCAATTGTATATACTGTTTTTCTTCGTGAAAAATGGCTTTCTATGAAACAACAGACACATGCTATTTCTGGACTTACATTATTATGTTTTCTAGTGACTCAATACAAATTTCAAGGAATGGAAGAATACCTGCTTTGGTAGCTTGATTCAGTTACTAGATATTATCCAGTGTGTAATATCTTTTTCTCAGGAAGCAAAAGATTAAAAAAAAAAGATTTCCTCCTCATAGCAAATTAACTGAAAACATAGTTCTGCTACAGCTGACTTAAAACCTGAGTGTCACAATAACAAAAATATCATTGTAAAGCAATAACTGCAGCCATCCTCTAAATTAGAAAAATAAGCTGCTTAATCTTATCTAGAATATTCTTGATGTTGTATAATAGGTCCCATCAGTCTCTGCAAGTTATTACTACATGTTTTGTCATCAGGCAATGAGACAAATATATGACAATAACTAAGATGATAAAATAATACATATATGATGATACATGATAGCTCCAGAAATGAAAGAAAATAGTGCTTTCAGTTGAATTAAGACAAGATTATGCTTTCTTGATAATTGATACCTATATAAATTAGAACCATATATGGTGATGCACCTATTAGTAGGTACACTTTCAGTAATATGTAAGGTATATTATCACTTTTGTTTATAAAATTAGTTCAGATTTTTTTTTTGCTAATATTCAGAGATACAGTTTTAAGCGTGTTTAAACTGTAATTTTTATTATATTTAGGGACACAGACATGGATGTATCATGGGTCTATGCACATTCTTTGCTGGCAGTACTGTACTTTACTACTTTTCAGTGAAAAGTGGGGCTGAGGCTTTCAAGATGACAGTTCATTAAACCAGAAAAAAAATATTAGGTCTTATAAGCTTGTCACAAAGTTGCAATATTTTCTTTTCTATCTTGCTTATAACCCAAATACAATTTCTAACAATGGAATAGTGATGGTTTTTGATTCTCCAATATAGTACAAATTTAATTAAGTGATGCACATTCTAAATAAAGAAAATGGTTTAGTCTCCTGACATTTCAAACGAGAACATTCAATCACAGGAACAATGAAGCATATCCATTTTACTTATTTATTTATTTTACTCTTGATCTCCAAAGTTTTATTTTATTAGCCTGCCTGATATTTTGCAACTATTTTACCAGCCTGTCAATAACTTAAATAAGAATTGAACATGTATTTATGACAGATTAAAAAAATAATAATTCACTTCACTTTATCTCATCCATTGAGAAACTCTATTTTATTGTGACTATATTGAATTCCAGGCCAACTGCAATTTATGCTGTGGTCTAGTGAATGCCATCTCTGATTCTGAAGATGAGTCACACTTGAAATAGTTAGGCAACTAGCCTATATAAAATTCAGCTAGCATACAGTAATTTATTACAGCAGTATTCAATTAATTAAAACTAACAGATAATGGAGTTGATTAAAGTCTTTCCAAATTCTCTGTGGAGATATCTCAGTTTATCCAGACAAAATGGCAGGGCTTTGCATTCATCTGTTTCTTCCAGTGTAAGTACAGCTACCACTACATTTTGCCTGCATGGAGTGACAAATCATTACTGTCTCCATCTTCTTAGATTAATAGGACCTTGTAACAGGTTTAACATCTAGGATTCTGGGGGAAAAAAAAAACAGTGATACCATTGCTGTGCAGGGACACCTACAGCATAACAATGTGTGCCAGTGAAGAAAACGAAAAGGCTATAGTCTGAATACAAGCACTTTTACAGTACCAGAACATAAACTCAGAAAAATATGAATGTACATACATATGTATTAACAGCATATGCTTGGAAACAGTAAGGTTTAGCAATATTAAAATGATCAAGCAACAAACATACCATTCTAGCAATCTCTAATGAGGACAGAAAATATTATTTCATCTTAGCATTTTTTTTTAAGCAACTGTTTACCCTACTGCAGTGACTTAAGAAACAGCAGTTAGGAAAAATCCTACAATGGCCCACAGGTATTGTTAGATCTTTGCTTAAAAATGCATGCATTATTTGTAAATCTACTTATATTGAGTATGTGAGTTGAGTTTGTTTGTTTGCTTTTCTTAGCAAGCAACCTGATCTCATATTTTCATGTGAGTATCAGTGAGCAGTGGCTTTGTAAGTCTGAAGCTTGATATTTGTTGCAGAGGTTTACAAAAACAAGTTAGATGGATGATGAACTCAAAATAAACTTTATTCTAACCAAAATTGTTTAGCAGCACTGTCTGGGGTTGATCAAGATTGTCTAACACTCCAACAACATTAGTAAATCACAGGTTCAGGATATTTGTTGGGAATTTTTACTATGCAACTGACTTGTTGACTCTAAGATTAGAATGATGATTCAGAATGCAAAATAACTTCCCTAACAAGGTGAGGGCTCTCAACCTCAAGGAGTTACCTCACGTGGTGTCCCAACCGAAAGGGAGAGTCTTCAACTGTAGACCCTCTGCTGCAAGGAGGACTAATTCAAGCTCACCCTCCAGCAGGGCTCCATTTATACCCTAGTCAAATCTCGTCTGTGGTCATATGTGGTCACATGAGTTCTCATTGTCTGAAGACCTCACTTTCCAGGTGTGTACATGACAACAGCCACATGGTTCTCGAAGCTTCTTAGCTTAGGGTGGATGCACCTGCCACAATATTTCTCACTCATTTTCTCTAGTGCCCAGAAGAAGCAAAAGATACTGCTTCTTTAACTTCCTTTCTATTCCTTGCTTTCTTCTCTTACCAAATTCTTAATGGTAAGTGAAGCCTCCTCCTATTTAACTTAACCTACCCTGCTGAAATGTAAGATAGATTAGACCATCTTTCCTTGGCCTGCAGTCAGAGATTTTCTGTGAGGAAATCTACTGCACAAAGCAGAAGGTCATATGGGTCACATACCCATATGATACTCTTAAATCAATAGTATTTCAGCTTACTCCAGTCCATTGCCTCTTGTTCTTTCACTGAATACCACTAAGGAAAAACTAGCTTCTTCTGCCTTACTTCCCCATTCAGGCATTTATACATATTTGTAAGATTCTTCTGCCACTGCCACCCTACACAATGAAATTGAACTTGCAACTAAGACTCTCAGTTCTTCAGACTAAACAGTCCCAGTTCTCTCAGCTTCTCCTTGAATGTCAGATGCTCAAGATCATCTGACATTGCTTCTGTATGTCTCTCTTGTACTTGGAAGCCCACAACTGGACACAGTACTCCAGGTGTATCTCACCCGGGCTTAGCACAGGAGAAGGATCATCTCCCTTGATCTGCCAGTGATACCCAGTATCCCAGCATACCATTAGTCTTCTTTGCTGCAAGGGCACATTGCTGGCTTATGGTCAACTTGGTGTCCATCAGGATCCCCAGTGAGTTTTCTGTAAAGCTACTTTCCAACAGGTCTGGCCCCAGCATGTACTGCCGTATGGAGGTGTTGCTCCCAGGTGCAGAACTTTGCATTTTCTTTTGCTGAACTTCATAAGGTTCCTCTCAGCCCAGTTCTCCAGTTTGTCAAGGTCCCACTTAACAGCAGCTCAACCCAGCTGTGCACTCTTACCAGCTTTTATCATCTGTGGATTTGCTAAGGATCCCCGTCCAATCCAGCAGGTCATTAATGAAAATATTGAACAGTGTTGGCACCAGTATTGAACCCTGTGGTATGCCATTTCTGACTAGCCTCCAACTGGACTTCATGTTCATCATAATTATTTAAGCCTGGCAGTTCAGGCAGTTTTCAATCCACTTCACTATCTGCTCATCAAAACTACATTTCATCAGATTGTCTGTAAAGATGTTTTAGGAGACTGTGTTGGGAGCCTCATTAAAATAAAAATAAATAATATCCATTGCTCTCTGCTCAATCACCATAAGCAGTCATTTAATCACATGTTCTTTCACTGTTTCTAATTGTGGCTCTCTCCACTATCCTGAACAAGTCATGTATGGCATGGATTTTGCATTTTATTAGGGTCTTTTGACTGTCTACATTTTTGTCTTATCTGTTCTTTAGTCTAAGATGATTCTGAGTATTTATCATTCCTAATTGTTGTTTATTTTAAAATACTTTTCTAAAATCATCTTCAATTTTTTTTTTTTAATATGGAATGATGTCTTCAATCTCTTCATTAATGTGTGTTCCTACTTAATTGGCTTATTTATAAACAGTGTTCTGGAAAGGAAGCCACAGAAAATCTCCTCCTATTCTGCAAAAGGAAATACTGAGTTTCAAAAGGATCTGCCTCTCCATTAATAATTTAATGTAGATCTTCTCCATCTGGAAATACACAGAATAAAAGCAGACTAAACCTTCTCTAAGCATGTAAAGCCTGTATTTTAAATAATCTCTACATAAAACTGACAACAATACAGCATTTAAAAATTCTAAAGATTGTTTTATACAGAGCAAAAAGAATAGCATGAGCTAATGCTAACTTATCATAATAAAAGATATTTTCAAGACTAGTTAAATAAAGGTCATCATCTTTTTAGATAGTTATGAAATATATTTCCTTTGTTCTTACTAAAATGACTACTTTCTTCCTTCATTCCCACTATGTTT
Organism: Chlamydotis macqueenii; assembly: GCF_036417535.1. Lineage (NCBI taxonomy): Eukaryota > Metazoa > Chordata > Aves > Otidiformes > Otididae > Chlamydotis > Chlamydotis macqueenii. Next base: position 145,988,628 of record NC_141557.1, on the reverse strand, counting down.
TTCCTTCTTTTGGTAGATTAGTAGTTAAAAACAAATTGCTAGAGCTACAAGTATTTAATTAACATAACAAAAAAGTACCTCTATCCTTCTGGGATCTCCTTTTGACTCAAATACATTTAGAGATGATGAGGGGTACCTTTCACCGGTCCCTCTTGGGAAGTGATGTGCTCAAGTCACGTTCACATTAAAAAGATTTGTTTGCATATCTCCCTGTACACCGTTTTTGAAGACCTGCTTCTTGGAATATCAAATTATATTTTATTTGATAGATGTGAAGTCTGGTAAGAATAACAGAGTGAATTTTGTTGCTTGCTTGTCCTTCAGTTCAGAATTACCATTTTGCAAGTTATTTAACTTAGACTGTTAGGCATACAAGAAATGAAACTACACAGACTTTCAAATACCTTTACTAAAATATTATCATATTTAGAAATCCCTGATACCACTGGTCGTTTGGGGGTTTTTTACTATGATAAGAAATTTTTTTTTCTTACTTTGAGAAGTCTCTGTTATGCAAAGAGGAAAAAATAAAGAGGCATTCAAGATAGAAAAAATAGTGACATTTAAGATCATCTTTGATGATGAAATATGCAGTTTATGTGCCTGTACTTCATAAAAGTAAGCCCAACAGATTCTCAAGCCAGGAAACCAATAATCTTCAATTTATAGTCAAATTGTGAAAAACTACAGTTCGTCAATCTAGGAGTCACATTGCAATGGGTCACACTCAAAATGAGGGCAATTTCTCTAATCATCAAAATGTCCTTGTAATGTATTTATATATATATAAATATATTTTTATGGATATATATATTCAATCTTAGCATTAACTGAATCTTAGTGCCCCTAAGGAAAATATGAAGCCAGGTGACATCAATAGGGACAACCTTTGGTCCCTACAGGTTGCAGCAATGCTTCTTTTGTTAATGGAGGAAAGTATTCAAACCCTAGCCTCTGATTTGGTGGCACTTCTCAATATTGTAGGTCAGATCATTTTGCTGCACACTTACTCTCTGATTGTCTTCTCTCTCTGATATTTTTTCCATTTTGTTCAGGTCTCTTTCTATAACCTGAAATCATATTGACAATGAAAAAATGTACTGGAAGAAAGTTATTAGGGTGACTAACTTATTTAAAACAAGTACACATTAAGAAAAAGAAAAACTACTTCATCTTCTTTGTTTTTCTCAGTTAATATCTGTCTTGATTAAGACATTACTTAATTACTTTGAAAATATAATTCTTCTAGGATAGAAGGAAAAAAAAGGAAATAACGAGAAACGGATTGGGACATGAAGTCTGCTGAAAGTGGGAGCATAGAAGCTAGGACTGAGTGAGAAAGAGAGCTGTAACTGCATGAAAAAAAAAAGAAATCACAACAGAAGGAAATAAAAGCTGGAATTGATTGGACATTGAGACTGTGACTAGTAGATGTGATGGAAGCAGCAGAGGAAGAGGGAGAGACGCAAGCAGAGGATTGGACTGGGACAAAGAGATAGCCTGCAGTGAGAAGCCTCTAAACAGAGAATGGGCTGGCTTGGCAGTAAGTCAAAGAACCTGGATGACCACGACAGGATAAAGATGTGACACAAGACTTCAGAGTAATGGTCAGAAAAGTGTGCTCACAGAGGCATACTGATTGCAGATTATGGAAATTAAGGCATTTTTCTCTGTTAGTTACAAGTACTTGTAGCATGTGCTACTGTGTAGCATGTGCACAGTGTGTGGTATGAACAGCATAAGGTAAAATGTAAAGCAAACTGAGAGAAAGACTTGGTCACATTCTTCAGCCATTCTCCCTAGCTCCTGTTCTTTGGAGCTAGGAAGCAAAACTTGTATACTTTGAGATGTTATCATTTAAGCATGAGTTTAACATGGTCTTGGAGAAATAAACACGATGGTATTACTTTTAAAAAGCTACCATATCGAAGCTAAACAGTTCTCTTGGTTTATATTTGTTGCATTATTGATAATTTGAAGAGTTAGTATTATATGCATTAATATATCACATAGTTTTCAATATATCACTCCATCTATTATTATTATCTTATAATAAATTCTATTCTCACATAAGAATGTGTAGTCTCTATCTCATGAAATAATACATTCTAGATTACCTTCTACACTGTATTTGATTTTTTAAAAGTTATTATTACTTTGCAAGATATTGTTGCAGAACATGCTCTGGTCCAGTTCTTTGGTTAATTGCTATTCTGTGCTAAAACTGTTTTAGTGACCTTCATTTAGAAGGTCTAACCCCTCCATTCTCTGTGGTAAATTTTTCCCATTTTGCACTGAAAAAGGTCTCAGGCTAAAGCCATGTATTTTCTTTGTCCCATGAATTTTATTCTAGTTTTACAGTGATTCAAAATATGAAAACATTATTTCCCTCCTCTACTTTCTCAGAAAAAGAGTAACATTTTACAGGAGTAGAAGCTGAATCAAAATATTTTGTCTCTTCCAAAAGAACAGCAGCGGCAGCATATTCTGTGATGGAGAAATGGTGAGGATAGCAAGGCTGGATGGGACTTTCCATTCCTGGCCACAAAAGCTATACTAATATTAATAAATAAAAGAACATAATACCTTAAATTTTTACAATGATCCATGATCATCTGTGCTGTTTAATTATTTTTCTGTTTCCTGGAAAAGTTTTGGTCTGTACCAGCTTGTACTAATGCAAACAATCCCTAGTTGTTATTCGAGTCCCTGCTTATCTGAGATAACCCAATCCAAGAGCTGGTCCAGAAGACAATATTTGCAAGGCAGTCTGTTTTGGAGGGGAAGAGAATTTAGCCACATGGACATAAGTCAGATTGTGCCATTTTCCCTCAGATTTAATGCACGTAGTCTAGCCTTGTTCTGTTTAGTATGTGGGGTTAAGCTTACACTTACCCATATTGGAGACGAAATTTGTATATATATACACACATCTGCATAGACACATAATATTTTCTCTAACAGCACCAAGATGAGTTAGGTTAAAGTCAGGATATGCCATACTCGTTTGTGAGTGTACATTCTGATACAGTCAGGTGACTGAAACATTAATCAGTACGTATAAGACTCCAGTTACAACAAAGAAACATATTTGGCATTTCTTAAACTTCCATATTCAATCCTTGCATCCTAGCCAATATTTTCAGAGGTGCCAGATCTTCTCCTAAGGAACATATAGAACTGAATTTTTGAAAATTTCGATGTCAGCACTGCCAGAAATCATTATGTCCTTAAAGACTCAAGAGATAAAAATCAATGCCTTAGAAGGAAAAAAATAGTTTAGAACTATATTCTATGTTCTTGAAAAGACATAAACATAATAGCAAAACAGAGTCTGAGAGCTGCTGGCTGTTTTTATCTTCTCAAGCTCTTCTTTTTCTTGTATATTAGTGTAATATGGCCTCCAAGTAAATTTAAAGTGATAGTTACATATTAGTTTGGGAGGCAACACTATTTGACCTGTTAAAGTCTATCTCTTCCTATCTGTTTAATTAGCTAGATGTTATTTTGTATTAATGTATTACTTATGATTCTTTCTCTTAAAAACTAAAATTGAGAAACTTAAATACATCTTTAAAAGCAATTTACTTTTTTGTTTCCCCCAAATTTTTGTTCATCTAAATTAGCTGGTAGAGGAGTTCTTGCTATCCAAGATGTTGAAGTTTTTAGTCTCATTGTTGGTTAACTCCTAGAAAATAACAGTTATAACTAAAAGGAAATTAAACTAGAAAGAGAGAAGTAGTCATCATTATTCCTGAATGGTGGTCTATATGGTACTCTGCTCCTATGTAGAATGGCACTTCTTTTGCGCTATAGATAAAACAGACAGAGATTCATAGAATCACAGAGTGATTTGGGTTGGAAGGGACCTTTAAAGATCATCTAGTCCAACTCCCCTGCCATGAGCAGGGACATGTGGCACTAGATGAACATAAGCCAACCTAGTTGTCAACTTTTTTTTCACATATAGATGAAAACTTTTTTTTCCTCCTTCTCAATATTTGTTCCATATTCAGAACTCCTAGCATTGTCTTGCAATGGACAATCTTTTTTTTTTCCTTTTATTCTTTATAAATCTGAACATTTAAATAACAAATCTTATAATTAAAACACTTTTCCTCAATTTTCTTACTATTTGATACAATTAAGTACTGTATATAGAGTTTCAAACCAAACTTATGGATAGTTAAACTATTTTAGACAACTCAGCTGAATATTTGCTTTGGGAGTTTATGAAAAGAAATCAACAAGCTACAAGCCAAATCTCTTGATCAAGCTCTCATTTTCACATTTTCTAAAAAAGAGAAAGAGAGAGATGTAAAACTGAGGAGAAAATTATTTAGCAAGGGGAAAAAATTATTCTCGAGAAAGATCCCTGAACAATCCATTAAATAAGCTCTTTTATGCTCATTTTATTTTTTAAAACACAAAGCCTAAGAGCTGGTTTGTTTGCTAGGCAAACCTTAACCTATGATCCTACCTGCCATGATCCTCTCCACCATCTTTTTGCTTCATTCACTTTGATTCTGAGCTCTGTTTCTTTGCAGGTTGCTCATGAGCACTTTGTATGTTTTCTTTTTTTTTTTTTATTTTGTTATTGCCAGTTATGCTACTGACACTGTGCTATGCCAGGATATTGCAGTCAAGGGCCTGTGGTCCAAGGCACAGTCAGTGTCATGAGCTCGCTTTCCTGAAGTCTATTGTTATTTCCAGACATATTTCTCTCCTCTTAGGCTTGAACACACATGTTTGTTACTGTTCCTAAGCCTAACCCATAGAAAAGATCAGTATTCAGACCATCTTATGGAGTCATTGGAACTGGTCATTGACCCATGAGAGGCCTTGAGAGCTTTGATATCTCCAGGTTTCACCATCACCTCTGCTGACACCCTGCTTGCCTATTAAATATGGTAAGGTAAGACATATATATTGCAGAGAATGCGCATCAAACTGCTGTATGCATATAAGTCAGTTCAGACATGTAGAAAACCAGTCTCCAAACTAAAGCTCTGATCAAGCTCTCAGACATATTATGAAGTCTAATACAGAAGCTTTTGCCCTATGAGAGGCAAGTGGTTTTCCTCGTCTTCGACCTGTATAGAGACTTAAATTATTTAACAATAAAATTCAGTTAAAATCTTTTAAAAAGTTCTGTAAATGTGAGTTTTCCCTTTCTATTAAATATGACACATAGAACCTTTTCCAGAAATTACCATTCATTTATACAGTAGTTTCCTTTTCTTTGCATGCTTCTGCCAAAAGTTCAGATAAGGGAGGTCCTGATCTTCCACTGATCAGATTTGTGAGTGACAGTCATCATACCTAAGTACAAATTTTGCTATACTGTAATTTCTTGGCCAATTACTCAGTTACGCCCAAATGAAGTAACTGAGTTCCAGTTATATTACGACATCCCATTTCAAAAAATACCTTAAACAGGGAAGAAACATAAATTTTCAAGAAAGCTCTTTTACACTTGTTACAGCATGATTATAGCACTTCAGATATCAGAGACAGAAAAAGACCTGCATGTTCATCCACTATCAATAAAAAATTGATCTCCACATTACATGCTCATCTGTAACACATACGGCACTGGAAGGAAGATCCCATGAGTACAGAGCCTCAGGCTCTGCCACTGCCCCCTACCTTTCCCTCAGTACATTAAGTGCTATGTTTTTCCTTTCATTGCTCTTCTTTTATCTACTCTTCTAAACCTCTTTGTTCCTCTGTTTGGTTTTCCTCTACTCTGAGCTGCTGCTATGGTACTGAATGCTGATGAGACAATAAAGTATTCTAACTTAGAAGGTTATTTTTCAGCTGTATTTCTTAGCATAACACAGCTATCCTGTATTTGTATGTGGAATCTCTGCATCTAAGTACCATGTTAAGGGCAATTAACTCAGCTGTTTGCAAGCACCCTGGCTGTGTGATGGATTGCAGGCATAGGTCAACACTGCAACATGGACAGAGACTGATAATGTGACACCCTTTCAGCTCGTGTTGCTGATTCTTACCCTCTCCCTGCCTTCCTAATATCCTGCTGATGCTGTGCTTCTGCTGTTTCAGTCTTAGCTCTGTCACTGTCACTGTGCAGGGAACACATTCCCAGTCCTGTCCCTCCTCTGCTGGCTCCTCAGGTCAGTCTGTCAGCATTTCTGATTCTTTCCTTGACCTGACTCTGACAGTTACCACTTTCAAACAAAATATATATACAGTTACAGTTTTATTTTGTTTTTCAGAACTGGAAGGAACAAAATTAAAGACCTATTTTTCAGGTTTTTAGATGACCTTTCAAGATCACTTCACCGCACTTAAGGGCACTTGTAGACTATAGAGTAAGTGCAGAAGGGGTCACGTGAACACTCATGCTTGTATTATGAAGGCATAGTATAAAATAACTTTTAACTTTTAACAGTCAGCAGAACAATAGAAAACTTAATCAAGAAAACAATAACACATTTTGTCAAAGAAAGCAAAAATCTCAGGAAATAAAGCCTTCAGAGGAAATAATACAGAGTTTTTAAACTCACACTCAATTTTTCTCCTTAATAGGAGAGTAGTATAGCAGAAGGGTTGAATTTGAACAAATAATATAACATAGACATCACGTATCATATATTCCATTAAAAAGGAACAGAAAAAAAAGTCAGATTTATTTCACAAGCTTCATAAGAATTTGATTTGAAATGACCAAAATAACTCAAGAAATATTTTTTATTTTTATTTGGCACCTCTGCTTCAGGATGGTAACTCAAAAATATATAGATGCTGCATTCCTATATAGTATTTTAATCCCACTAAATTACATTTGAAACCTTTGAAAACAAAAGCTATTTTAAATATTTTCTTAGTTCCTTAATAATTTCCTCTGTAGCTGATAGAAATAAAAGCTGGGTGTTTTTTTTTCCACCAACAGTGTAGACCTCTTGTTTAGCCTTTCCACTTTATAATCACTCATAGTGATCCATCTTCTAGAACAAACACAAACAAGATGCATTCAGCAATTTTTCCCATCACTGCAACTCTTGGCAGAGTATAGATTGAAAAAAAATTCGATTCAAAGGAGGTGAAAGTGGTGCTGATCAATTGGTGGAAGAAACTTGACAAAATGGGAAAGCTGAAGCTTTTTCAAACTGCGTAGTGAGCCATCACAATGTTGCTGATATGCTATGCAGGTACTGGTTTTCTCTGTGCGACCGAAAGTTATTATTTCTTGTAAGAGATTCAAACTATAGAGACTATCAGATCTTGCAGTGCTTCTATATTTTATCAGACAAACAAATGGATTTTTAATATATGTGTGTATATATATGTCACTGAGGCAACAGCTTTGGTGCTGGCATGATTCACAGCAGCACATCCCAGCACTGTGCACAGGGGTGTTTCCCAAATCAAGGAACCTCAGTGGGAGACAAGAAAGGTGCCAGGAGCCGCCAGGAGCCCGCAGCTCTAGCGAGAGTGGCTGAGGAGATCAGGACAGAGCCAGGGGCACTGGCGGCCCAGACTTTCCCATGTATAAAGCCAGCCCTTAGGGAGTGCCAGCGACCAAGAGTGCTGTGAACAGGGTGGGCAAACAGGGCGTAGTGCATCAGCAATGACACGGCACAACAGTTTGCACAGCAGTTCGCGCAGAAGGGCTCACAGGAAGGGCACCTCCTCTTTGAAGGAGGGGCATTCCACAGGGCAAGAGGGAGACCTGAGGCACACACAACCCAGCATCTGTGCACTGGCCAAGGGCACTCGTCCTACCTGATCCTCAAGGCGGGCACTCACCTGAAGGCAAAGGCTGCAGCTCTGGCTGAGAGGTCTACACCAGCTATCCCAGCGGTCATCGATGCCTCCACACAGAGTAGCCGCAGGGAGAGGCTGCAGTACAGACTTCAGACTGCAGGGAGTGCCTGGACCTTTCTCCTGGGGAAGGGACAGGCAGCAGTCCTGCCTGCAGAAGGTGTGCCCAGGTGGAGGACCTCCTGCTGCAGGTGGTTGAACTCCAGGAGGTAGTGACAAGGCTGCATAGTATCAGGGAGGCCAACAAGGAGTTACATAGTTGGTTCCATGTGCAGTCTGCACCAGAACCACAGCCCCTGGCTAATAGCTAAAAACTCCCCCACTGACAGATATAGAAGGGAGGGAGGTTGATGATGCGAAGAGTGGAAGCTTGCAAAGTCAGGGAGCCAACAGGAGGAAGAGACTTCCCCTGAAACCTGAGGTGTCCTTGAAAAATCACTTTGCTGCTCTGCAGCCCAAAGAGGAAAGACCCAGCACATCAGGAGAGATGCTGCAGTTGAGCAAGGCAGCCTAACCTGCTCATACAACAACCAGTGCAACTAAGAAAAGATTATGGGTGGCTCCCTTCTGAGAGATATGGAGGCATGTTGACTCGCTGCATTGAGAGCAGCCCTGAGGAGAAGGACTGGGGGGTGCTATTGGATGAGAAACCCAACAGAAGTGGGTAATGTGCATCTGCAGCACAGAAAGCCAACCATATCCTGGCCTGCATCAAAAGAAGTGTGGCCAGTAGGTTGAGGGAGGCGATTCTCCCTCTCTATTCCACTCTTGTGAGACCTCAGCTGGAGTACTGTGTCCAGTTCTGGAGCCTCCAACATAAGAAGGATGTGGACCTGTTGGAGCAGTTCTAGAGGAGGACCACAAAGATGAAAGCAGGCTGAGAGAGTTGGATCTGTTCAGCCTGGAGAAGAGAAGCTCTGGGGACACCTTATAGTGACCTTCCAGTAACTAAAGGAGGCCTACAGGAAAGACACGGAGAAACTCTTTAAGCAAGATTTGTTGTGATAGGATGAAGGCTAATGGTTTAAAATAGAGGGAGGTAGATTCAGACGGGACACAAGGAAGAAATTTTTCACAGTGATGGTGGTGGAACAGTGGAGCAGGTTGCCCAGAGAGGCAGTGGGTGTTCCATCCCTGGAATCATTCAAGGCCAGGTTGGACAGGGTTCTGATCAACCTAATCTAGTTGAAGATGTCCCTGCTCCTTGCAGGGGTGTTGGACTACATGAGCTTTAAAGGTTCCTTTCTAACTATTCTATGATTCTATGTATATATGGCTAATAGTTGAAGATGTTCTAAGGTTTCTTTTCCATTTATTACCTTAACACAGGTCCTGCTTACAGACTAGATAACTTTATGGAAAAGTTTACAGAATTTAACAGGGTGAAACAGTATAAATTTACTAAAATACCATTTGCGTTACATAGAGGATTATATTATGTCAAAAAATTATCTGTGTGTAATTCCTTATAATATTTTTTACATTGTCAAAAGTCTCAGGGGACTTCTGTGTTCTCTGCTAAGCTTTACAGAAATTTCCCATAAATATAAGCTACCTCTAAAGGCATGTGTAGAGTGACTGCAGCAGTTATGTTTTTTTCCAGGAAGCATGTTACCACTCAGGTTGCATCTGTTCACCTTTAGCTGTAATGCTGTTGTCTACATATTCCAGGTGCTTGCTGCTTTGGGAGAAGTCTCCTGTCTTGTTAGACATTCTGGAAATTAGCATCTGTACCAAACAAAGACTGAGGACTGAAGAGGGGCTCTTGCTGATGAAGAAAAGACAGTTCTGCCACCCTCCTGTTAGACATTATTTTAATGACATTCCCAACATACCCTAAGCCTAGTTTTAAGTAAAGATTTCCTAGGTCTTTTATTCTAAACAGGAATGGGAGAAAGTTAAGATCAACTCTGGCCCTGAATCAGCCTCTAAAAGTAGTGTATATATGGGTTGACTGAAGAAGGTCTGAAGGGGTTGAGTTGTTGTTTCAGTTTACTCAGGAAAGATGGTGTTACAGAAGCGCTCAGGTCACGGTTAGCACACACTACAGCCCACAGGAGGCTGCTTGGCTGGGTGAGCACGTCCTGTAACTCCCTTCCGGCTGCCATATCAGTGCCTCAACTGCTGGCAGCACCCATGAGTTCGCTGGAGAAGCGTTAGAAAATAGAGAATAAATGGCATTAGTACTGTTCAGAGGAAAGAGACACTCTGATCCAATAGAATGGATCTAAAAGCATTATATTTTCTGTGATTTTCTCTAGAAACTCTTTAAAAAGGATAAAGCAGAGAAATATTTTGCCATTCTATGGATTTAAAGAAGAAAAGTAACATTTTATGATGTTATTTATTTAGAAAGTACTGACATTTGGATTTTAAATACTCTGCATGGCTTTTGAGAATTTCCTGTTTCTCTGCTCCAGCATGCATCCTCTTCTTGGGCTGCAGTCCTTCAGCGCAGAGTCCTTCTCTGCTCCTACATGGGATCTCCCAGGCTGCAGATTCCTTCAGGGCATATCCACCTGCTCCAGTGTGGGGTCCTTCATAAGCTGTAGTGTGGATATCTGCTCCACTGCTGTCTCTTCCATGGGCTGCAGGGGAATCTCGGCTCCAGCGCATGCACCACCTCCTCCTCCTTCCCTAACCTTGGTTTTTGCAGAGTTCTTTCTCACACATCCCCCCACTTCACTACTGTGCAGTGTTTTTTACCATTTCTTAAATATATTCTCTCAGAGACACCACAAACTCCTCTGACAGGCTCAGCTGTGTCCTATAGTAAGTCCGTTTTGGAGCTGGCTGGAATGGCCTGGCTGGCATGGAGCAGGCCCTGGCTTCTGCTCGCAGAGGCCACCTCTGCAGCACTCACCATTACCAAAACCTTGCCATCTGCATCCAATACAGTAAGTTATAAGAGAAATTATATTTATCACAAATATAATTACATAGTCACACATACACTATTCTCAAGCACACTATGACTTCTAACCTTCTCATCAACTTGCCTAACACTGATGAGCTGAACACATTCAAACATTTAAGAACAGAGATAATTGCAATGACTGAACAGGGAAGTGTGATACTTCTGGTAGGCATAATTTTTAAGAAATTATTTTGCTTTTTCCCTGCATTTTTATGTTAGTATGAAAGGAAACTTGTTAAAATGCAAGGAAAAAAAAAGTGATCTAGCACAGATAACTTTTGAAAGTCAATATGTTTAATTGGTTAAATGTTGGTCCAGACCTAACATCAAGATGTTTGTGCCTTTTTTTTTTAGTATTACATCTAGATATGGAGCTGAAACAAATTGCACTAAAGTGTAAAGAGTTGAATTGTATGCTCATGGAAAATATAAAGAGATGATTGCAGCACTGATTGTCATAGCAACTGGAACATAACAGACATGAAATATTTTGACATTATTCTGAGGCACAGACTCTGGACTTCTCAATTTACTGACACAGTACGAAGTAAGAACTCACACCTAGCCGGGCTACCAGCCAGTATAGCAGTGGGGAATTAAAGGTTATAGGAAATTACTGAGGATCTAATTGGAACAGTCAAAAGTCCTGGGATATACATTATATTCAGCCTATTAGAAAAATATAATATTAGAAACTCCATTCCACAGCAGAAGATAGGGATATAGAGAAAAATCTAGAAATAAAGCCTGACTGAGCATTCATATTAGGCCAGCAGTATGAGGGAGCAACATATTATCTCTGTGGTCTGGGGAATGGGTGAAGGACAATTGGCTCAAAGTCTGCCAGCACACATGGGTCTGGAAACCTTCCTGCAGTAGCCCCATACACCACTTCTCTCAGCCTTGTCCTTTGTTTTTGCAGGTGTGTTCACCTGTCTAATGATTATAAGCAGCAGAAGGGAGTAACAAATTAAATGAGAGTTGTGTATGGAGGACAGGACTGAGAACAAGTCTTATGAGGAGTGGCTGAGGGAACTGGGTTTGTTTACTCTGGAGGAAAGGAGGCTGAATGGAGACCATATGGCTCTTCAAAATTACTTGAAAGGAGGTTGTGGCAAGGCGGGTGCAAGTTTCTTTTCCCAAGCAGCAAGTGATAGGACAAGAGGAAATGACCTCAAGTTGTGCCAGGGGATATTTAGATTGGATATTAGGAAAAATTTCTCCAACAAAAGGGTTGTCCAGCTTTGGATGAGGGTGCCCAGGGAAGCAGCGAAGTCATCATGCCTGGAGGTATTTAAAAGATGTGTAGATGTCACGCTTAGAGACATGGTTTAGTGGTGGATTTGGAAGCATTAGGTTAATTGTTGGACTCTATAATCTTAAAGGACTTTTCCAACTTAAATGATTCTATGATTCTATGACCTGAATAAACTTTTTGCCTTGAATTTTTAAACTGCTTCTTCAACCCTGCTGTCACATACACAAGCTTTGTCCTAGAGACCTCCTCTGCTTTAAAAGACCAGAGAACTGTAGGAGCCATCTATAAACTGTGAAAGGAGCTTTTCTAGAGAGAACAGGAGACTACTGTGACAGAACTAATGCTGGTCATATATCGTACTATTTTGTTATATAGTTACATGCCCAAAAATAAGTCAACAATTTGCCCTTAGAGCTTAAACAGATATTGAAATACTAGTGCAGACTACAACATTGCTATTAATAGTAGCATTCACCTTGCACAAAGAAAAAAAATTCAGAATAAGAGCCAATTTGCATATATAGATATATACACACACATATAAAAGTTGGAATAGAAACCTGGGACTTCTCCAAGTGTCAGGTCTCACTCATTTTAGTAATGTGGTTTCAGCATACTGCCAACATTCACAACAAAACTGTCACAGATGGTGCATTTAGAATAAAACTGGCAAATTCTGTTGTTTCACCTGATGTGCATTGAAGTGGTGCAATACTTTGTGGGAAAGCTGAAAATGTTATTCTAGATTAGTCTAAAGTAGACTGGATTAACTCCTCTAATGTAACAATATATTTTTTTTTGGTTGGCTGAGGACCTCACTATGAGGTACTGTGTTTAACATCTTCATCTTATATATAACATCTTCATCTTATATTTTGTATAACAATGCAAAAAGTGCAAAACAGTGTAAACTCATAGATTTCTAAGTTCCAGTATTTTCTGGATCTGTTTACCAAAGATGTGTAGCTGAATCTCGAAAATAATTAAAAAAAAAAGAATTTTCATTGACCTTAGTGTGGACATGTTAATGAGGTCAACAAACTGAACGTGTTATATGTTCCCTAAAATAAAATACTGCAGAAATGGTACAAATATGCAATTTAAGGAGAAGTAGTCATTTGTCACATTTTAGCTTACCTTGGAAAGTTATTTCATCTGGGAAAATTGAGGGAGACACAGTCTATTATGCACCTTCTGAGGAAATATGAGTGCAGTTTGTATTTTAAGTTGAAAGAAAACAAACTTATATTATTTCTAACTTTAATGTGAAGTTATGGGTCAGGGAAGTTGTGAGTAGATGAATTTAAAATTGTGGTTGTATTTCACAAGAAAGAAAATGATTGTGTAGCCACAGCACAGATTTCTGTAGGCTGTTCCTCTAATAGATATCCGTTAGCAAGGGACTACACCTGAGAAGTTACTTCAGTCACAGCCACTGAAAGTTTGAATTTTTTTTGTTTTATTTTGTTCAAAACTGCCATTGAACACTATCAGCTGATGTACTGATGATGCAAAAATATCTCTGTCATACCCTGAGACTAGGAAGTGGAAGAATAACGGACTTTTAAGCAGAGTTTCAGGCTAATTTAAATCGGTGATAGGATGATAAAGCTTTTATATCCTAACATCAATTCTCTTACCACAAATATGATAAACTATTACTGATGTATGACAATAAATGAGAGTCCAGCTTGAGAGTTATAGACACCGTACAGGTATAACCTTGTGCAGGTATAGTAACTGCACGATAGTAACACAATGAGCAGATAAACAACTATTTCTAATAATGTAAAATATTCTGCAGTATAAAGGTATTATTATTATTATTATTATTATTATTATTATTACGTAAGAGTTGAGCAAACTCAATGAGTGTTGCAGCATCTCCTGATTTAAATATGGAAGAATATTTTAAAATTAAGAATTCACAGACGCAACTCTCCTTTCTTTGCACTCCTCCCAATCAAATCAGTTGCATTGATTATTCTTTCTGCAGTTTTCCTCTCTTACTATCCGCTCTACTCCCTGCAGCGGTCCTATCAAGCCTCCACTGAGACTCAAAGGTGCACTTAGTGATGAGCTACACCTACCTGACCCATGGTCTGTTCCCTCTCATGTCTCCAGCAGGTACTAAACTCACATGTAGAGAAGTGGGACCTGAGCCAGGAGGCATTCTGCTCACTTGACTATCAGAGCAGTGTGATAGCCTTGCAACACAGTTCTCTGTAGCTGCTGACAAAACCGTGGCACTCAACTGCCCAGTTCCAAAGATATTGACCACACTTCTACTCAGTAAGTTATTTACATGTTGTATCACACATTCTTCTATTGCTTCTTCTCCTCTATCATATATCCTACATTCAATTTTATTTGCTTAGCCATACACTAAACATGCATTGATATTCTCATCATTAGCGGTATCACATTTTGCAGTCATTCGATAAATCTTTAGTTGTTGTCTTTTATAATTTCTCTGTTTAAAAATTTTCTTCATATAACAATACAGGTATTTTCTACAAACACCCACTTACCTACACAAGTCCCATATAAATTCAGTTGCACAGCTACAATAATTTGAGATCAACACTTTCAGGCTGACATAACATTTCTTTGGCTTAGAGAAAAAATCTGATTTAGTTTTCAAAAGACATCCTTTAGAGTTCTTTTCCCCCCTAAAACAAATAAATAAATAAATAATTCAGTACTTCTACTAAAAGTTGACTTATGCTAAATATGGGACTGTATGTATTGAATAACTAGCTACAAACTTAAGGATACTATTTTGCAATGTTATTAAAAATGCTTTAAATTGCTTTAATTCAGTTGCCATAAAGGAGACAAAATATGTTATGTTTTTTTCTTTCTGTACATTAGGAAATTGAACATTTTGAGGATTTTGACATGGTCTAGGTCTCCTTAAAGACCTATGAATCTTCACGAAGCATTGGTTTCTTTCTGCATGTGGTATGCTTACTTCTCCTTCCAATGCACTTTTCCCTTCCTCATAGCAAGACCATCTCTGTGATTCTGCTGCTACCAGTGTCAGGTGACTCTTAATCTACAAGCAGATCTTATTCAAAGACGAGCTGAGAACCTCAAAATCTTTCTAATGTCAAAGGGAAAACCACTTGCCTCAGGGAAATCACATTTAAATGTATAAATGCAGTTTAAAATCTGAATTTTAAGCACATAGAAGAGATATATTTTGTATATTTTATCTATTTTACTCAAAGCCCTTCTTTTTTTGTTGTTGTTGTTTTTGCTGTAGCCATAAGTGTTAAAAAAATATTGAGGTTTTTTTTTAATTCATAAAGCAAAGATAAACATTCTCAGAGCTGTTTCCTAAAAAAAAAAAAGGTGGACTGCACTCTCACCAACTATCTATTCTCTTTAAAATCCTAACAGAGTTAGGATTTTAAACCTAACTTTTAGGTTCAGCTGTAGTTCCAGCAAATAGCAGGGGGAAAATTATATGAACTATTCATTTTTGTCTATATTCAATTAAATGTATCTTTAATAGTCTAGTCATAAGAAATATTTTGTGTTGTAGAACAATATGCTTCAAGGTAGAGCTTGAATTTATAAGAATATAGTCAAGTTTTATATCTTTTTCACTATTCTGTCTTTAATCTGAAACTCTCTTAGGTTTAAGAACAATTCATTATAATTCAACAATACAATAAAAAAGAAGAAACACTGTTAACTGTGGGTGTATGTCCTTTGAAAATTATTTTTAGAAGAGAAATTTGGATGGAGACAAAATTCTAAAATTGGCATCTACATGATAGTGCTCTTAAAGAATAAATAAAATAACTTCATATCCCATCCAAGAACTACTTCAAATGCTGAACCCAACTACCAAGAGTTACTTACATTACATTTGATTAAAGCTAAAATAAAATAAATCACTCAGCTTGCAGTTCTTTCTTTAGGTGACTTTTTCAAATTAAAGCAGAATGATTACAAGATTCATTTTTTTTCTTTCTGCCTCTAGTTATAAGTAAATATCTAATACATCAAATATGACACATTTTAATGCATTGAGTTTACCAGTATCACCAGAAAGTGACGACCACAATTGGAGTGAATGACACTAGGCATATCATAATTATCCTTTCACTTTAGATTATGATTTTACTAATACACATTAAAAAAAAAATCTGTCTACAAAACACTAAAGTAAAACTTTCCATTCATAATGCAATCTTCTATTTCCTAATTTCACTTTCTGAATTGAGTACAGACTTGCACAAATGTAACTGAGAGCAGAACTTGATCCCAGCTCTGGCTTGGAATCATAGAATCATAGAATGGTTAGGCTTGGAAGGGACCTTCAAAGGTCATCTAGTCCAACCCCCCTGCAAGGAGCAGGGACATCCCTGACTAGGTCAGGTTGCTCAGAGCCTCATCCAGCCTGGCCTTGAACGTTTCCAGAGATGGGGCATCCACCACCTCTCTGGGCAACCTGTTCCAGTGTTCTATAACTCGCATCGTAAAAAAATTTTTCCTAATATCCAATCTAAATCTACCCCCCTCTATTTTAAAACCATTACCTCTCGTCCTATCGCAACAGGCCCTACTAAACAGCCTTTCCCCATCTTTCTTGTAGGCCCCCTTGAGCTACTGGAAGACTGCTATCAGGTCTCCCCGGAGCCTCCTCTTCTGCAGGCTGAACAGCCCCAACTCTCTCAGCCTGTCCTCATAGGAGAGGTGCTCCAGCCCTTTTATCATCTTCATGGCCCTCCTCTGGACCTTCTCCAACTGGTCCATGTCCTTCTTGTGTTGGGGGCTCCAGAACTGGACACAGTACTCCAGGTGGGGTCTCACCAGGGCAGAGTAGAGGGGGAGAATCACCTCCCTCAACCTGCTGGCCACGCTTCTCTTGATGCAGCCCAGGATGCAGTTGGCCTTCTGGGCCGCAAGGGCGCATTGCCTGCTCATGTTAAGCTCCTTGTCCACCAGCACTCCCAAGTCCTTCTCCTCAGGGCTGCTCTCAATCCATTCCCCGCCCAGCCCGTATTTGTGCTTGGGATTGCCATGACCCAGGTGCAGGACCTTGCACTTGGCCTGGTTGAACTTCATGAGGTTGGCACAGGCCCACCTCTCCAGCCTGTCAAGGTCCCTCTGGATGGCATCCCTCCCTTCCAGCGTGTCGACGGCACCACACAGCTTCGTGTCATCGGCAAACTTGCTAAGGGTGCACTCTATCCCACTGTCCATGTCGCCGACAAAGATGTTGAACAGGGCCAGGCCCAGCACGGACCCCTGAGGGACGCCACTCGTGACTGGTCTCACATGGACATTGAGCCGTTAACCACCACTCTCTGAGTGCGGCCATCCAGCCAACTCCTTATCCACAGAGTGGTCCATCCATCAAACCCATGTCTCTCTAGTTTAGAGAGAAGGATGTCATGTGGGACAGTGTCAAAAGCTTTGCACAAGTCCAGGTAGATGATGTCAGTTGCTCGTCCCTTGTCCACCGATGCCGTCACCCCGTCATAGAAGGCCACCAAATTGGTCAGGCACGATCTGCCCTTGGTGAAGCCATGTTGGCTGTCACCAACCACCTCCTTGTTCTCCATGTGCCTTAGCATGGTTTCCAGGAGAATCTGCTCCATGACCTTGCCAGGCACAGAGGTGAGGCTGACCGGCCTGTAGTTACCTGGGTCTTCCTTATTCCCCTTTTTAAAAATTGGGGTTATGTTCCCTCTCTTCCAGTCATCGGGGACCTCACCAGACCACCACGACTTCTCAAATACGATAGCCAGTGGCTTGGCAACTTCATCCACAAGTTCCCTCAGGACCCGCGGATGGATCTCATCAGGACCCATGGACTTGTGCACCTTTAGGTTCCTTAGATGATCCCGAACCTGCTCTTCGAGTACAATGGGCAGTTCTTCATTCTCGCAGTCCCTGCTTGCACCTTCTACAGCTTGGGCAGTGGGACAGGAACTCTTGTCAGTGAAGACTGAGGCAAAAAAGTCATTGAGAACCTCAGCCTTCTCCATGTCCTGGGTAACCAGGACACCAGTTCCCTTCTGGAGGGGGCCTGCATTTACCCTGGACTTTCTTTTGTCCCCTACGTACCTATAAAAGCTCTTCCTGTTACATTTTATATCCCTGGCCAGATTCAGTTCTGCCAGGGCTTTGGCCTTCCTTACCTTATCCCCGGCCACTCGCGCAGCCTTTTTGTAGTCCTCCCAGGCTACCTGTCCCCACTTCCACCCTCTATAGGCTTCCTTTTTCACTTTCAGTTGGTCCAGGAGCTCCTTGCTCATCCACGCCGGCCTCCTGGCCTTTTTGCCCGACTTGTTTTTCATCGGGATGCACCTCTGCTGAGCTTGGAGGAGGTGCTCCTTGAATATGGACCAACTTTCCCGGGCCCCTCTTCCCTCCAGGGCCACCTCCCATGGCACTTGGCCCATCAGGTCCCTGAAGAGGCCGAAGTCCGCCTTCTTGAAGTCTAGGGCAGAGAGCTTGCCGTGTATTTTCCTTGCTGCCCCGTGGATCTTGAACTCCACCATGTCATGGTCGCTGCAGCCAAGGCTTGTGGCGTCGCGTCTCAAGTAATCTATTTCAGGAAATCCTCACTTCTGTTAAGAATGTTCTTAGGTCAAGAACAATCAGTGGTCTAAAAGTAGCAATACCAAAACAGTGAGTATTGGAATGCCTGACCTCTACATCTGGCATCCTCTGACCTCCTTTAGGCAAAAAAAAAAAGAATCTCTATGGACGAAATGCCATTGCCTTTTCCCTGCTCTGGCTCTCATGTGTACTGTCAGGGCACATCTGCCTCTGGAATTTCCAGCCTCAAACTTCTTCCTGAAGATCATTATTTTGTCCTTTCTTTAAATAATAAATGTTAGAATTCTTTTCAGATTTTAATAGAATAGGTTGCCACTACAGTGCCATCAGCCATCTGCAGCTCAGCTCAAAAGTAAAAGCATTTACCCATGATGTGAGAGATCTGAGGAGATTCAAGCCTGTATCTTCTATATAACAATCTATGTATATAGCATCACTGTGACTGGATGTATAAAACATTGATGGAAAGGCCAATATTTGCCCAGGAACAGAAGGTTGGTAGTTTGTACAGGAATACTTCAGAATAGGTCACTGGAACAGTTTTGTTGGATTTTGTTAAATACATTCAGACAAAGATAGAATTGAAAGCTATGTCTCTGTGTAAGTGCACTAATACCTTTACCAGCACCACTTTGATAGTATTAATAGAAACTGCAATTTTGAGTCCATTGATCTGTTGACTGTATTTGAGATACTCTTACCAGCTGAAACTGTTAAAGCTACAGAAGATTAGGCATAGTTCAACAAATGACTTTAAGGATCATTATTCTGGAATTCGAAAGAATTTAAAGGGTTAAGCCACAGAATGTACTTGAAGTTCTTAGTAACACATATTTATTTTGTGTACATATTGAAAATATTTATGTAAACTACTTTTAGTACCTTTTTCTTGGACTTCTATATACTTTGCTTAACACTATTCTAATAACACTATTATGATCATTGTTATAATTACAATGTGCAAAAATATTAAAAAAATAAGCATTTTTACAAAATGAATAAATTTTAATATAAGATTTTGTGTAAACACTTTCAGAGATTCACAGAAATTCCAGTCTCTCAGGGAATATTAGAAGTTTAAGAAAAAAAAAAATAATGGAAGAAAAAAGCAGAGTTAAGGAAGTCAAAAAAACAAGCAAGAAATGTCTGTTATCAAAGCTCAAACAACAGCAAGCATAATTATTCACTATTAAATTTGCATGTTAAAATGAACACTGTGTTTTGTATCAAGACATGTTGTTTGATAGAATATCTACTTATTTAGAAAAAAATTAGATTAGGTAGTCACTTGGATAGCAAGAGTAGACCTATGGAAAACTTGTTTTTCCCCATACCATACCAGTTTTAAAGATAAGTGGACCTGTTGTGCATACTTTCAAAGGCTATTTTGCAACAAAACTAAATTTTATTCCCATTGTATATCTAATTTCTCTAAATGATGCTGCTCTGGATATATCTCATTAAAGACACTCATAAGTCCAAGATATGATCTAATCTGTGAATTAAAGCTTCTAATTTAATTTTACATTCAGTGTTTGAAATCAATGAGGGTCTCCTAATTTCCTTCAGTGAAACTTCCTTTACATCCTCTGTGGTGCTTTCAAAGTTTTCACAGGAAAAGATACTTTGGACAGTTAAGAAATATATATATATATCTATCAGATGAGTTATATATATAATACGCAAGCTAAATGTTCTAATTCTAAAATTTTTTATAGAACTTACCAAAATACAATGCACAAGCTTTATAAAATGATTCACCTTTTCTTACTGAGGTAGACTATAGGAGTAAAATGTGCTACATGATCCTTAATTACTACCATTTAATTTAATTCTTTGTGTAAAAATAAATTGGCTCTGTTCCTGGTTCATGTTCTCAGAGAGGCTAATTTTAACTCCTCCTCATTAAAAAAAATAAAAAAAATTTTTAAAAAGAGTAAAAAGAGTAATAATAATTTGTCTTCAAAGCAATTCCCAGTGCTCGTGGATAACTTAGATTTGAATGTGGCGGACTTGTTGGGACTTATTGTGTGTGAAACTTTTCCAAAAACATTCTGTGAAACACTTTAATCGATATGCATGTAGTGATTTATGATTGCTCTCTCTATCTCATTATTTCAAAAGGTCACTTGTTTATGACTGTGTATATACAAGGCTGTATTACTGTTACTGCTGCTATTATTAATACGGTTTATTCCAATTCAATTTTATCAGTGGAATAATGCTACTTGCTTTGACTAACATGCAGGTCTGCTCAGCAATTACCAGAGTCATCCTCCCATTGTGTTCATTTTTGCATTTATCTTCTGCGCTTAGATTTTTTTCCCCTCTTTTTCAATTCATTTATTTATCTTAGAGACTATTTTGCTAAGAAAATCAATAGCTCCACAATTCTTATTGATCTGATTTATTAATGGGCCTACTGTCTCATTTTATTTCCATCTATCTTTTTTTTTTGTTTTAGTTTCTGTATGGCCTTTTATGCAGACTGATATCTGCAGACCTGTGCAAAACTAGATTACTTTGCGGAATCATCAAAACAATGTTACAGAGGACTACCCATAAATGCAGGATCCTATCAATAGTTTAGGAACTGTGTAAGTGTTGGTGTGGAAACAAAATAAGCATGTTGAAAACTTGCATATGAAGCTTTTGCAGAGCATTTATAGAGCCAGGCACTACATTTATCAACATTTTCTCTCAAAGGCAACCAGTAGCACCACAAAGCATAGCAGCTCTAAGGGCAAATACTCCATGGCTGAATACATATTGAATGATGTGTCTGCTGCTACCCTGCATTCTTCTACCAGTCTACTAGGAATTTGATGCACTACCTGAAAACACTTCAGGAAATCTGAGAGTGTTAATTCTTAAATCACAAATTTGACATCTGTGGGAAATGCCGTTCATCCTTCTGGTGAACCCTACTTGACTTTCTTGCTCAGATGAGCTCAACATCTCTATATTCAGCAAATAATTTTCTTCTAAGATTGAAAGATGATGTATGTGTTCCAAACATTTTACTCAAGTAATAGTTCAAGAAACATCACTAGTTTTTTCAGAAGTTGAATTTATCTGAATTAAAGGCAATTTTAGCCATCAAGAAGGTAAAGTAATGTGATCAACATAGCACATCTTTCAAGGGGAAAGTGTCTTTAAATTATACTTTGTTCTATGCGCTGGATAAATTTTAAAATAAACTGTACTATGACTAAACTTAATAGTTTAAACAAATAATCCAGTGTGATATTCTGCATGGAAATGACAATTGGCTGCAGCATTATGTAACCCCTGAAATGGTTTTGCTATTTAAAGATAATTTTTATGGGCTTTTTGAACATTAAGCATGGCTGGTAAGTCATATAGCTCTAGAAGGGAAGAAGAAGCCCCAACATGAAACAGTCATGTTGTTGCAATGATGACTGTAAAAAGATTTTATGAACAATAAAGAAATTAATTTCAGAAAAAGGAAAGTCTTTTCAGGAAGTAGTGGTAGCTGCTACCAGTGTAAGAAAAGATAGGACAAACATTATGCTTACATTTTCTTTATCTTACACCTACCAGAGTGGTGTGATCCCCAAGTTCACGACTCTGTCATGGTGAGTTTTGTAGACAATATATATAGCCTGTATACAGCTAAAATTAGCGGAACGTAAAAGTATGGAGGGTTTTGGTTGGTTTTTTTTGTTTCTTTTTAAATGAGATATGCTATAGATACTTACTAAATGTGACATACACATCCATGTAGTTAAAAATCTGAAATATTCTTTAACTAACTATCCTCAGTTCTGCGTACCACTCACTTGTTCTGGAAGATGTATTGAGAGATGAGCTGGGGGGCAAGAAGAGGGCTCTTGTCTACATTCAACCTAAGTATTAAAGAATGTCTGTAGCCCCGGGTAAGGGAGTGGAAAACTGAATAAAAATAACATTACCTACATTAGATAAAAGCATTATTGAAGAAAACGTTTCATTATAGATTTTAAAATCTCAATGCTTATATTCAAAGAAAATTGATAATTGTGATTTTGTTAGTGTTCTGGAAAATAAACACAAATGACAAAGTTTTAGGCAAAGGCAAATTCTGATAGTGTTCAGTAATTATTGACTCAAGAGGATAACAATGATTTCAGTGAAAGCCACTGAAGAGAAATACTTTCCAAAAAAATGGTAAGGTAGAATAAAAAGAAATCTACCTTAGATTTGGCCCTCAAATATAAAATCTCTTAAAGATTAAAACTGCTGTCAGCCATCCTGAAATGTTTTCTGAATTTCTTGGTTTCTCTATTTTTTTTTTTTTTTACATTCAAAGCAACAGAAGAATTAAAGTAGCCATCTTATCAGTACTTCAAGTGGAGAATAATGAATTTATATATATTGACAAAGACTGTTAGTGGCAAAGCCATGCTAATCAGGTTAATATTGCCTATAGACAGAAAAGATGAACATAGAGTAATAGAATGCATTAAAAACGAGGAGTTACTAGAACTACTTACACAAATTTACTTGTTTAGCAAAATAAAATATTATTCAGAAAGTAAAGCCTATGAAAGATCAAGTATTTGTGTGCATCACATATAGCCAAACTCCACTTGCTAATGAACTGTTGGTATTTAACCTGTTTTTTTTAGTTACCGTGCCTTTAGCTAGGTATCCAGCTTTTCCAGTGATGCATCTTCTTGGCCCTGCACCTTGTCCTGCTCTCAGAATGTTGCCTTCTGTTAGGGAATGCTCAGAAGCTTTCTTACCTCTGTGAAGATAATTACAGGATTTCAGTCTCCAGAATAACTAATCAATGTTCTGCTATTTTTCCGGAGCACTCCATGGTCCTTTAAAAAAAAAAAGAAAAAAAATAATTGAAAAAGAGAAAAAGAAAAATCTTATTACATTAAACAGTTTCAGAACTTCTATACATTAAGAGCAATCACTTCAATAATTCTGAAAGAGCTAATACTGAACATACTGTATTTTTATGGAAAATACTGTGGTTTTCTTAATTGTTTATCACTGTATTGCACGTACACACATGCTGATTTAAAATCCCAAACCAACAGTATGTCTTGATCACTATCACTATATTACTTTTATTCTGAAAAAAAAAAGAAACAAACCCTCCTATTTTGAACCAAACTTTAAAGTAATATTAAAATGCAACTTAAATTGTGGTGCTATACCCTCTGCTACAAAATCAGCTCACATTTTTCACACAAATAATATGAAAGTAAAATATGTAGATTCATATATTTCAATATAACCACAAGTTTAGGATCTTGAACTATGTTTCTTTATATGAGTAGTGCTGTATGTGCTTAGGCTACTTGATAGATGCAAGCTGGTGCTCAATGCCTGCTAGCACCAAATACGATCAGTGCCTGCAGGAAACTTGTGATCTGAGCTGGCCGAAATAGGGATATCGTCTTTCCAGACCACGATTTTGAATGGCCCAGAAAAGGAAGAATTAAATGAGTGGGGAAGAAAAAAATTAGATTCATAGAGTCATAGAATAGTTTGGGTTGGAAGGGACCTTTAAAGGACTTCTAGTCCAACCCCCCTGCAAGGAGCAGGGACATCCCCAAGTGGATCAGGTTGCTCAGAGCCCCGTCCAACCTGGCCTTGAATGTTTCCAGGAATGGGATATCTACCACCTCTCTGGGCAATATATTCCAGTGTTCCACCACTCTCATTGTAAAATTATTTTTCCTTGTATCAAGTCTGAATCTGCTTCCTTCTATTTCGAAACCATTACCCCTCATCCGGGTTAGGCTGGGATTAGCTAGGGAAAGGTAAAACTTCCCTTTCTTTCTACTTGCTTTCCCCTTGGATTATTGAAGTAGGAATAAGGATGTGGTCTTCCCTTTTTCCTTCTCTATTTTTGTGTTGCCACTTTGGCAGACCACATCCATCCCATTCATACCACCAACGGATATGTGGAATAAGCTTTGTGGGACATTGTTAGTTATGGGAAGAGGAGATGTAATCAGGATACTGTGATTTACTGCTTCAGCAAGTTTGCGTGGGGATGTCAAATATGGGAAACTCATGCCATTTCAGAGTTTAGACAGGATACCTAGGCCACCTCCAAGAACAATAAATGCTTCCTGTTAAGCAAATGGGTCAAGCCTATAGTGTTTAATTGTATGTCTTGTAAAACAGCAAGTTGTATGATCTTTGACATGCACACCCTCCCCCAGGTTGTTACAATTCTCCAAATTAAAATATAAATACTACTCCTTTTTTTTTTTCTGACATTGACTATATCCTTGTATCAAAAACCTCATCAGATCAGTGATGAAAACATATTCTATTCTGCCTTCCATTTTATATGCATCAGCCTCAGTGATTTATGTGCATGCTACTGAATGTCTGAAAAACAAAACTTTTTTTGCTTAGAAGAACACATATGATTTTACAAATCTAATTTCAGGCAACTGAGGCATAGTTTAAATCAAAATCACAAAGTGAAATTTTCTATATCCCATCCCCAAGTCACAATGATTGTGATGATTCCAATAAGGAAATACTTTGGGAAAGGTAGAAACAGATTAGAGATCAAAAATTTTGCGTGACGATCCAAGCTTTTTGCAAGTGAAAGAGGTAAAGCTGTAGAATTGTTTGGACTGAACATTTTGTTACTCTCAAAATTGCCTTGTGGGCAGAAAGGAACACAGCAAATAGCTGGAGCTGGCATCACCCAGAGGTCCTTGCCAGGAAGAGTACAATTTTCATGTTTCCTTCTCAGTCCTGGGTTTATTTCAGTACCTTATATTATCCTGGCCTGCTTCCTTCTCACTGGTCCCCAACCCCCCTTTCTAGTGCAACCTTCTCCAGCTACAGGGGACATCATGGGTGACTGCCCTGTCCTGTGGTGATTGTCAAGTTTATCTGGCCATCTGTGACCATTCCAGAGGTTCAGCTGAGGCCAGACCATGGTCCCATGGCCACTGGGTCAGTGTTAGAGAAAGCTGGCACCAGCTCTGGCCCAGGCAATGATGTTATTACCCTACTGTACTCAGCATTGGTGCCACCTCACCTTGAATACTGTGTGTAGTTCTGGCACACACAATTTAAGAAGGATGTGAAGGTCCTTGAATGTGTCCAGAGGAGAGCAATCAATATGATGAAAGGACTGAAAGGAATGTCCTATGAGGAGCGACTAAGGACTTTGAGTTTGTCTTATATCTTGTGTTTGTACTTATATCTTGTGCCTTTATAATGAACTACTGAATAAGGTTGCTCTGTGTGGTGCTGCAGCAAAATGATTTTTTGCAGTTATTAACTGTCTAAACAGTGGAGGATTGCAATAAGGTAGGGACAGCAGGTATTCTGCCCTTGAATCCAAGCACTGTTGGGCTGTTGCAGGAACTCTATATACTCTTTTGGTCAGTTCTTCAACAAAAATACATTGCAAAAATGAAAAGTGGTCAGAAAAAGCTATATGAATACTTTCATAGTAAGGGATTAAAAAATCTCAAATGATCCAAGAAAAAAGCTAAGTTAATTTTCTGATCACTGTCAGCAGGTATACATACCAAAGGGAAGAGAGTTTTGATGAGCACTGATCTGTTAGTCGATTATACTCCTCGACCGAAGCACAGCATAGTACAGATTGCTAGCTAGCTGTCTTTCTTTCACTTTCTAATCTGCTTGTAAATGTTGTATGAGGGTTATTATAAACAAAGTATGGGGTATGTAACCCTCTGATTGCAGAATAATTACCTTCTAATTCTTAATGTTCTTACAATTGGAAAAAAATGATTTTTTTTTTTTTAAATGGCAATCAGTGGAAAAGATCCTACATGACTTGTAAGAAACAAAAATCTATCCAGTTCTTCTTACTAAAGAGTAGGTATTGTATTTCTTCATTCCCAGAAATGAAAACAATGCACCTTGAGTCCTAATGTAATTCAGATCTCCTATTTATAGATAGAAGAATTCCTAGAGAAACGCATCTTTAGAAAGGAACAAGCGTTTGAAAAGATATATCATAAGGTATGGCGAGCCTTGTGTCAGGACATCAAGGAAATAAATGGTTAGAATAAACATTTATCTTTTGTTCCAAAACACAACCAAACTTTCCTTGCTCACCAATGGTGTTCTTGATGAGAATAATAAATTTATTTAGATGGGAACCAAACTTCATGCTAAAAGCTATACAGTGCAATCTGGAGCTACCATTTAAATCAGTTGCCTGACAGGACCGGCAAGGATAGATCAAGAGATTTAATGTAAACAGCATAGAAATGTGAAAAGAGAATAAATAAAAATGCCACCTTGTCTGAGGTTTTCAATGACGCATCATGTGTTTCACATAACTTACAGCCTGTATGTGATGGTATCCTGAGAAGGAAGAATGCATTTAGCTGTGAAAGGTACAACTGTAGAACTGTTCCCCCCTTAGAATCATAGAATCAAAGAATAGTTAGAGTTGGAAGGGACCTTCAACGGTCATCTAGTCCAACCCCCCTGCAAGAAGCAGCGACATCCCTGACTAGATCAGGTTGCTCAGAGCCTCATCCAGCCTGGCCTGTAGGCCCCCTTGAGGTATTGGAAGACCGCTATCAGGTCTCCCCGGAGCCTCCTCTTCTCCAGGCTGAACAGCTCCAACTCTCTCAGCCTGTCCTCATAGGAGAGGTGCTCCAGCCCTCTGATCATCTTTGTGGCCCTCCTCTGGACCCTTTCCAACTGGTCCATGTCTTTCTTGTGTTGGGGACTCCAGAACTGGACGCAGTACTCCAGGTGGGGTCTCACCAGGGCAGAGTAGAGGGGCAGAATCACCTCCCTCGACCTGCTGGCCACGCTCCTCTTGATGCAGCCCAGGATGCGGTTGGCCTTCTGGGCCGCAAGGGCGCATTGCCCACTCATGTTGAACCTCTCGTCTACCCTTGGAAAAGACAAGCTATATCTGGACACACTGTAGGAGGAAAATACTGATGGTAAAGTGCACTGTTTTCATATTCAATCAACATTAAATATATTTCATAACAGAAAGTACATTTGTTTTAACTGTAGAAATGAACAAGCTGTAATGGAATGTCCTGCTCATCATTAATTCAATTTGGAAGAGGCTGAAGTACACATATGACTTCCAGATGCAAGTCTTAGATTTAGGGCATAATTGTGGTCCAGTCACCTTTTTATTTCAGCAAAACCTCTCATCCTTGTTGATACAAGCCAGCATCACAGTATGTGGTCTAAGAATATTTTTTTTTTACTGAGATGGAGGGAATTAGAAGGATAAGATGATTGTTTATTCATTTTTTTTTCTTACCCATCAAAGTTGTAGTTCTGTGGTTAAAAGCAAGCATTCTAACTAGAAGCCTTGTCAGTTAGTATTAGAGTACATAAATATGTCACAAACACATTGACATTTGTTGACATTTTAACTCGTACTTTATTTTCCAAGTATCATGGTGTAACCCTGATAGGCAGCTCAGGCCCACACAGCCACTTGCTCACTCCCCTCCAGTGGGATGAGGGAGACAATCAGAAGGCTAAAAGTGCAAAACCTAGTCGGTTGAGATAAATGCAGCTTAATAAGTACAGCAAAAGCTATGCGTGAAAGCAAAGGAATTCATTTGCCGCTTCCCATAGGTAGGCAGGTGTCCAGCCATCTCCAGGAAAGCAGGGCTCCATCAAACGTAACTGTCACTTGGAAAGAAAAATGCTATAGCTCCAAATGTCCTCCCTCTTCCTTCTTCTTCCCCCAGCTTTTATTGCTGAGCATGACATCATGTGGTATGGAATATCCCCTTGGTCAGTTGGGATCGGTTGTCCCAGCTGTGTTCCCTCCCAATTTCTTGTGCACCCCCAGCCGACTCATTGGCAGGGCAGCATCAGAAGCAGAAAAGGCCTTGACACTGTTTAAGCATGGTTCAGCACTAATGAAAACATCCCTGTGTTATCAACACCGTTTTCAGCACAAATCCAAAACATAGCACCATGCAAACTACTATGAAGAAAATTAACTCTATCCCAGTCAAAGTCAGTATATTAAGATCTGCATTTTTGATTCCCTCCTGCCCCAAGATGTACTTCAGAGATTTAGAAACCTATTTCCTACTAGCTGTAACTACTTTACTACAAGACTTAGATTAAACAATCTTTTTTTCAATGAGAGATATTTGTATTTTGTAGCATTTCCTATTGCACATCAGACTGTAGTTATTAACTTTCTACTTCTACCAACTGTATCCACTAAACCTTCTGAAGTCTGTATCTCTGTTAGCGCTTGATCTATATAACATATATCATTGAGAAAGACATAATGCAGCATGTTCATTATCCTTAAAAGTCAGCTGTATCTTTTGATCTTTTGTCCTTTACAGTAGATTTTTATACTGCACTAGATATGTCACAGAGCATATGACTATAGCATAAATTCTGAGTGTGGGCAGACAACTTGTAAAGAGGCTATCTTTGCAATAGTAATAAAGAACATATGTGCTTATCATAATAGTAAAAGCCTAATTCAGCTTCCCTGAAAGTTGATGTGAATCTTTACACTGACTCCCACAAGAATTTAGTTACTTCTGCAGATCAAAGATCTTACTCATGAGGGCAGACTCTCTGGAAAGAAAAATAAAGATTACTCATGAGTAAGAGTTTCAGGACTGAGTTCACTAAAAGAGATAACAATCTTCTAGATTACCCCATTATCTAAATGCAGCAGTCAGGAAAAAAAGTGTCATGACAATGTTATTGTGGGTTGACATTAAATTAATCTAGTTGAAATTTTACACAGGAATAACAAATTTAGAGAAGGCATGAAGAAGCTTGTCTTGCATACCAATACCAATATAAAAATAAACTGAGAGTGACTTAACCTGTCAGAAAGGCATTACTCATAGTATCACGGAATAACTGTTCTCCACTAAGTATTATCATAGAATCATAGAATCACAGAATGGTTAGGGTTGGAAGGGACCTTCAAAGGACTTCTAGTCCAACCCCCCTGCAAGAAGCAGGGACATCTCCAACCACACCAGGTTGCTCAGAGCCTCATCCAGCCTAGCCTTGAATGTTTCCAGGGATGGGGCTTTCACCACATTTCTGGGCAACCTGTTCCTGTGTTCTATAACTCACATCGTAAAAAATTTTTTCCTAATTTCCAATCTAAATCTACCCCCCTCTATTTTAAAACCATTACCTCTCGTCCTATTGCAACAGGCCCTACTAAACAGCCTTTCCCCATCTTTCTTGTAGACCCCCTTGAGGTACTGGAAGACCATGATCAGGTCTCCCCAGAGCCTCCTCTTCTGCAGGCTGAACAGCCCCAACTCTCTCAGCCTGTCCTCATAAGAGAGGTTCAGACTTTCACAGGAGTAATGGAAAAAAATAACAGGTTGTAGATGGGAGTATCTTTAAAATACTTTTTTTTTATTTTATGGTTTGTTGTTGGTTTGGTTTTTTGATTTTTTTTTTTTTTTTTTTTTAATTTTGGAACATGTAGCTCTTGGTGTCTGTGCTCACTGAAAGTCAGCTACTGTCAGGAACAGTACTTGTATCCAAGAATTTTCTAGTGAAACTGGTACACCGAAAGCTTGGTGCGGGAAATGGCAGAAGACAGAGATAGGGATTTTGACATACTAGGGAAAAAAAAAAAACAAATACAAACTACCTTATATCTGAGATCACCAGATGTTCAGTTGTGAATAAATAGTTCTTAATACAGATTCACCAGCCTAACTTTAGGTTCCTAATGAGTAATTCTTTCATTAATTGTTTTAAATTCAGTATTAGACTTGAAGTTTGCATACAATCAATGTGGAAGGAAGGATATCTTAAATTTAAATGGAAGATGGTTTGAGCCAGTGTTCCTCTCTGAGGAGAGGGCAGGGGCTGCCCTTAGCTGGATGCAGCTGATCCCAGACAGCTCCACAATGGACCCATGACAAATATTGCTAAGCCCATCAACCCAGCTGGTGGTGCCTCCATGGAAACATATTTTAAAAAGAGCAAAATGCCAGAGAACAGAGAGGAGTGAGGGGGGGAAAAAACATGTGAAATTATTCTGCAAAATTCAAGGTCAGAGAAGGAGAAGGAGGTGCTCCTGGCACTGGAATAGCAGTTCCCCTGCAGCCTGTAGTGAGGATGACACCAGAACAGCTTTCACACTGTACCCATGGAGGTCCCCACACCAGAGCAGGTGGATATTTCCTGAAGGAACTGAATCCCATGGAGAACTCATGCTGGAACAGAGTGTCGTTCAATTTAAATAATGTTGTGATCCTAACTACAGAGGGATTTGTTTAGCACTCACATTTTCACTGCATTGTACAAAACTATTTGAAGATAGTCACACCCTTTAGTTCAAGCAAAATCAAGTTTTCCTGTCTCAGCAGAGGTAATCTATGGGTATTAACTGTGAAATAAATCTACTGCGAGATGAGCACTAGAAATATAATCTTGATGGAGTCCCAGCTTCTTATTTTTTAACTCAGATTTGAGGATAGTAGTTCCTCTCTTACTTCTGTCCACAAGAAGAGAAAATACGAATATAACTTTTAAAGCTTTATTTCCATTGTGTTATCAGACTAATATTTCTAAAGCGTTATCCCCAGGTTTAACACAGGGCTAGGAATAAATCTCTTCCAGTTATTCTTCAAAACCCGCAAAGATCGAGAAGGCAGATTATAGAATTTCCCAAATAATTTGCTTAACTATAAAAATAAATATAAAACCATAACTAGTATGGTAAATGATCCCTAAGAGTCTTTGGACAAAATGCATTAAAATCTGAGACATTATTTTTTAAACCATTTCTATATAGATTTCACTGGTGAGTAGTCTGTGCAGGACTTCCAGATCCTTTTTTCACTCTCACAAGACCTTTTCTGCCCTAATGTTTCTTAGTTTGCCTGTTGCTCTATTAAATATTCCATACAGTTTTAAGCTCCAGAACAGCATATTCAATTACTTATTATTTAAATGCCCACTTGTGGGGTATCAGCAATGGGTAGAAAACAAGCTTGAGTGACCTATAGCAACTAACTCTTCACTAGAGGAAGATAGCTGAGTGCAGAATGGTGACCTGTGCCCTGAGAATTGTTTTAATTATCAGATAAACTAATTGTGTTTTCCTGCAATTAAAACATATACATAAACTACCTTGTTTGTTCACACATGTGTTCAAGAGACATGTAAAAAAGATATTCTTTTACTCTACAAGGTCTTGCATGTCTGAATGGAAAGTTACTTGATGTAGGAGAGTAAATTACTTATCTGTTTTTCACAGAAATCTACTATCCTAATGAGTGTGCTATTCAGTAGGGAACTGCTAAATGGATTAAAAAGACAATAGGAAGTTTTCTGCCAACATCTTTATTAAAGGAAAGAGAATTCATATAACTTAATCTAATTACTTAAACTACTCAAAGCATTGTGCAGTGCACAAGGGAATGTACCAAGAGATACAATTCTGGCTGCATTACTTCATTGTTTCTTCCTTTAATTAGTTTTTGAGTAAATTTAGAGATTATAAAAAGAGTACTTAATTACAACGCTAGACAGAGAGGTCCAAGATACAGCTATATAAAATAAGACCTGGTTGCCTTAATAATAAATAAATTAATAAACAAGATCCTTAAAGTAGCACCTCATCAGTTGGTTAATCCATGGTGTGTAACATCTATAGAATTTCACAATGAAAGAATATACATTCCTCTTTTTTTTTCTGAATATTAGTTAAATTTTATGGGATATTATTAAAAAAGAGAAGCATGTATCAGTGAAGAAAGTACAATTATTTTTATATTTTGTACAAAAGACATCTTACAGTTTTCCTACATGTAAGTGAAAGTGTGACTATACCTCTTACCTTTAAAATCTAGAAAGTTAGAGTAGCAAGCAAACAGTGTATACTTATTCTTTACTACAATAATAAAATAAATGCAATTTACCAATAAAACATTCAATTAGGATGTAGTGAGTTGATCTTGGCTGGCTGCCAGGCACCCACCAAGCCACTCTATCACTCCCCATCTCAGCAGGAGAGGGGAAGAAAGTACAACATAAAGCTCATGGGTTGAGATAAGGAAAGGGAGATCACTCAGCAATTACTATCATGGGCAAAACAGACTCAGCTTGGGGAAATTAATTTAATATGTTGCCAATTAAGAAAAAAAAAAAGCAGGATAATAAGGAATAAGAACAAATCTAAAACCACCTTCCTCCCCGCTTCCCAGGCTCAACTTCACCTCTGATGGTTCTAATTTCCTTCTCCTAAACGGCACAGGAGGAGAGGGAATGGGGGATACAGTCAGTTCATTCTGTGTTGTCTCTGTCGCTCCTTCCTGTTCATGCTCTTCCCCTGCTCCAGTGTGCAGTCCCATCCAGTGGAGACAGTCCTTCATTAACTGCTCCAGTGTTGGTCTGTCCCACAAGCTGCATTTCTTCAAGAACTGCTCCAGCATGGGTACTTTCCACAGTGTGCAGTCTTTCAGGAAGAGACTGCTCCAGTGCGGGTCCCCTATGGGCCACAGATCCTGCCAGAAAACTTGCTCCTTCATGGGATCCTCCATGACCTGCAGGCTGGATATCTGTTTCAGCATGGTTCTCCATGGGCAGCAGGACAACTTGTGTCACCACGGTCTACTCCATGAAGTGCATGGGAATCTGTGCGCTGGTGCCTGGAGCTCCTCCTCCCCCTCCTTCTTCAATGACCCTGGTGTCTGCACATTTGTTTCTCTCACACATTTTCTCCCTCATAGCAGCTACACAGCGTTTTTACACTTTTTTAAATACATTATCACAGAGGTGCTACTACCGTTGCTGATTGGCTCAGCTTTGGCGAGTGGTGAGTCTGTCTTGGAGATGGCAGGTACTGTTTCTGTCAGACAGGTGGGCAGCTTCCGGCATCTGCTGACAGAATCCGGTCTTGCAGCCTCACTGCTGCCAAAATCTCACCATGTAAACGAAATACATAGGAAAAAAAGATAAATTAAACTAGTATCAAAACTTTACTCAGCAGAAGGCAGCATCAGGCTCACTGTTTTCTCACCCTACAGCCCTTTAAAAAAATCCCTTTACACTCGCTAATTTCTGGTAATATAGTAATTAATCTCAGTAATTAGCCAATTTAGAACATAGAAAGAACTACTCCTCTATACGATATTTACATATGGAGTTCCTACATGGAAATAAAATGGAGGAGAAAATTATTAGCTGAAAGAATGTTACGGTTTGAAACTTGAAATCATCTCTAACTGCATAAAATGTCACCCATGCCAACCACATTTATTAACATTTGAATGGCAATTCAAATTCAGTGAAATCCCACTGAAATCCAGACGTGTTTGGTTTGGGGAATTTGAAGCACAGAAGAGGAAATAAGCAGTGCTAATGGCTTTAATGCAAACATACATATATATATGTATGTGTGTGTGTGCACATTTATTGGATTGTTCTTGATTTTAAAATCTTCCATATCTCAGGAAAAAAAAAACAAAAAATGAGACACAGTCCAGTATATTAGCAATAATCAAACAAAATATTCTCCTCCAAGAGCTCATTATAGACTTTTCTTATTTCTAAGTACAAATATACATATGCTATACCTATTTCTTTTACATGTTGTACATTCACCTAGTGGGTGACATGCTTTGATGCAGAGGTCCTGAATTCTGAAGAGGAAAGGCAAGAAGTTTCAACTACTGGCTAGTAGAAATGGAGCTACACCTCCAATCTTCCACCTTTTCACTTCACTCCCTCTCCTCTAGTTAGTTTATGATGCAAAAAGTCATTCTCTACAGTATTAATCTATTTTAAAGATAGGTGTACCAGATAGGTGTAAGATTTGGCAGAATGTCACTTCCTCTACAAACATGAAGTAACAGACATATCAATTTAAGAGTATTGAGTAGTCTGAATTTCCTACTTATTGCACAATTTTGCCTCACAGATGAGCAAAGTTCTATCTGAAAAATCTGCAGAAATACCTTAAAAACTCAACCATTCGGTGATTCTGTGAATGTAGAAACTAATATTTTGATAGAGATCTAAATATGTAATTTTTTTAGACAGTTGCAAATCACATCATTACTTGAAAAATCAAATCAGTAAGATGAATTACAAAATGTCTTTAACATGACTGTGCCTTTCATTTTACATGAAGCTAGCAGAGTAGTCATACAATATTTTCTTCTAGTTTTGGGCATCGACTGTAACTTCAAGGCTATTTTTACTTTCAGGCTTCCTGCTTTATCTTTTTTGTAACATTATTGTTCATGTACACAATCTTTTTTTTTCTTTAAATGACAATTGTTTCTGAAAATTCTAACTGAGCTGCCAGTTTGTATTTCACAAAACTGACCTTTACAATATTACTGCTTAAAGAATAAAATTTCTCTGGCAGTATTTTTCTAGTATTTTCTCTGGCAAGGAGCTTCAAATAGTAGTTAGAAGAAACTTTTGTTTAGAGTAAACTATAGGACATTAGTGGCACTGGTCTGGTGCAGCTCCCATTACTGGATCTGTCATTTTCCTGTCATTTTTTCAGTCCATCCTTACTTTAACAAAAAAGTGAAATCACTCAGCAATTTCTATAGCCAGAATAAAGATCGTCTGTATTTTGTTTAAGTTGTGACATTGAATTCTTTAAAACAATAAATCTTTGAGGAAGAAAATAGCTGTCCATAAGAATAGATTACAAAGATACAACCAATGCTATAGCACATCAATATCTGCTGCTGAAAACAAATAAATTATTAGCAAATGATAATGAAGTAATGAATAATGTTGGGTTCTTTCAGTTTGCATTGGTTTTGTTTAGCAAAGAGGGGCTACAGTGGCAGGTTCTTCAAGAAGCTGCTAGAAGTTGCCCCTTTGTCTGGTGGACTCGACCAGGTCCAGGGCAGACCCATCACTGGCCAGGGCCAAGCCAATTGATGATGGAATGTTCAGTGATAATGCCTCTGTGACAACACATTTAAGAAGGGGAAAAAAAATCTAAAAGGGAAGAAGTGAAGAATTAGAAGCAGGGGCAGAGAGGTGGAGGCACGAACCTTGTGGGTCTTGCAGCCCTCACCCTCTGGCCTCCTGCCAGGTGACTGTCTAGGCCCAACTTGAACCTGAGTGGCGTCTGCCTGAGCCTGATTGTGAAGAATTTATTCTGAGAGGAGTGGCTGCAGATGCCAAGGTCAGTGAAGAAGGAGAGGGAGGAGTAATGCTGCTCCTGACAAGATTCCCCTGCAGCCTGTGGTGCAGCTCATGGTGAAGCAGGCTGTCCCCTGCAGCCCATGGAGGCCCACAGAGGCCCACAGAGGAGCAGAGATCCACCTGCAACCCATGGAGGACCCCACACTGGGGCAGGCTGTGGCCCGTGGAGGGCCCAATCTGGGGCAGCCAGTTCCTGAGGGACTGCACCCCGTGGAAAGATGACCCACACCGTAGCAGTTCATGAAGAACTGTAGCCCATGGGAGTGACCCCATGCCGGAGCATGGGAGGAATGTGAGGAGTTCTTCCTCCAAGGAGGAAGCAGCATCAGAAAATAATGAGTGAGGAACTAACCATAACTCCCATTCCCTATTCCTCCCCTGTGCCACTCAGGGAGGGGAAGGAGGTATAGATAATTGAAATGGAGTTAAGCCTGGGAAGAGGGAGGAGTGAGGGGAAGTTGTTTTGTTCTCTTTTTCATTATCCTGCTTTGGTTTATTAATAATAATAAACAAACAGTTTTTCCCAAGTTGAGTCCATTTTGCCCATTATGGTAACTTTAATGATCTCTCCTTGTCCTTATCTCAAAGCTCAAAATAACCTTGAGATAACCTATAACCTTTTTGTTATATTATCTCTCCCTCATTCCCTTGGAGGGTGGAGGAAGTAAATGAGAGACTATGTAGCTTGGTCCTGAGTAGGGTTAAACTACGACACAGTTTTTTAATAAAGACATCAGCTTCAACTTGATATACAGAAAAAAAAATCAGAAAAGAGTGCAAGTAGGCCTATTTTCTGTAAAACTTAAAATCTAGAAACAGCATGACAACAGTGGTTTTGAATTCTTAAGACTGCAAACTTTTCACTCACAAGTTCAGTAAGAAATTCTTAAAGTTCTACATCCTCCCATAAAATGTGATGAATGATGCTAAAGATGCAGGATAAATGGCTTGTAATAAATTAATGTAGAGCTGAAGGATGAGACTCAAAAACTGTGACTTTGATGAGATAACAAATATTCTAAGGCTTCTGTCTGTAGCTATGCACTGGAAAGTGCATAACAAGGGGAAAATATACCAAAGAAATAGTTGATACTGATCACTATCAAAAAAGAAGATGTTATGGAGAGCGTAAAATATTTTAAAATGCTGAAGTTTTACAGGTG
The DNA here is from genome assembly GCF_036417535.1 of Chlamydotis macqueenii. NCBI lineage: Eukaryota > Metazoa > Chordata > Aves > Otidiformes > Otididae > Chlamydotis > Chlamydotis macqueenii. The sequence continues at coordinate 145,951,760 of NC_141557.1, read as the reverse complement.
CAGGATCACATGACGGTAACACTTCAGATGCTTTGAAATTTTATTTCTGTTAAACATACAGTACCAGGCAAAGACAGAATAGCTGAATTTTCAAGTTTTGATACTGCATGACTCTTTATTACACATTCATAATACCAAGAAGACTGTTAATCTTGTTTAGCCAGTGCTGTTGCAGTACTTAACCTTATTTGCTCCTTGTCTCATTAAGTAATCTATATGATGATTGTAAATAATTCTTCTAGTGTTTAGAAAGTCGGTTAAGCAGACAGTTTCTGAAGTAATATAGATACATTTCACATCTGAGGAAAGAGTGCTAGGAAAAGCTGTTCTGTCCCACCTTTCATTTTTCCCTGTGCTGCTGCTGTCTTGTGTTGACTTTCAGAGCACATATAGTCTTGCAGATGGGAGAGGGGTAACATTTTACTAGCCCAAATGCCTGTATTGATAAACCTTTTCTAGTCATAGCATGTTATCTTTAAATTTTTCTGGAGTGTTTTTCATATACCTATGTACATGCACATACACTTATATATCTGTATATTAATCTCACATTCTCAAAGCAGAGGCAATTCAGGTATTCTTTCTACATTGTGTTAACATTAGGAACCCAGAATGATTTTTTCTTGGAAAAAGCACATAGCTTTAGTAGTACTTAAACTGCATTGGTTTGATCTATCTGTAGATGGATTATGGTCTCTCAGGATAAATACCTACTCTAGGGATCACATAAATCACTTTTATTGGCAAATTTTATTCAAACAGAGGTAAGTAACAAGGATATTATTTAAAAAAATGTTTTATAAATAAAATGTATTCCTGATTGTTATTTGTAAATGTCCATCATACTCTCAATGAAAATAAATAAATACAACAAATATATGTCATTATCTTGTGAATTTTTCTATATCTTGCAAGTTTTTCTATGCCAAAGTATGGCAAATGCATGTCTTGCTTCCTGACTCATGGTTATCCAACAAGTTTTCCTGTGACAGGAGACTTGGATAGATGTCAAATGAAGATGTATAAAAATTTTCAACTAATTCAAAGTGAAATACTTTAGTTTTTAGGACAGTTCATAATTTAAATTTATAAGTCTCCATCCAACTCTTTACCCTAAATCTTTCCCAATTTAATAGTCAATATTCCTCTTTATACATTCTCTCCTGCTGTTTTTTTTTCTTTAAGTGCTGGTATCCTGTGCACCACCTGTTTAATTTGCACCCAAGAATATCTTAGAATCTCTTATAAAGCCAGAAGATTTATGGTTTTGTTACCATTTTCCAATTTTCCCATTTTTTGAGCAATTTCTCGACTGAAAGTAATATATCTGGGAAGTCAAATTTGACACCAGTAATAAAAGTTGCAAAAGAGTGAATGATATATATTAAAAAAAAAAACCCACAGATTTCAAATTCTCTTTGCAAATCTTCTGGGTTTTTTTTTTTTTTGAGAAGTTTTTATGTTAGAAGCCACTGAATAAGATAAAATAAAAGGCATTTTCACCTACTTTTTCTAGAAGAACTTCCTTTTGTGACTCTTTCCTTGCATTTCACATACCCATGCCTCTAGAGTCAAGGTAGATTTTCCATCCTACTTCCTCATATCCTCTCCGTGGTTACACAGGTAAAACCACAGGGTGGCCCATGGTGTGTACCTACTGTATAATCTCTCTTAAGCAGATGAATGTTTAGTCCTAATAGCTAAGAGTGTATAGGTGAGGAGTAGGACATATCCTCTTTGAATTGCTAGAGCAATTGCTGGAACAATGTTGGAAGATTCTCCACAGCTGAAAAGGAAGCCTGTAGGGAGGAAGAAAGACTTTCTTCATATTGCCAGAATTAGCCAGTCAGTTCAACCACTGTTTGTCGTTCTCTTTCTTTCCAGGTAATTACTGCCAATGAGTTGGCATATGACGATGGTGTGCTCTGTAGAAACTTCTGCTGCATGGGTTGTGTGCACTTACTTCTTCTAGATCTTTGGATAACTGCTCATTGTTCAGGTCATCAGAAAACAGGATGAAATTTAAAAAGTAATAAGTACACCCACAGCACTTCAATAAGATAAATTAAATTGAGCCTTGGGAGCTAATTAATGTTTGCTGCATTTTCTTTGTCAATGAAAGCTGAATAAAAATACATAAATTGATATCTACTTCCATAGATTTGGACTAGCAGTGACTGAAAAGAGCTACTTTTAAGCCCAAAAATACAAGGGAATTTTTCAGCTATAGCTCTTATTGGTTATTTGCTCACCCAGAAAGCATGACTAACTTTAAAATTCACTTTATCTGTCAAATAAATTGAATTTGAGACTTCACAAAAAAAAAAAAAAAATCAGATGATAACCAAAGCAGTTGGTATTCCACTTCACTCCTTAATGATACTTCCTTGTCACAAACAATTATGATTCACAGTCTTCATGCTGAAATGCAGGACAAAATGTTGTTAAGGTTTTATAATGTAGACTCACTCAGTGTGACAACAGGAATTACCAAGGTGTTCAGGTTTCCAGAATACTATTCAAGGCAAAAAAAAGTTAAACTGCAACTTGTCTTTTGCTTCCAGCTCTATGAAATTTAATTATAAGAAATAGGAACAATAAACATGACAGTGGAAAGAAACTTTTGAAAGAAACTTTCCACTGTCCACTTTCCAGAATAATTGAGTTTACACATATTTATTTTCTATCCCACTGCCTTGTCTTCTGCATCTAGTATATGAATATCTCAGAACTAAGTCATAAATATGAGATCAAAAAGTAGCAGAAAATACAAGGTAAGTCACTTTATCTCATATGTAGAACCAACAGTTAATACCCTGCAGTTAATACCTGTCTGGAGACTTTTAAAAGTTACTGAGATCTCAAGTATGCAAAATGAGCTTTTACCTTCACAAAAGTCAATATTTCAATTAAAGTGCAAAATGTCTTTCAGAGAAATCCACCGTGACCAATTACTTAGGTTCAGTTAAAATGTAAAGAAGTCCAACACTTTCCTATTTCTTGTCAGTAGGAAGAATGATGAGATAGCATCACTCAATAAAGGGGAGAGTGTAAGATAGGAATGACATAGATGCTAAGAGAATTCAAGGCAAGAAATAAACCTTTCCAGGGATACAAAAAAAACTCTACTGATATAATGAATTCATTTGCAGTTATAATTGTTACACTACTGCATTAGTATCCTAAAATGCTATCAGAGAAAATGAAAAAAAAAAAAAAGGTTATGTTTCCAATAAGCAAACTTTTTACAAAACACTTCAAGGAAAGTAAATCAGGAACAGATGGTTTAAAATATGATAGGAAAATATGCCAAAAAAAATTGCTAATCAAACTCTATCAAATGAATACTACCTATGTAAATGATAAATGATAATATCATGCTCATATATATGTATGCCCCTTTTTCCTAGATATTGCTATATAAAATGATAGAATCATATATGATAGAATCACATATATGCATAATATATATCTAGGTTTGTTACAGTTATGTGTTCAGAAGGGCATTATAGAAACTTATACGTATCAATTGGTAATGTATTTGTAAGAACACATTTTCTTCTTAGTGCTGAGCACAATAAGGATGTCACTACTTCAGTAACCATAAAAACAGCCAGTGTAGCATTTCAGAAGGATTTCGCACATCATGCAAGCAAATCAACCTGGAAAGTAATTGTCATATATATGCCAAATGGCAGCACTATGAACCTTCTCTCACATCCTCTGGAACAGAAATCATATGAGGTTGTCTTTGCTTGTCCAAAAACCACATGTAAATCCATAGAGGAGAAAAACAAATTGTCAGAGTACCTTGAAACACTGCAGATTTTGTTATTTAAATGTTACAAATTATGTACTTGTACAAAAAGATGAAGAATATATATTTCCAGTAATTGATTTAAAATACTGTTGAAAAGTGAGAAATCCTTTGTGGTAATCTATCATTGACAAGGTAGCAGAAGTGGCCCTTTTAACATTAATGTCAAGTGTGAGGGTCGGAAGTAGTAGAAATTGGCCTAGAGGCCATTTTGTGGCCTTTGGAGACTGCACTGCACTAAGAACCCTTGTAATAGATGGAGCCTCCTGGTTAATGTTAGCTGTATTTGGCTCTACAGGCAGAAGAAAATAACAGCAAGTGCAAAAACACTTTCAAAAAACCCTTCATGTATCCTCAGTTTTTGAGATTTTTAGGTTGAATTAATAAGCAATTTAAAATTATCATCTCCCATACCTAAATTCACTGATCCTTTCTCTGGAAAATCTTGCCCAGGGGAGTTGAGGCAGAGCTGAACTGACTCTCTCACACTGCAGTTTAGTCACTAGCAGGGAAAAGGACAACAATCTCATATTACAGCCTCTTTACATGGTCAGGAGAAAAAGATAGAAAGTCTGCCATAAGGCTGTGGATCTGCATCTGGATCTACAGGAAATTTTTAAATTCTCAAAGCCTGCTTAAATATTTTAGAATCATTTGCATAATGCAGTGGTCAGCCATGGCTTGGTAATAAAACCATAGCAACTCAGCAGTAACACTTGCTAAATTAATTTTGTTTGAATATCCATTTATTTATTTGTTTCTGCCCTCATTAATACACTAGCAGTATAAAATTATTTAAATCATTTGAAAATACCAATTTATTACTAATAGCAGTTGTAAAATATCTTAATAAGCATATCCAAGTATTAAAAATCTGAATCATTACTCAGAATAACTTTGTGACCTACAGTTGAAACTTTTAATTAAAGTCTCTCCATATTAACAACATTATCTTTCGCAATATCTATCCCAATATATTATTTTAATGACTTGTATGAATCATGTTATGTAAATTTATTAGAGATAAAACTAGTAAAGACCAATCAAATATTCATTCCAATCAAAATTGTTTTCCTCAGCTAGCTTTCTCCTTTGATTGAAGTCCAAGGTTAGCTTCATTTACTTTCTTAATTCGTATCTCTTTTTCCTGTCATATCTGAAGAGTTACATTCTGTCATAAACTATATGATCAACTTTCCATATTATGTTTTGAAACTTTGTTTAGTACTTCTCAGGACTATTTTGTATCAGATTTCTCTGTATTTTATCAACTACATATTTTTACATACAAATAATTAACTGTTTATCTAGTGTAGTAGTGGAAAGCTCAAAAAACTTTTTCACCAAGGGAAATATTTACTGGCATTGTCTCCCAAAATATTAATTCATAAAACTGGACTTAATAATATACTGTTGAAAATTGGTAATTTACAAAACTAGTAACTTATTTAATCCAAGCAATAATAGTTTAAATTTGTAAAACTGGCAATAATGACAGTTATAAAACTATTATATATTTTTTTCCTCAGTAGAAGCTCAGTAATACACATTTTTTTTTCATATTTAATAGTGTATTCCCTAGCTAATTACAGTGAAAGGAGATGTTACTGACAATGTAATCCATCATGTGTATGCATAGCACATTCATTTTTGTGCACAATATACATCATACCAAGTTCTGAGCTGGTACAAATCGAGATGTCTCTGCTGATTTTAGCCAATATTGTGAAGATTATTCTTCACCCAACCCTATAACTTATTCTTGTCTTAAAATGGTACTTTAAAAATATATTAACATATACTTGGTTATTTTAGTCAATGTGCTTATAATAAATTGTATCCTTTCCTCTGCTAATAAACTGATTCTTTCCTGAAATTATTTGGACATTTTTTTAAACTCAAAAGATATTTTGAAAATTAATTTTGTCTATCTGGATACAGTTGTGAGGGCAGATTTTACTATTGATGTTATAGAGAGCTGAAATTTAGGAGATTTTTTCATTAGGAATTTAATTTTTTAGGTGTAAATTCCATGTCTTTCTCAGGCTAAGCAAATACTACTCTAAGTGCAATTTTTAGAAATTTCCACGTCCAGAATTTAAACAGGTTTTTGGTTTGTTTTTCTTTTTTTTTTTTAAATATAATTTAATTCTTCTCCTATCTCAAGCAATAACATACCAGTACATAGCACAATAGTACAGTTAGGAAGTACTGTGTACTTAATGAAAGAGGATGTTTGGGACTTGCTTGAATTGCCAAAAATAATGATCCACATGGATAGTCCTTCAAAAAAACTGAAACAGAATTGGAATGAATTTAAAAAAAAAAAAACAACAAAACCACAAAGAACCCCTCCAAAAAAAATCTAAAATATTTTAACTCCCTTAGAATGAAGCCACCTCAAAAACTTTTTACACTGGACAATGACCTGAAAGAAGTAAGATTTGCAGGAAGATATAATCTGTCCTTATAACAAATGCTGTAGTGGGGAAAAAAAGAACAAGCTCTTGGACACATAAAAGAACGATATGTTTGCCTGGAAGGTTGCCTGTTCCCAACTCTAACAATAGTTTCTATTAGATGAACTGATATTATCTTTCTCACAAACATGGCTCAGAAATATCCTTAACCCATCACAGGTAGAGCAATGTCATGACAAGAGCAAAGATTGTTATAAACGAAAACACTCTAAGCCTTACAAAAGACTCAGGTCTTTTGTAGTACAGTGAGAAATCTCTGCTATCATATGCTTTCAACCTGTTTGAATGGTTCTGCTTCTGCTATTGAAATTCCTTCTGCTATGTGTCCATTGGTAGGAGTCAATTAACTTTCTATCTCTTGTCTAAGAAGTGCCAAGAGGTGAGGCAGTAGTTCTACGACATGCTTTGTATTCTTTCATAAAGTAAACATTTTATTTTTATGTCCTTGGTTACCAGATCTATGCTAAATCAGACAAAAATAAATTGCCACTCCAAAACCCTCGAGTCAGTGGACCTATGTTGATCTAACCCAAACCTTTTCCTCTAGCCTGTTCATAGTCTCCTAAAACAAACACGAACAAAGCCCAAAGCTCCTTCCCCTGAGATCTGTGCTGAAAAAACACCCGTCACACAGGGCATTAGCTGATGTACTTCATGGTTGATGTTCTAAGAGGATTCCTGAAGAGGATGTTAAAAACCCCCTAAATAAAAAATAAACAGCAAAAGAAGTAAGCACCAAACCTTCTTTACTCAGATCGTTGATACTGTAAAGAAATTCAGGACAATCATCAGTTCTTTCTCAATGCTTTAACTAGTGCTAAACACACAAATGGAGCTCAAAAAAGAAACAAAACTATTGAATCTGTCGTGCAGTGAGAATTTAAGTAAATGAAAAGAAGAAAGAAATAATTGCAGAGGGCACACACACAAATATGTAGACTCCTAACACATCTGGGTATTGCCCAGACTCAGAATAAGACTCAGAGTTACATATATTAATTCTGATTTAAAAGGGTTAAAGCATTATATTTATTGTAACTTGTACCTTAATATGATACGGTAAAAATGAGTTAAAAGAAAATTTTAAAATAGACTTCAAATTGTAGCATAAGATGGCATCCTGATGAAGTTCAATAATACAGTAATACATTTTAAAACAATGTCTCTTAACAAAAATGAAAACTCAGCAATTCAAGAAGAAGAGGTGCCACATTGAAATCAATTGAACTTTCTTTCCAAGAAGAAAATGCTGTATATTAAATACAAATAATTTGAACAAACAAGATTGATAATGGGAGGGAGAGGCAAACAAAAGTGTAAAAGCAGAGGTAAGTTCTCACAATAAAGAAACAATCAAGGACTTCAACTGTGTAGTGGAAACTTCTGAGACTAAAGAAATAGCACAGGGAATGTAAAAATGGATTTTCAGATCACCTGAGGTTCATGCACTGCCTGCAGCTAGATGAGCACAAACAGGATCTGTGGTGTACCTTATTTCAAACTAGTATGTATCACTTGGGGCTTACTTGTCTTGTAATCCTTCCTGGGCCTCAATAAGCCCCATGGAACAGTGTGAAGAGAGAAAATAATTTTGCTCTTGTGAGAGATTTGAACAATATGAAAGATTTGTGACAAATTTAACACAAATGAGAAGAGTAGACACAGCACAAGCATCAATTTACTGAAATGTTGGACGTGATTTTAATTTTTGTCCCTTCCATGAGCTCCAGAATAGGAGCTAGTGTCAAACAAGTTTCTGTCACATAGTGGTATGGCCATACTTGTAGTTAGATTGGGTAGAGACTGATCCCAGTAAACTTGATCAGTTCAGGACCATCACCAACGTATGACATAAGACTATAGGGTAAAAATATGACTGTGTTGGGGATGACTCCTTTAAGATCAAATCAAGTGATACAGCTACCTCAAGTCATCAGGGATTTAACAGCAAGGCTTTAATTCAAGCCCCAGCCTGAATGCTTGTATACAGATGTAAAATCACTACATATTCCACTTGTGCTTTATAGTACTGGATTAAGAAAAAAAATATGTTAATACCATCATAGATTTCATGTCCTGGCACAGCTACATGTGCAAGTACCTGTGAACAAAAGAAGCAATTTAGGAAATGTGTTTGCCTTTTTTGAGAGCAGAAATGTAAACAATGGGCTGATTGTGTGATTTGTCTAAACTTTTACATCCAGAATAACAGGCAGTGAAATAACTTTCATTTGCCATATTCCTTGCCAGGAAAAGTAAGACCTACACACAGTACTTTATCTAGAGAAGATAAAGTGATAATTTTGTGGTAAAGTCAATAACAACTTTTCAGAAAACACAGTTCCTAGCCTGAATTAATAGAGAGAAAATGCTTACACTCTTCTTATATTTGAAAGTGCTTGGTAAATTCAGGTCTATGTTCAGTTAATGTACCTTAATACTTCCGTGAGGGTACCTGGACTGTACATTGTTTTGCTAGCATTTTTAGGTTTTGTTCTGTACTTTGAACGCTGCTGCAGCTGTTGCCCTTGTAGTTCTAGTGGTTCCATGTCATTATGTTAAACAGTTGAGTTACCCTTCCTCAGATGGTCTTGGAGTTAAGGTCAATATGTCTTTTGTTTTGTCTTTTTTGCAATGTCTGTTGCACCAAACTATGTTGTCTGCACTCAGAATGATTTCCTGCTTCACTGTAGGGAAGAATAGTTTCACAAAATGCTTGAGATGAAATATCAGTGTAAGAAGATTATAAGGCTTCCATTCAATAAAAGGAGAAAAAAAAAGAGGAAAAAAAAAACAAAACACAATGCAGAATTGTATTCTGCCAATAAGGAGAGCAAAAGGAAATGGATTTTCAGAGTGCCTGGATCCAAACATTGGCATCATGAGGAGATGATCAGAAATTTCCCATGGCACTAGGTTTGTGAGCAATGCCACCAAGTCAAGAGAAAACAGCAGAAACTGGAGAGTAGACATGACCGTTTTTCAAGTGTAGCATACAGTACTGAGAAATGCAAATTAATAACCCACATATTTGTGGTGTAACATCAGCAGTGGTAACTTTCATTTCAAGAAACACAAAAATAGTAAGTTTTATTTATATACATGAGGAGAGGCAAATACATTTTTTTTTTATTTAATTGGAAAATGGGTTGTGAGGTGACATAGCATCTTTCCCTATGATATGTACACTGGACACACTGAATCTTTTCTGGAAAATTCCTTAAAGACTGGAAAAGGTGCACCAAGTGTATACAGGAATGGAAAAGAAAAAAAAAACTTTCATTAACACTTTTTTAATAATAATTTCTGTTCTTTGGCTCCTGTTGTAGTCTTATGTATATTGCTGTGTCAATAATTTCTGACCATGGGATTTCCACAAGGAAATGCAAATAACTTTCATTTTTAACTAACTTTCCCAAGGTTACCAAGCAACACATCTTCAACAAGAATTAAAAAAAAAAATACAAATTTGAATATTTTTAGTACATAATTTGAATGGATATTGTTGACCTTTTTACATTGCCAAGTGTAATGTTGCAAGTAATTCAGTGTTGTCTCCAGTCATTTTGAAGCTTCATATTTGCACAGACTATCATTTGCAAAAATGAATAATTGTCCTATACAATTGTGATTTTTTTTTTCTAAAAGCTTCTTTTAAAAATGCTCAATATGATTGGTTTCTGAAGAGAAGTCCTTCTAAGAGCTGTCAACAGATGAGATTTTAAGTGTGATATTATAAAGAATATGAATGTATCCAAATCAGTGAAAACAATTCTCACATTTAAAACTATTTTTAAATAAAGTATCTTTTTAAACATAAGCATGGCATACATAAAATCATATGAACTTAAAATATTCCATAGAATAACCTTTGAAATATTAATGATATATTTCACTTAGATATTCTCTGAAATTCTCATGAGAGATAGTCACAGAAACTACATAAGATGTAAGGAAAATAATATTCAAGAAAATTTGATTACCTGTTTAAAAAAAAAAAAGTTGGTAAGAATGCATAACTAAAAAGTCTTTTGCCCCAGCAAATGACATTTAGAAGGATATCTCACTCTTCATCATAGTAAACTTTGGTCTCCCAGCCCCTAGCTAAGCACATTTTGCTCACAGAGATGTCCTCTAATACAGAGTATGTAGTTGTGACCCAGGAAAAGTAACAGACACCTTTAATGTATTTAGAAGACAATGAGCTTTCAGTTTCCCAAAAGCCCACTTCAGAGTCCTTTAAAGAAACTCTTTCAACCAAAGCTGAAGAAAAAACAGGACTGGAAGAACACTGAAACTACAAACACTCACGAGAGGTGACCATAGGAGGAAGCCTGGAGTAAGGAGTAAGTAACTCTTAAACTAGTGAAAAGAGGTACAGATCCCCAAACAGATGAGCCTTCCCATCCCAGTTACACCCACACTGATGGAACAAATATGATGATCACCTGTCATTACTGCACAACCCTGTTAGTAAACTCAGATCTGTATCTTTTAATGCTGGACAGGCAATATACTTCAGCCAAGTGTGCACTAAGCCCTCTCTCCAGCAAATAGATCCAAACTCACTTTTGAAGTTACTCAAAGAAAGGAAGCAGCACTACAGTCAAATTTAACATTTTACACACAAACAACTTACAGCCAAGTAACTTAGAATCATAGGATCGTAGAACGGTTAGAGTTGGAAGGGACCTCCAAACGTCATCTAGTCCAACCCCCGTGGAAGGAGCAGGGACATCCCTGACTAGATCAGGTTTTTAAGAGCCTCATCCAACCTGGCCTTGAACGTTTCCAGGGATGGAGCATCCACCATCTCTCTGGGCAACCTGGTCCAGTGTTCCACCACTCTCACTGTAAAAAATTTTTCCTAATACCTAATCTGAATCTTCCTCCCTCTATTTTAAAACCATTACCCCTTATCCTATCACAATAGGCCCTGATGAAGAGTTTCTCCCCATCTTTCTTATAGGCCCCCTTTAGGTACTGGAAGGCCGCTATAAGGTCTCCCTGGAGCCTCCTCTTCTCCAGGCTGAACAGCCCCAACTCTCTCAGCCTGTCCTCATAGGAAACATGCTGCAGCCCTCTGACTATCTCTGTGGCCCTCCTATGGACTTGCTCCAGCAGGTCCATGTCTTTCTCATGTTGGGGGCTCCAGAGCTGGAATCAGTACTCCAGGTGGGGTCTCACTAGAGCAGAGTAGAGGGGCAGAATCACCTCCCTCGACCTGCTGACCATGCTGCTTCTGATGCAGCCCAGGACGTGATTGCCTTTCTGGGCAGCAAGCAAGTTGCTGGCTCATGTTGAGCTTCTCATCCACCAGCATAGCCAAGTTCTTCTCCTTAGGGCTGCTCTCAATCCATTCTCCACCCAGCCTGTACTTGTGCTTGGGATTGCCTAGTTCTATTGCAGGACCTTGTACTTGGCTTTATTGAACTTCATGAGGTTCTCATGCGCCATTGAATTAATCTCCACAGGCAGTCCAGCCTCAAGAATGGTCACTGCACCTCATGAGCAGAGTTGGCCTCCCTTTGAAATCAATAGTGGCTCTGGCATTGATTTTACATAACATCAGAAAGATGGTCTCACTGGAGAATCATGGTGTCTGCGGTTTAATGAAGCCATCTAGATAAACTGTGACTGAAGATATCTATGTTTTCCAGATTAGTTCCTCTCCACTAATTCAGGCAGGAATTGTCTAATTTCAAGGCATCACAGGTAAAAGAACTGCAGTTTTTAAGCAGAAATATTTGATGTGTTTTCATCACTGGAAGTAGCAGAGTTTGATGAATATTCAAATCAATTTTTAATATTTTATCATCTATCCAAATATAGCAAAGCCCAGGAATTCAAAACTCAAAGCTCAAATAAAACAGAATTTGAATCAGCCCTCATGGCTGACATTCAGCAGTTTGCTTGACTTTATACTGAGATCATACCTTTAGGAAACATACTCAGGTAGAATATAAATTAAGATAACTATATGAGCTACAGCTTCCCAATGAAAATGATGCTTGCTACTTAATTTTAGTAGCTGTCTGAAGAATCACCTCTCTGTAGCAATGTTTGGCTGTCAGAAATAATAAAATACCACCTTCTGTCATAAACAAGGATTATGAAAATACATTAGATAGATCTAAATAAAATGAGCCTTTCATATGTGGATTTGAGGGTGTCTGAACAATCTCATTTTCCACTTGTTTGCTGTACCTAAATAGAAGTGATAATTACCTAGAAAATATGCAGAAATAAAACTAAAACAGGAAAAGCTGCCACACATAAGGGACACCTTATATCAGGCTTTATCAGTGTCACTCATTGCGGTCAGGTATTGAGCTGCAAAATGCCAGATTCTATAAAGCATAAATGACCTTGAACAAACTCTCTTGTCTAGACTTGGCACCCTGAAATGCTGCTGCCGCAGCTAGGAAAAAATATCTGGCCCAAATGCATATATTGATAACATGGATGAGGCTCTAATATCTCAAAAATGTATTCACTCAGTCTAAAAATATAATTAAAATATCTCCTGTGGCTCCTTCATCATCTGCTAACAAAATAAAAATATTAAAGGAAAAACAGCCTATTAAAAATACCTGTGAATAACACTTGTGTAGAAAAATAACTACTCATTAAGATGGACAGTAAAGACGATCCTGTTGAGACAGCATAAATTCTTCTCCTCAGCTTTGTAATTAGTGCCTACTTATTGCAGTGTCAGATAGACTGGAAATACTGATAGGCAGATGACTCTCTTTGGATGTCTTCTGTGAACAGTTTTGATTGTGTTACATAATTGAAATTCATAGCTTATTCTTAACCTGATCGAGATCAAGTCAATTAACACAAACATGTTTAAGATGAGAATTCTGTATAGCTGTCATAGTGAGTACATATTATGATGTGTATACACAGACATACCTGTATGCACACACACATATAATTGAAGTAATTAATAGAATTGATATTAATCAAACAGGAAAAAAAATTCTTTCAGTACAACTTAAACCTATTGGGACTAAGTTCAGTTTTTGCGCAGAAAACTATAATTATCAGAATAAGGTTGCTTTTTATATACATTTTGTTCAAGTTTTTCTAATATGTTTGACCTCAATTATAGTTTCTTTTGAAATACCTAGCCATTTTCTCAAGTAAAGCCAACAGCTAAAGATTCACATGAGAACATAGTACTATATTTTTTTAAAAAGTTAATTTCTGTGGTAATAGATCATAATTTTTCCCAGAACTTTTCAAAAACTATTCTCATAAAAATTAATTTATTGCATTTAAAGCATTATTATATCACTGTTACAAATTACATTACATTTTAAGAAAAATTGCCTCCATGAATGAGAAAATAATATCTATTCAGAAACATTTCTTCTTGGTTTGCTTGACTCTCTTTCCTAGCAGATAATCAGTTAGCTACATTGTATACAGTTAATTTCAGGCTAGTTGGAGAAAAAAATTGGCCTCTCCCAGTTCTATTTTTTCTTTTCTTGATATTAAACCAAAGAATTCCAAGTGAGATTCGATAATTTTTGTTACCCTTTTCTGATATACATCGTCTTTACAATATAGTTGCTTTTGTGATGCTTTTTACAAAGATTATTATGTCTACATAATGATGATCCATTTATGCAAAACTATCACAGAGTTATTCTTCATCATACAATGCAGTTTCTTGATCTTGTTTCATTCTTTATCTAGACACTGCATAATATTAATATTAATCTTTTTGTTCTGAAATAAAAGAGAGTTAATGCATTCAGTATTTGCTTATTTTGTGGGTAGGGAGATCACATTAGTTCTTTTGTGCTATGTGACAGTTCCCTTTCCCTCTTTTACCCTTAATTTAAAGCCCACTTAACAACACATGGCAGTTTTGCAAGCTTGAGGTCAGTGACCCTTTTTAAATGCAGTGAAAGTATTCATAAGTTTTCATCCAATGCTCCAGAAGCTGGGTCTCAAGGTTACAATTGAATTACTTGCACTTGGCAATACAAATAAAGCCTATATTTCTCCTAGATAAATTTTCATTTCAGCTATTGAAATTATGTATAGATTTTAAAATTACAATCATCTCAATATTTGACTACTTGATCTTGATGTGTTCCTTTGACGTTACTTTTATGGTCTATCTTTAAAAATCCTTATTTGCAAAGATTATTAAACCCTCGTTGTTTGTTATATTTTCTGATTTCATTATGAAATAGGAAAGATATTTTTGTATATTTAAGAGATAAAGTACATTGCATCAGGATTTCCCAAACCAGTTAGGAAATGAGGAACAAAATATTCTACCTAGAATTATTAAAAGCCAATATTTGTAAACTTGTTATGCATCCCACTTCAGTATAGCCGCAATTGAATGGATCTCTCATGAAAGCATGCATAGCAATGACCATTAGATTGAAGTAATTAAAATTTTCTTAACCCAAACCATCTCTACAAATGTGAAACACAAGAATTGACAGCAATATAGTCATAGACGAAAGTGCTTAAAAATTATTTCAGAGAAATTTAAATTGTCAAAGTCCTCCTCAAATAAGCATGACAGCTTGCTATTTCAAAAGTATTACTCTAAAAAAAGCCAAAACCAGAAAGTCATGTAAGAGTTTCAAAATAAAAATAATAATCAATTGTCCTCAAAGTTGACCATATAAAGCCTAAGTAAATGAGGACTAAAATAAAAACCAACCAACCAAACAAACAAACAAAAAACCCCACCTCATGGATAGAACACTTCCAGCAGTCTGAATTCTTCCTTTAATTGACTGTGTGAAGGGAAAATGAGGGATGAACTAAACTGTCAGAATTATTCTAGAGTTTCTTCTGATCAGCGACTATAAAAGATAAATGACTTAAACATTATGTATTATAATACCTAATTACAGGTCAGAATGAAGGTCGTTTGGTTTCCAAGTGCGAACAACAGCTGTATGATGACAGGTACATTTGTAGTCATCAGTCAGAACGACCAAGCACAGTCCTGACAAGGTCCTCCAGAAGGTCCCATTGCAGTGGTTAATGTACCTCTAGATATAGGTATCCTCTCAAGTAACTCAAGGCTGGACACCGAGTAATATGAAATGAAAAATGACTTGTCAAGATGAGGTAAGAAAAAGTAAAACAGAGATGCAAGAGCTGACACAGTAGCACAATTACTGCATGAAATGGTAGTGGCGATGCCAGTAAGAATTTTTCCTGTCCGTTCCCAGACATAAAAATAAATTAATATAAAATTAAATTAAATTTTAAAAAAGCTCTAGCAATCAGGTTAGGGAAGAGTTTGGGCAGCAGATCTGCAGATAAGACAGAAATTAACATATTCAGTTTAGTGTTTAGAACTGTGTTTTAAATAAGAGAAGATATAAAAATATGCGCATTTTGCTATCTTCATGACTAGAATTCCTTTCCCTGTTAAATGACTGCACTTTACTGGGGAAAAAAAAAGGCTCAGAATCATATAATTAGACAGGGACAGTTTTATTCTTGCCCATACACAATTCAAAGCAGCCTTAAATTTAATTAAAGAATGAACTACAAAGAAAAAAATATACATCCAAAAATATAAAGCATGAATTACAGGACTGACAGAAGTCCAGCTGGGGAAATAACTATCAGAGTGTCAAAACCACAATCAGTAATGGAGCGTTGTATGGAGCACCTATCTATGGAATTCTCTAGGGATGTCGCCGGGAGAATTAGGGATGTCGCTGAGAGAATACCTAGCCTCATACAGCCCACAGACTATTATCCACTACTGGTGTTTCATGTGGGGGCCAGCAACACAGCTGGCAGCAACCTGAGAAACATCAAAAGGGATTTCCGGTCCCTGGGTACAACAGTCAAAGACTCGGGCGCAGGTGGTATTCTCGTCAATCCTCCCGGTCGAAGGGCAGGGACCTGAAAGGGTCAGATGTATCTGGCAGGTTAACTTGTGGCTCAGGGAGTGGTGCTACAGCCAGGGCTTTGGGTATCTAGACCACGGGGCGTGCTTTCAGAAGCCTGGGCTGCTAGGGGCGGATGGCGTGCACCTAACTGAGAAGGGGAAGAATATGGTTGGACGAAGACTTGCCAGACTTGTCCGGAGGGCTTTAAACTATTGTTGCTGGGGGAGGGGGAGCACAGTTCAGCCCACTGCTGTCAGCATGGCACCAGCGCCAGCACCAAGGGTCCAGAAACTGAGGAAGGATCTCGAGTATGTGCAAATGAACTTAAACTGCGGTCCAAAAGAACTCCTGTCGCTCCAGCCAGCAAGTCGGCTTTGTCGGGGGCCCAGCTGAAGTGTCCCTATACCAATGCACGCGGCATGGGAAATAAACAGGAAGAGCTGGAGATGCATGCACACAAGCAGGGCTACGACCTTGTTGGCATCACGGAAATGTAGTGGGACGACTCATATGACTGGAGTGTCAACATGGAAGGGTATAGGCTTTTTAGAAAGGACAGGAAGGGGAGACGAGGAGGGGCTGTCACTCTCTATGTCAACAACTGGCTGGAGTGCATGTAGCTCCACCTGAGGATGGAGGAGGAGCTGACAGAGAGCTTCTGGGTCAAGATTAGAGGATGGGGACGGACAGGGGACATTACAGTGGGGGTCTGTTACAGGCCGCCTGGCCAGGAGGACAGAGCAGATGAAGTGCTCTATAGGCAGATAGGAGCAGCCTCACGGTCACAGGCCCTGGTCCTCATGGGGGACTTCAACCACCCTGACATCTGTTGGAGAGACAACACGGCAGGGCACAGGCAGTCCAGGACGTTCCTGGAATGCGTGGATGACAACTTCCTCCTGCAGGCGATAGAGGAGCCGACAAGGAGGGGTGCCATGCTCGACCTTGTGCTCACCAACAGGGAGGGACTGGTGGGGGATGTGAAACTAAAGGACAGCCTTGGCTGCAGTGACCATGACACGGTGGAGTTCAAGATCCATGGGGCAGCGAGGAAACTTCATGGCAAGCTCTCTGCCCTAGACTTCAAGAAGGTGGACTTCGGCCTCTTCAGGGACCTGATGAGCAAAGTACCATGGGAGACGGCCCTGGAAGGAATAGGGGCCCAGGAAAGTTGGTCCACATTCAAGGAGCACCTCCTCCAAGCTCAGCAGAGGTGCATCCTGATGAAGAACAAGTCAGGCAAAAAGGCCAGGAGGCCTGCGTGGATGAGCAAGAAGCTCCTGGACCAACTGAAAGTGAAGAGGAAAGCCTATAGAGGGTGGAAGCGGGGACAGATAGCCTGGGAGGACTACAAAAAGGCTGTGTGAGTGGCCAGGGATCGGGTGAGGAAGGCTAAAGCCCTGACGGAATTGAATCTGGCCAGGGATATAAAAAGTAACAAGAAAAGCTTCTATAGGTATGTAGGGGACAAAAGAAAGTACAAGGAGAATGTAGGCCCCCTCCAGAAGGAAACCGGTTGTGAGAGACTGTGTCAAATGTTTGTCTAAACATTGTCGAAGTGTCAAACCACCACCTAAACAATGGTACATCAGTCAAACCGTAGGACTGGAGTCTTCCTCTTTTCCTGCAAAATGATTCCCTTATCTTGCAAGCCAGTCAAGCCACAGGACTGGAAGCTTCCTGGTTTTTTTCTTCCTATTTTCCCACGAACCTGAATGCAGAGCTGATTCTGCAAAACTTAGCCTTGGGTAAATAGCCTACGTACGCGCCCAGACCCAGGCCAGAAAAACAGAGAGGCCCAGAGATGGTATTGGGCATGCATATCACTGCCAGGTGAGGGGTACGGCCAAGCAAACCTGCTCTTGGAATATGTGATGTGAATAATACAAACGATAAAAGGACAGAAACAACCAACATCGGACGGAACGTTCCCCCACCGAGTCAACTGGACTGTTGGGACGCCGCAGCTCCGTGGTGGTAGCTATTGCAACTGAAACTCTTTTCCCTCTTTCCTTTCTTTCTCTCCTTTCTCTTGCATTTGTGAACTTCTTGTCAGGTTAATAAAGTTACCTGGCGCTTTACTCCGTTTTGAGTCTTAATTCTGTTCCTGAGAATACGAGCAAAACCACGCTCCGGTGTGTGAGAGGTTGGTCTAGCCGCCCCTAGCCTCCCAGACTCATCTGAGGTTGGCCAGAATACAAGGGGGCCTTCCTCTCATCTGAAATCGGAGCATGACACCAGTGTCCTGGTTACCCGGGATATGGAGAAGGCTGAGGTACTCAGTGACTTTTTTGCCTCAGTCTTCACCGTTAAAGGCTCTTGTCTCACTACCCAAGCTGTGGAAGGTACAGGCAGGGACTGGGAGGATGAAGAACTGCCCACTGTACTCGAAGAGCAGGTTCGGGAACATCTGAGGAACCTGAAGGTGCACAAGTCCATGGGACCTGATGAGATTCATCGGCGGGCCCTGAGGGAACTGGCGGGTGAAGTTGCCAAGCCACTGGCCATCATATTTGAGAAATCGTGGTGGTCTGGTGAGGTCCCCGATGACTGGAAGAGAGGGAATATAACCCCCATTTTTAAAAAGGGGAACAAGGAGGACCCGGCCAACTACAGGCCGGTCAGCCTCACCTCTGTGCCTATCAAGGTCATGGAGTAGATTCTGCTGGAAACCACGCTAAGGCAGATGGAGAGCAAGGAGGTGGTTGGTGACAGCCAACATGGCTTCACAAAGGGCAGACCGTGCCTGACCAACTTGGTGGCCTTCTATGATGGGGTGACAGCATCGGTGGACAAGGGACAAGCAATGGATATCGTCTACCTGGACTTGTGCAAAACTTTTGACACTGTCCCGCAAGACATCCTTCTCTCTAAACTAGAGAGACATGGGTTTGATGGACGGACCACTCGGTGGATAAGGAGTTGGCTGGATGGCCACACTCAAGAGAGTGGTGGTTAATGGCTCAATGTCCATGTGGAGACCGGTCATGAGTGGTGTCCCTCAGGGGTCTGTGTTGGGCCCGGCCCTGTTCAACATCTTTGTCGGTGACATGGACAGTGGGATAGAGTGCACCCTCAGCAAGTTTGCCGATGACACGAAGCTGTGTGGTGCCGTCGACACGCTGGAAGGGAGGGATGCCATCCAGAGGGACCTTGACAGGCTGGAGAGGTGGGCCCGTGCCAACCTCATGAAGTTCAACCAGGCCAAGTGTAAGGTCCTGCACCTGGGTCGTGGCAATCCCAGGCACAAATACAGGTCGGGGGGAGAGTGGATCAAGAACAGCCCTGAGGAGAAGGACTTGGGAGTGCTGGTGGACGAGAAGCTCAACATGAGCTGGCAATGCGCCCTTGCGACCCAGAAGGCCAACTGCATCCTGGGTTGCATCAAGAGAAGCATGGCCAGCAGGTCAAGGGAAGTGATTGTCCCCCTCTACTCTGCCCTGGTGAGACCCCACCTGGAGTACTGATTCCAGCTCTGGAGCCCCCAACATAAGAAGCACATAGACCAGTTGGAGAAGGTCCAGAGGAGGGCCATGAAGATGATAAGAGGGCTGCAGCAACTTTCCTATGAGGACAGGCTGAGAGAGTTGGGGCTGTTCAGCCTGGAGAAGAGGAGGCTCTGGGGACACCGGATAGCGGTCTTCCAGTACCTCAAGGGGGCCTACAAGAAAGATGGGGAGAAGCTGTTCAGTAGGGCCTGTTGTGATAGGACAAGGAGTAATGGTTTTAAAATGGAGGGAGGTAGATTCAGACATTATATAAGGAAACAATTTTTTACAATGCGAGTTGTAGAACACTGGAACAGGTTGCCCAGAAAGGTGGTGGGTGCCCCATCCCTGGAAACGTTCAAGCCCAAGCTGGATGAGGCTCTGAGCAACCTGATCTAGTCAGGGATGTCCCTGCTTCTTGCAGGGAGGTTGGACTAGATGACCTTTGAAGGTGCCTTCCAACTCTAACCATTCTACGATTCTATGATTTTATGATTTGTATAATGTTCAGTTTTTAAGGATTAGTATTTTTGCTGCAAATTGTGTTTAAAAGTTGTTATTATTAAGAGCTACAAAATATATAATTAACATTAATCATGCAACAGTTTATTCTGAAAGCAAGGATGGTTTTCTTTGTATGCAACTTTATAGTGACTGACTTCTAAAGAGGATGTGCTGATAGGAAATCTTTTATAGCTTATATATTTTAATCACTTTAGTGGTGATATTTGGAGGAGTTTTTCTCGCTTTTCAGAAACCCACCTTTAGGCATATCTTGGATAAATTTTAGCTGGAACTATGTACTATTCAAACCTATAGATCAATAAAAAAGCCAGGTGTTATCCTTGCTTGCCTTTATCCCCTGACACTGTTAAGTCTACTCATCACATTCCAACAGCAAGAGATCAGCTAGGTATAGCAGCTTGAAATAATCCCAGAGTTCAGTTTAAGGAGATCAGAGCTGCGAAGGATAACAATTTTTACTATGGTTGTAAGGAATGTAGTAGGTTTAATTCCTGACTAGTTTGAACACCTCAGCACATAGCTCTGCAGTACAAACCTAGATGAAAACACAGATACAACTCTTAACTTGACCTCAGTTTCATATGTGGTCTTCATTAATTTTAACAGGTCTAATCTAAAAAAAAATTAAAATCATCTAACTAATTTCATGTGATACTTGCATAAACAGCTAGTGCCGTCACAAACCAGCAATATCAGACATGCTTGACTAAAATGTAAATTTTCATTAAGTATATAAAATATGCCCCTTATTGCTCCTCCTAAAGACCTGGAGTTTTATGTTTTTATCTTTTATGGTGATCTGTTTTTTTAATAAATTTTTTTTTAACATCTTGATCTGACGCAAAATGGCATTATTCAACAAAAAACCAAGGAACCTTTGTGTTTCAGATGTAATCCTCAGACACTGAGAACAAGGGAAAATGTCTTTTACTAAATTAAAGATTTTTTATTTAAGTGTGTAATTTAACTAGCAATTTTGTGTTCTGAAAAAAACCAGTACTAGCAGTATCTTATTTTGTTGTTAAAACTTATTCTTTTTTTTTCACAATAATTTCAGAATCTTCAAAATCAATTCAAGCAAAGCAATAGCAGTAAAGCTGTACAGCTTTTTCCGAAGTTCTTCAATGATTATGGGTACTTTAAAAAAAATCCACAAGTAACCTTTACATCAATTAAATTTTGACCAGTGTTTAAACCTGTAGGTTGACTACTTAACAGTTAATTTGTCTTTTGATGTAGCTTACTTTCAGAAGGAAAGGAAAACGTACTAAATTTTAGTCAGTAAATAAGATAGCTTACTGAGATAAATAAATTCCTTCCCCCTGTAGCTAAGGTAGCTAATGATAGTAACACCAAGGGATGATCTGCCTCATTATGTTCTTCCCTCAAATTATTGTTGAATTTTGAGAACATTAAGACCAATAGAAGAGTGTCTACCATGGGAGGTGTGTTTTTGGACACATGCAACAACATCATAGTACTGTACAATTACTATTTAATTATATGATTTAATTTTTAAAAATAATTTGCAAGGGACCTCCAGAGGTCATCTACTCTAATCCTTGTCTTTAAGCAGGTCCATTAAGAAGACTTTGCTCAGGCTTTGACTTTGCCCAAGATCTGGGATTTCACAGTATCTCTGTGCAACTCACTCCAATGTTTGAACAACCCTATGGTAAAAATGTTGTTTTCATATCTAATCATAATTTCTCATGTTGCTGCTTGTGCCCATTGCCTTTTGTCATGTGACTGGGTACCTCTGAGAACAGCCTAGCTTTGTCTTCACTATAGTTTCCCCTTCAGTAACTGAAGACAAAAAGACCTCCCTTAGCCTTCACTACTTAAAACTGAATAAGATCACTTCTCTCAGCCTTAGCCTTCCCTTTGCCAGTGTACTTTCAGAAGTTCTCACTTAGCATCTCTTGCAAGTGCAACTGCCTGCTCAACTTTTGCTTTCCAATCTCCAACTTCGCCTACATGAGCAATGTCTCTGTGGTCCTCCCAGGTGCCTTGTCTTTGCCTCCAACCCCCTTACCCTTCCTTCCAGTATTGAAGCTCAGTCAGGGACTTCCTGTTCATCTCTGCTGGCCTTCTACCTCAGATGATCAACTTTCTGCATGTCAGCATGAACCATTCAGTGCTTTGAGGACATTGTCCTTGAAGATCAGCCAGCTCTTAGGGCTCTTTTGCTCTTCAGGCCAATCTCTCATGAGACTTAAACAAGCAGATCCCTAAACAAGCCAAAATCTGCTCTCCAAAAGTTCCTGCCTGGCTGTAACTCTAATTTTTTTTAATACTCATTTTTATCAAGAGCTCAAACTACCTTGTCTCATAGTTGCTATAGTCAAGGCAAACACATCACTAATCAGTTCTTCCTTATTCATGAGCAACAGGTCCAGTACCTCCTCTCCTATAGATAGTATGCATCAAGAAACTACCCTCAATACTCTCCAGAAGACCCCCAGAGTGTTCACACCTGCCACACTGCCCTTCCAGCACATATTGGGGTCGTTGGTTTACTCAATTTGAATTATGTCTCATGAGCATGAAATTTTCTCCAGCTGTTTAAAATGTCTTCATCTAATTCCTCACCTTTAACAGGTAGTGTGCAGCAAACATTTACCATGTTGTCACCATTGTTGGTTTCTTCTCTGATCCCTGAGCTCTCAATTGACTTGTGACCCCTTCCAAGGCAAATTTCAGTCCACAAGACAGGAAAAAAGGAACAAACAAAAAAATCTTTTTATTGAGAAGTACCTAGGAAATTCTTACAGAAATAGTAAGTCTTGAAGTATGTCTACACAGTACAAAAAATATATAACTCTTACTCAATGAGATAATTCAAATTAACCATTCAAATTAGAGTCTATAGGGGACATCATTTAGAATTGTGCTTCTGTGTTAGGTTTACAAGGTAAGGTTTTCATAGCAAGGGGGCTTTTGTGAGAAGACATCAGGACCTGCCGCCGTATTGGACAGAGCCAGTTTCAGTCAGCTTCAAAATGGACCCATTGATATCCAAAGATGAGCCAATGAGTGAAGCTGGTGACACTTCTGTGATAACATATTTAAGAAAGGGAAATAAAAAAAAAGGCTGTGCAGCAGCTGTCAGAGAGAGGAGTAGAAAAAAAATGTGAGAGAAACAACCTGGCAGACAATTTGTTCAGAGAAGGAGGGAGAGGAGGTGCTCCAGACTCCAGAGCAGAGATTGCCCTGCAGCCCATGGAAAAGAACGTGGTGACACAAGTTGTTCTCCTGCAGCCCATGGGGGATCATGCTGGAGCAGATATCCACCCTATAGCCCATGGAAGACCAGGTGGATGTGCCCTGAAGGCAGCTGCAGCTGATGGAGAATCCATGCAAGAGCAGGTTTTCTGGCAAGAGCTGCAGCCCATAGGGGACTCACACTGGAGCAGTCTGTTCCTGAAGGACTGCACCCTGTGGAAAGGATCCATGCTGGGGCAGCTCTTGAAGAATTTCAGCCTGTGGCACGGACTGATATTGGAGCAGTTAATGAAGGACAGTCTCCTGTGGGAGGGATCCCATGCTGGAGCAGGAGGAGAGCATGAATAGGAAGGAGCAGCAAAGAGGAAGAATTACAGACTGACTGCAAACTCCATTTCCCATCCCTCTGCACTGCTTGGGGGTAGGAGGCAGAAGAGTCGAGAGTAAAGTTGAGCCTGGGGAGAAGGGAGGGGTGGGAAGAACCTGTTTTTAGTTTGGGTCTTTTTTTTTTACTATCCTACTCTCTTATTATACTGCCAATAAATTAAATCAATTTCCCCAAGATCAATCTGTTTTGGATGTGACAGCAATTGGTGAGTGATGTCTCTGTCTTTATCTCAATCCATGAGCTTTTAATCTTATTTTCTCCCCCTGTTCTATTGAGGAAGAAGAGTCACCCAAATTTGACCCACCAGAGCTGCTAATTCACCATAGAAAAGACTATTTGATTTTTTTACACAATTTTTTAATCTTAATTAATTAAATTCAGATTCTATTAGTGAATCTTAATGAGATCAGTTAATATGCAGTAATTTCTGTGATGTCTACCATACATATACATTCTTAACAAGCACTGAACTGATCCTACAAACCTTACTTTAATGTAAGTTTTAAGAAGAGAGTATTTTTCTTCCGTTTTTATTCAGTAGGAGCTTTTGAACTACAACTGGTCCTGTTGAGTGTTATCAGTCATGTCACCCTGTTTCATGACCTGTGAACAGTTCAATAGCTTATGCCATGTTATGAAAACACCTTGGCTTGAAAGGTTTGGAAAGGAAGGTTTTATCCACCTAGATCACCTGAAAATCAAGAGGTAAAGTGACAGTTTACAAACTAAAAAATAATAGCTTTGAAATGTCTTTTTATAGAATCTATTCCCTATAGCAACGAGATGTTCTTTCACTCTCAACTTCTTTGTGTTTTATTACATCTGTCACCTGAGAAAAGCACATTGATTCTCTCATAGAGACGGCTATAGGTACTTACTCGAAAACTGATGCACCACTACTTCCCTGACCAATAATAATTTTAAACTGCTTTTCCATTTTTTTCTTAATTAAGTGAAGCATCATGAAAAGAAATTGTTTTTTTCTTACTAGACTGAAGCATTTTTTACTCTGTTCCTTTGAATCATAGGATAAATCTACTCAACTAGGGAGGAATTCTTTTCTAGCAGTACCATTAGTCTGCTTGGCAAGCTCCTTTGACAGTTTATGCTAGCAGCTCTGGAGCTGCTTTTGGTCAGTCATTTGCTTATGCAGTTGATAGCACTTTTGTCTTCTCTAGCCTCAAGGAAACACTTTAAAAAAACCAACCAAACAAAACACAGAAACCAACCCTCAACTTTTTTTATTAATAATTTGTTCTTGTTCCCTAGAAGGCACAGTCATCCTATGTGGCAGTTACATTGGTTGATGTTCTGGTTTTGTTAGTGAGGGGGGGCCTAAGGTGGTAGCTTCTGTAGGAAACTGCTAGAAGTCGCTCCCCTTTGTTCAGTGGACTCGGCCGGGCCTAGGGCGGACCCACTGCTGGCCAAGGCCGAGCCAATTGGTAGCAGAATGTCCCGTGATAACGCCTCTGCGATAACGTATTTAAGTAGGGGAAAACAGGAAAAAAAGGAGGAGAAGATGTGAAGCAGCTGAGCGGGGGGCAGAGAGGGGGAGGCGCGAGCCTCATGGGCCTTGCAGGCCTCACCCTCTGGCCTCCCGCCAGGCAGCCGACTGGGCCCAACTCGGCCCGGCCCGGCTGCAAGAAGTGGAGAGGAGATGAGAAGTGAATAAGATGTAAAAAGGATCCTGAGAGACGTCTGCCAGCCTGTTGTGAGGAACGGCTGCAGACGCCAAGGTCAGTGAAGAAGGAGGGGGAGGAGTAATATGGCTCCTGGCCAAGATTCCTCTGCAACTCGTGGTGAAGACCATGGTGGAGCGGGTTGTCCCCCTGCAGCCCATGGAGGTCCACGGAGGGGCAGAGATCCACCTGCAGCCGGTGGAGGACCCCACGCCGGAGCAGGTGGAGGCCTGAAGGAGGCTGTGGCCCATGGAGGGCCCGCTGGGACAGCTGTTCTAGAGGGACTGCACCCCGTGGAAGAGATGACCCACGCTGGAGCAGTTTCACGAAGGACTGTGGCCCGTGGGAGGGACCCCACGATGGAGCAGAGGAAGAATGCGAGGAGTTCTTCCCCTGACGATGATACAGCGGCGTAAAAAAACGCGTGATGAACTGACCGCGACCCCCATTCCCTTTTCCCCCCCCGTGCCACTCGGGAGGGGAATGTAGTAGAGATAATGTTAAGCCTGGGAAGAGGGAGGGGTGGGGGGAGGTTATCTTGTTCCCTGTCTCATTCTCCTGCTAATTTTAGAAATAAATGAATAATTTTCCCCAAGTCGAGTCTGTTTTGCCCGTGACGGTAACTTTAAGGATTTCTCCCCGTCCTTATCTCAAACCTTGAGCTGTTTTTTTCTTATATCATCTCCTCCTACTCTCTCGGAGGGTGGGGGGAGCGAGAGACAGACTGCGTAGTCTGGTCCTGATCAGGGCTGAACTACGACAGTTGAACAAGTGATGTTAAAATAGCTCTAAGAAATCAAAATATTTATCTGGTTACCAGCAGATGTTACACTTTGCATAACTCAGATTACAGAAAAGTTTTAATTGATTGAGTGAGAGCTAAATGGATTAGTCTTGAGTTCAATGTACTGAATTATGGAATGACTTAACTATGTACGCAGAATAATCTACTGCGTAAAACACACTACATAGATCTCATAGAACATTTTCGCATTAGATTTTCCTGTTAAGTTTATGGTTTCCTGTAATGTGCGGTTTTATTTATATATTTGTACAACATGTTTACCATAGATTTTAAGGTATCTGTGAAAACAAATACACAATACTTCCTCACACAAGTGAGGAAGGCTCCAGAGTTGTAAGAATTCAAACCAACTCAAAACATTTTACTGATCTAATTCGTGTCACACAAGACTACCTGTATTAGATGGCTTCTACATATATATATATATACTCTGATGGAGAAGCTAATTCTGGAAAACCATTTCCAGCACATGAACCACAAGAATATGTGGAGAGGGTTGGAGAGGGACCAGAGGAGAGCCACAAAGATGATCAGAGGGCTGGAGTATGTCTCCTATGAGGACAGGCTGAGAGAGTTGGGGCTATTCAGCCTGGAGAAGAGGAGGCTCTGGGGACACCTTATAGCAGTCTTCTAATACCTAAAGGGGGCCTACAGGAAAGATGGAGAGAGACTCTTCAGTAGGGCATGTTGTGATAGGATGATGGATAATGGTTTTGAAATAGAGGGAGGTAGAGTTAGATCAGTTATTAGGAAAAAAATTTTACACTGAGGGTTGTGGAACACTGGACCAGGTTGCCCAGAGAAGTGGTTGATGCCCCATCTCTGGAAACATGTTGGACAGGGCTCTGATCAATCTGATCTAGTTGAAGATACCCCTTTTCCTTGCAGAGGGGTTGGACTAGATGACCTTTAAAGGTTCTTTCCAACGCTAACTATTCTATGCTTCTATGATTCTAATATAATTAGGAGTAGTCCTTATGGAATCACCAAAAGGAAGTCATGCTTGACCAACTTGATAAACTTCTATAGTGAAATGACTGGCCTGGTAGATCACAGAATCATAGAATCATGAACCATGTCCAACCTGGCCTTGAACGTTTCCAGGGATGGGGCTGTGGATATTTTCCAGGGGAAAGCAGTGGATATTTTCTACCTGGACTTCAGTAAGGCCTATGATACTGTCTCTGAAAAGATCCTTACAGACAAGCTTTTGATGTACGAGCTGTATGAGCAGACAGTGAGATGAATTGAAAACTGGGCCCAGAGAGTGTCAATCAGTGGCACAAAGTCTAGTTGGAGTCCACTGACTAGCAGTATACCCTTGCAATCAGTATCGACTCTAGTCCTGTTTAATATCTTTATTAATGACTTTGATGCTGGGGCAGGGTGTACCTACAGCAAAATTGCAGATGGCACAAAACCGGGAGTAGTGGCTGATAGGCCAGAAAGCCATGCTGCCATCCAGAGGGATATCAACAGGCTGGAAAAATGGGCTAACAGGAACCTCAGGAATTTCAACAAGGAGAATTACAAAGTCCTGCAAATGGGGAGCAACATCTCATGTACCAATATATGCTGAGTGTCACTGAGCTGGAAAGCAGTTTTGCAGATAAGACCCTGGAGCCAAGAGACACCAAGTTGAACGTGAGCCAGCAATGTCTTTGCTGCAAAGAAAGCTAGTGGTTTGCGGATCTGCATTACGTAAAGTACTGCCACGGGGCTGAGGGAGGTGATCCTTCCCCTTTCCTCAACACTGGTGAGGCCACATCTGGAATACTGTGTCCAGTTCTGGGCTCCATTGTACAAGAGACATGGACATACAGGACAGAGTCCAATGAGTGGACAATAAGATAATTACGGGACTTGAGCATCTCTCATATGATGAAAGGCTGAGAGAGCTGGAACTGTTCAGCCTGCAGAAGAGAAGGCTCAAGGGAGAGCTTGTCAATATAAATAAATATCTGAAGGTGCACTGTCATGGTTTAACTCCAGTAGGTAGCTAATGGCCACACAACCACACAGGTGGTTGTTTTGTTTTGAGGTTTTGCTAGTTTACTCTGGAGGTCCTACATAACACTATAAAGTCACAATCTATGCTAGGCTTCATAGCTACCAGAGTAAGACTGGATGTATTTATTCTGGATTAGAGTTGTTACTCCTGATCAGATTAAGATAAGCATCTCCATTATATTTACTGCTTTTGGGGAGGGAGAAGCTGTATTATGAAAAAAAAAAAAAAAAGTAAGAAGGTCTGGTATATCCTTCTCTTTTATTTTAGAGAAAGGATTTAGAGAAACTTGTCCCATCAAGTTTCTCCCCATTATTTGAATTTATTGATCAGGACTCAGTCTTCATGATTATATCTGAGTACTTAATATTATACTTGAGCACCTCAGACACATGACTTTCAGTAATTTATAACATTTCTTTTCTGTGTTTCACTGGAATTTTCCCGCTTTAGAAGATGACCCTGTCACATAAAATTGCTATCACTTAAACACTATTATCAGTAACTGTTACAAAACATTAGTCCGGAAATATCAGCACTGATATTTAAGTAATTTCATTTAGACACAGATTGTGAATATAATTTTTCCAGATTCTCAGAAAAAGTAACAGAATTTAACTATATAATGCACATTCTTAAAAATTCTGCACATTTGTTGTAAAGATGCCCCAGATTTGGACCAACACCATCTAGTTGCCTATTACTTTCCATTTATTAGTATTTTCTGAAATCATAGTGTGAGGATATTGTTATGCTCAAACTATTATGATGGACAAGCATAGAAGTGTACTATGTACAAGTGAAGCCAAGAATGTATTACTAGTCTAACCAAAAGTTTTAATAGCACAACCAAAACACAAAAAAGTTTATTATTACATCAAGTACACTCACTCATACGAACAGTCACAGAACAAATACTGTATTAATATGCATCTCCCTAACAACATTACATTTCACAGTTGCTATACAAAAAAAAAAAATATGTCTTATTGTCCACTGCCCTTTTCCTCTGGTGCTATGTTCACCCCTCCACTGCTCCTTCAGGTCATAAGGGTGAGTGAGGGCTTCTGCCTTGGAGATGTAGAAAGGGATTACAACGAGTTGTCACCAGCCTGAAGCCTTCACAGAGATAAGTACAATGTTTAATGGTGGATGTTCCTTCTTCTCTTTGGCAAGAATAGCACGATGTTTGTGCTTCCTCCTCATCAACCTAGGATCCACTTGGGGTCCTGTTTTTTTTCCTGACATACTTTTCTAACATAGACTCTGTGCACTGGTCCACATAACTCATTTTAGTGTTGACTTTCTTAGGTATCTTATGTTGATTATTAATTAGATACTGCCTATTTATATTTTGTGTTAGCCCTAAAATGCTAAGGTTTTTTATAAATCTGCATTTGTATCCATAATTTGCCATTGGTGAATTATTGACAGCCTTGGCATCTCTGGTATCCTTTAATGACTGCCCTCTTATATGCTGCACTAGCTTTCTAGGGCCAAAGTTCATTCTACATATAGTAACTACTTATTACTCTTATATTTATGGAAATTATATATAGTAGGTGTTACAGCACAAAATAATACCAATTTAATAGTAAAACCTAATTATATAAAAAACATATGGTCTTTAGACAGCTGTAAAAGCTCAACAAGAAAAAATAAGTTCAGGCCAAGAAGTCCAGACAAGCTGTGAGATCCTGCACTATCAGATCAAAACATAGCTTGGGGCCTTTACTGGTAGTAACAAAAATTTTACTCACCATGCTACATTATCTTACCTTTCTTTTCTAGAAAAGAGTACTTATTTTCTCAAAAGCATCCGTGGATGCTGTAGAAAAAGGTGTACTTCTCTTATTTCACCATGTGTACTTCTCTTACTGTATTTCTGTCGCGCCATCCAGAGGGACTTTGACCGGCTGGAGAGGTGGGCTCATGCCAACCTCATGAAGTTCAACAAAGCCAACTGCAAGGTCCTACACAGGGGTCAGGGCAATCCCAAGCACAAATACAGGTTGGGCAGAGAATGGATCGAGAGCAGCCCTGAGGAGAAGGACATGGGAGTGCTGATGGATGAGAAGCTCAAGGAGAGCCAGCAAGGTGCGCTTGCAGCCCAGAAATCCAACCACATCTTAGGCTGCATTAAAAAAAGCGTGGCCAGCAGATCGAGGGAGGTGATTCTGCCCCTCTACTCTGCTCTTGTGAGACTCCACCTGGAGTACTGCGTCCAGTTCTGGAGCCCCTAACATAAGAAGGACATGGATCTGCTGGAGCTAGTCCAGAGGAGGGCCATGAACATGATCAGAGGGCTGGAGCACCTCTCCTCTGAGGATAGGCTGAGAGAGTTGGGGCTGTTCAGTCTGGAGAAGAGGAGGCTCCAGGGGGACCTTATAGTGGTCTTCCAGTATCTTATAAGAAAGGAGGCTTATAAAAAGGACAGGGAGAACCTCCTTAGCAGGGCCTGTTGCAATAGGATGAGGGGTAATGGTTTCAAAATAGCAGGAGTTAGATTCAGACATGATATAAGGAAACAATTTTTTACAATGAGGGTGGTGGAACACTGGAACAGGTTGCCCAGAGAGGTGGTGGATGCCCCATCCCTGGAAATATTCAAGGCCAGGTTGGACGGGGCTCTAATCAACCTGATCTAGTCGAAGATGTCCCTGCTCCTTGCAGGGAGGTTGGACTAGATGACCATTAAAGGCCATCTTCCAACCCTAACTATTCTGTGATTCTATGATACTATTTCTAAAAATAAACAGCTCAGAAAAAAAAATCAGAAACTCTTATATTTTGCTTTGAACAATTTCTTTTTAGAGAGAGTCTGAGATCTGATGTATAACTGTGCTTTCCTATTCCTAATATCCTGAGAAATTATTCAAACAGCTCATGTTCCTGGATAAGAATATGTTATACTTATGTAAACTATGTTGTGAAGAAGAACAGGAGAAATCACCTTTTTTATTTCAAAAAGTCACAAGCAATTCTGTCTCCTAAAAATTCAATGGTTAGATTGTGAAAAACTGAGTTACATTTGCCTCCATTGTTTCAATGGGTGGTTTATGGAAGCAGAATGATAATTTCAAACATACTTCTCTGCTATCTAAGAGATGACAAAAATCACAATAGTGAAACTATATCATTTCTTGTACAAAACAAATATTTAATGGGTACCATAATAGTAAGCTGTCATTGTGAATGCAGGGATGGCTATATTTCATTACAACTAGCATAATTACAAATACTAGTATTGGTCATAAAGTTGTCATGCTTTTAAAAACTCCCAGCTATAATATTTGACACTATCATCATCTGATGTATTAATTCTAAAGGTTAATTTTCAAGCTACTCAAAAGCTGTATTTTCTTTTACAGTATATTAAAGTAAAGCACAGGCCGCTTCTTTTTTTATATACACATATATCTTTAGTGGTTTAGTTTACTGTCATTTGTATTTGTCCTTTCCTTCTAAGCTAAAAAATTTGAATTTATAAATTTCTCTTATTAGGGTATGTCTTAGAAAATCCATACTCTCTCTTTGCAAAATCACAAGCATCTTTGCTGAGTATCATGTTTATTTCAGTGTGTAATTAGAAAAGATAGGCATCCATTTCCAGAATGTATGGCCTATCTTCAAATTATCAACAGTGTAAGACTACCAAAATTGATTTTCCTTAAGAGGCATTAATGACATTTCAAAATACACATATTACTAGGTATCTGTGTATCCCTTGTTTAGAAATGCAGTGTTAAGGTATGAAAACCAAAAGCCAAACTTAAGCAGTATCAGAGAAGAAAATACACTCAGGGCTTAAAATATTACCTGATTCCAGACTACTATCTTAAGAGCTAGGAAAAATAAATTAAAGTATGGAGAGAAATGTAAAATAAAGATTTCTAAAACAGTTCTTCAAAAATAATTGCACAAAGGTATTTTTTGCTTTACGTTAATAAAGAAATGTAATTACTTCAAGCATCAAGCAATACATTTGAATCTGAGCTGTATTCAAAAATCCGTGACATGAACACTAATATTGAATTTCACCAATCGTACAGTTCTGATTCAAAATTTTTATAACAATATTAAAATGTTATAGATGAATTTCACACTTCTTAGTATTAATCTTTCTGATACCTATATTGATAAGAAAGGCAGGAGGAGAACATAAATTTAGATGGTCTACTTTCAGAGGGAAAGCAAACCTGCATCTCTTCAAAGTAATAAGTCATTTGTGCCAAAGCTTCTCCTTAGTACTTAGTCAGCCAAAGTTCCTAAAACTGTAGTTTATCAAAATTCATGGTTAAATTCATGCCGTAGAAGAAAGACGACATTAGGATTTCTCCTAATGGCTGTAAAATTACATAAATGTCTGGAAAAGATTATTTCAATCACTGGCAGAGGCAAAAATATGACACTCATATTTCTATTAATTTACAATACTGATAATTAAAATATATTTTATAATTCCAAAATTTTTCAGGCATTTTTGACATACTCATCTGCATTCCAACTACTCATTCAACTTTTCTGGACCTACCAGAATTTCCTAAGCCTCTGAGACAACATGCAGTGTGTAACAACTGCCTGGGTAAGGTTTATTTTCTAAGTTTTACTGACACATACACGGTATGACCTGTAAGGCTGACTAAAGGGTTTGTCACTTTTGACTGATGTAGCCATCCCGTGCTTATGCTGATAAAACCTTTACTCAGCTTTTTGCAGTCGTGTGTTTTCTCTTACCGTGTATAAAACAAATGTATCTGGTTGACGGGCTGTCAGTTCGTTTAAGGTAAGACAATCTTTTTCTGCTTCAGCTTTCCACGAAAAGATAGTAAAAGCAGTCTAGGTAAGAGAATTATTCCTTAATAATTACTTGTTCCTTAATAACTACTTGTTCCTTAGTAATTACAGTTACCAAGAATGAATGGTGCACAGTTAAAAGATTTATTTAGTGCTGAAACTTGTCATTGCTCAACATATGCTATTCCTAAGCAGCTTCATGTCTCAGTAAGAAAAATTAAATTAAGTTTATAGCTTAACAGTTATGCTGAATACCTAAAGGCATGATATACATACTAATGTATTACTCACATACACGTCTATGAAAGTGTCAGATATTCTTGTAAAAATAATATTACCAGTAAACCAAAGCTGCTTGTCAGGGACTAAGACTGTCAGATATGAATAAACTTGACAGGCCAATAGAGACTGTCAGCTCTGCAAATCTGTAATGTGAGCAATCTAGAAATCTATTTTGCCTTTTTTTTTCTGGCATCCATCAAAGCTACATAATCTCTCAAAAGGTTTTCTTTTGAAAATTCATAATGCTTTTTCTGAGAGAAAGAAGGATTTAAGAACCTATAAATTCCAATCTTCACATATCTTTAACCCTTATACAACTTATATTTCTTTCTGAGAATTTCAAAGTAAGAATAGACATACTTCAACCAGTATGAATAAAATTGATGCAATTTTAGTAAACTTAATAGCTGTTTCAGATTTTGTAATGCTAATGAGTCTATTTTAAAACAGCTGTTTAATTGCCAAGAATTCAAAAATCTTCATGGACAAAAAACAATTCTGATGTATGAACCGTGCTTTAAAAATAATAGAAGTTACAAAATTAGAAAGCTATCTCACTGAAATAATCTTGCAGGCAGAATGCCTTTACTTTAGAGGAGTTAAAAACTCCACTAAGAAAATTGTTGTTTATTCTTCTAAAAATCAGTATCAGTTATAAATCTGTTTCACAAATCAGTAATTTCATTCTCCAGAGTTGGATCCTGTCATTGGACATGACCTATACAGAAGCAAAAAACCCATTTCCTACCATTTTTTTTTCCTTCATCTTTGCCATAAGAAGAAAATAACTACCTTTCCAGTAACAAAATCTCTTCCAAGTTATATGTAAAGTGTTATGTCACTATGAAGGAAAACAGGGATTGATGAGAAAACAAAGAAAAACAGAATGCAAATTACTTCTAGTGCTACACATTTCCTTTATGCCAAATTGGAACAATTTATAGTTCTTCCAGTGCTTACCTGAGTAAGAAGCTGTCGTGGTTTTGTTTAGTGAGGGGGGGGCCTAAGGTGGTAGCTTCTGTAGGAAACTGCTAGAAGTCGCTCCCCTTTGTTCAGGGGACTTGGCCAGGCCTAGGGCGGACCCACTGCTGGCCAAGGCCAAGCCGATTGGTAGTAGAATGTCCCATGATAACGCCTCTGCGACAACGTATTTAAGAATGGGAAAACAGAAAAAAAAAGAGAGAAGAGAAGATGTGAAGCAGCTGACCGGGGGCAGAGGTGCAGAGGGGGAGGCGCAGGCCTCACCCTCTGGCCTCTTGCCAGGCAGCCGACTGGGCCCGACTCGGCCCGGCCCAGCTGCAAGAAGTGGAAAGGAGATGAGAAGTGAATAAGATGTACAAAAAGATCCTGAGAGACATCTACCAGCCTGTTGTGAGGAACGGCTACAGATGCCAAAGTCAGTTCAGAAGTGAGGGGGAGGAGTAATGCGGCTCCTGGCCAAGATTCCCCTGCAGCCTGTGGTGACGACCATGGTGGAGCAGGTTGTCTCCCTGCAGCCCATGGAGGTCCATGGAGGAGCAGAGATCCACTTGGAGCCCATGAAGGACCCCGTACCGGGGGAGGTGGATGCCTGAAGGCAGCTGTGGCCCATGGAGGGCCCACTGGGACAGCTGTTCTGAAGGGACTGCACCTTGTGGAAGAGATGACCCACGCTAGAGCAGTTCCACGAAGGACTGTGGCGTAGGGGTGGGACCCCATAACAGAGCAGGGGAGGAATGTGAGGAGTTCCCCCGACCATGAAGCAGCGGCGTGAAACAACGTATGATGAACTGACCGCGACCCCCATTCCCTCTTCCCCTCTGTGCCGCTCGGAGGGGAGGGTGGTAGAGATAATGTTAAGCTTGGGAAGAGGGAGGGGTGGATGGAGGTTTATCTTGTTCTCTGTCTCATTATCCTGCTGTTTGTAGTAATAAATGAATAGTTTTCCCCAAGTCGAGTCTGTTTTGCCCGTAACGGTAACTTTAAGGATTTCTCCCTGTCCTTATCTCAAACCTCGAGCCGTTTTTCTTATATTTTCTCTCCCTGTTCTCTCGGAAGGTGGGGGGAGTGAGAGAGAGACTGCGTAGTCTGGTCCTGATCAGGGCTGAACTACAACAGAAGCATTTAATTAAAGTTAGATTAAAGCAAGTTTGGACCAATCCTAGTGCGATGTCAAAGGAAACTGAAAATATTTTATAGAGTGATTGAGTTCAAAATGAATTGAAACTGTGAATGTTATCTGATGGTTAAACACAGAGAATTCCCTAAATAGAGATCACTTTTGTGTTTTGTTTAGAAAAAGACTCATAGTAGAGTTTAAAAAAATAGTAGTCACATAATTCAAAGAGAAAGGACTGAAGATAAGTGATTTGAACTTCAGCAATCCCTGATCATTATTTTGTTTAAATGTGAGTTTGTATTTAAATGTCTTTTATATCAAAGAGGAAAATTATATATTACCATTACTTATGGTCTCCTAGCTTTCCAAAAAGACCATCATATGTGTATCATTTCTGAGCACCCTGAAGTATTCTGCTACACTGTATAAAATTACTTATTGCATGTATTTTTTTGAGGACCTGAGAAATGAGATGTCAACATTTGAATTTCATATTAGAATATAAATTTCACTCTTCCTTAAAGGTAATATCTTCCATAACTTGCTGGAGTCCTATAATTAGTCTTCAGAAAACTGTCTGAGAGTTGCTGAGTTCCTTTCTATCTTAGCAACTATACATTAGAATTAAGGACTTCTTCCCTATACTATGAAGTAAAAGGAGATATTAGGCACCTAAATTATATATGTTGTGCTAGTAGAGCATAAAATCCCGAAAAGTACCTCAGGGCCATGGTATATACTGACTATACCAATGTACAGAAATTTGAATGGATCACAGCAAAGGTAGATGAAACCTCGTATTTCATATCTTAGTTCTCTTTCACAGCATTTCAAATCTAAGAGAAACTGCATCATTACTGCAGCAGAATACAACAAATACTGATATAAAAAGTAGCATGCTTAGATGACCAGTTTCCATTCAAATTGTTCCACATGAATTCCCTCACTGACTCCTTTTGCTATTAACTATCCTGCCCAAACTTCCTCTCAGGCATCCTCAAGTTTCATTTTTCCTAGCACTACTTTGATATTGGAAAGTTGGAGATTTTTGTAGCTGTAACAACATACATTCTCAACTGTCTGAACGAACAACTTTTTCTCAAACCATCTGATGGTGTGATTGGAAACATTTGACTTTTTTTTCAGCGCATGTTAAATCATCAAACCATCCATTTTACCAATCTACAATGTTCTTGCTCATGAGAACACTGAATTATGAAGCAAATAAGGGCACTGGGCTACCTGGCCAAATAGTGAGAAAATATCACAGCAGAATTATCCTGGAAAGAATCATCTGGATGTTCAATATAATTGGAGAAAGAAAAAATCCAGGTAAACATGAGAAAGGCTGTGTTACAATTAATTAAAATGCATTTTGAAATTTTCATCACTAGTGATGAAAGCTGAGGGTTATTTTGGAGGAGCTGATAGTCCTACATGACGAACAAGATGTGAGCCACTCAATTCCAGATTCATTAATAATCAAGAAATGTGCACTTACTTTCCACTATTGTAATCCATTCTTTAGCTAACAATATGATGACTTCTATCATTCTTTAACTTGCTACTTAATAGTTCCCTTCTAATAACTTAGAAACTCACTGTTTAATAAAAGCTTAAAAGGTGTGCCTACACTGACAGGTGGAGATTGATCTCAGTTTACTTTGCAGAAGTGAAAGCACAAAGTGATAGAAGCAAAAGCACAAAGCGATTAAATGTCAATGTTGAACCCTTCAGATCTCAGTTCTGATGCTATGTTAATATGCATCCAAGATAACTCCTGCCAAGACATTCAGCTAATGAATTAGATTCATATCCAATAAAATAGCAAAGCATTGGTTTGGGTGATGTAGAGCTCCATGTTCAAAGCTTGCAGTAAACTGGCATTTCTGCGCTGTGCTAATCCAGGCACACATAGTGGTATCTTGAACAAATAATGATTACCATCTTATTCTGTGTGTACTATTTTGTGACCAGTTTATTTTTTCTTCCCTCAGAATTATTTATCTTATTTATGTGCTGCATTTTTCAGTGTAAATGGTAAGTTCTTTTATTCATAGGTTGTTATTTTTAATTATTTTGTGGACTACACACTACAATGGGGTCCTATCTGGTGGAGCCATCCACCCCAGAACATACATGTGACACAAATTTTAGAGCCACTTTGATTAAGAATCATGAATCACAGCAAGTACTGAAAAGAAACAAGGTTGGTACTGTTATAATTGCCTGAAAATCACCACTTTCCAAACATCTCAGACAATGTATCCACGGTCATTTACAAATTACATATGCCATGTTACCATACTTGATAGTCTTAAAGTCTAGATTGTGTTTGAAGGCCTCCAATAAAGCCTGTGATGGTATTTTTCTGTGTTCATTTGCCAGCTTTTCAGACCATATCAGTTAAATGCTTATTGAAGACTATACTGGTCACAGATACCCTGCCAATAAATGAATAGGAAAGTTTAGATATATCAGTAATAGTTTCTTAAAGATGCAGCCAAATTCAGGCCCTTTTTATAATGTTAAATTATCATCATCCATTAGGTTCTGCAGATAGAATTAAAAAGTAGGCAAAATCTTTTTACAGGATTTCAATTTACATGTTTTTGTTCAGTTTGAAAGAACACATAGATTTCTGTTCAAATACTTTCCAAAAGATAGCATGCAAGCACTGGAAATTGCAACCTGGTAAGATTTTAGGTAAGACTGGGAAAATTTTTTTTTCAATGTTATGTATACTTATGTATATATTCATAATAAGTCATATAGTTCAAGATGAAAAATTAACTACAAGTTAAAAGGAAAAAAAGAAAAAAAATGTAATCCTACATAGTATGGACTTGAACTTACATATAGCTTTAAAGTACAAAAATTTGGCAGCTTTTTCAGAAACTACACTTGCTTAAGAGTGTGGGCAAGTTGTCATGAAAACTATGAAAAATGCAGTCTTTTAAAATTTATATGAATATTATCTCATAAAAGAAGAAATATGTATAGTTTTTCTTTAAGGTTTAATTCCAATAACTGTTGAGAAGAATTAAGACATAGCCAGAAATGCTGAATTAGCTCATCAATTTGATTATAAGTCCTTTTAATAAGAAAACAATGTTAAAACACTCTGTAAAACAGCACAAGAAACATCACATGTAAACATAGACTTTAAAATGCTTGCTTATGTATAGTTTTGTTAAGACTGAAAAGGGAAAAGGATGTAGCAAAGGCTCTAAACACACCAAAGTACTTGAAGTGGAATTTTCACTGAAAAAACTTGAGCAGGAAATTAGCTTGGAAATTATTACTAAATCCAGATAGTGATTAGTTTTTTCAATATGTCTGAAACACTGACTCTTCCTTCCTAAGAGACTCTAGCAATCTTTCGGATTTTTAATAGGACGGACAAAATTGTCATCAAATTTGAACCACTCTTTATCTATTACAATCCATTGTCTCAGTTTAACTCTCACTAGAACAGGAATACAAAGACATCATTCTGCACATAACTTTTAAAGATAATTTAATTTTGCAGAAAAATTGTTTGGAAAATGAAACAAAAACTACAATATAAAATTAATTAAATTAAACTTAAAAAAAAAATCAAATGTGATAAAGGTTCATCTTAAAAGCAGCTGGATAATTTTTCCTTTCTCACTTATCCTTTAATGGTTAGAAACCTTTCTTTTAAATTTATTACTTGTGTAGTTCATGGCCAATTTATAGCCATTGCACCTGTGCCAACATTGCCGTTCGGCTTAAATAACTGTTCTCCCTACCTCCTGTTTGCCTCTGTGATTTATTTATGGAGAACAATCTGATCTCCTCTCATTCTTCAGTTTTCTGGTTACACAAGTCAATTTTTTTTTTTAATCCTCTCTCATAAAACTGACTCTCCACTTCCTGGTAAGAGTTCTTATCTTTGCCTATTCCAATTTTAATTTGTCTTCTGTGATCAAGGTAACAAGAATGGTATACAGTGTTCTAGATGAGGTCTTAGCAATACTCATACAGATGTCATATGTCTAAAAAAAATTAAAATATATTTCTTCTAAAATCGTCTTTCTTATTCTTCAGGAATGCACAACTGTGATTAACTAATATTGTCAAATTCCTCTGACCCTACTTTCTTTACTTCTCTTTTTATCCGGAATTTTTTTGAAAAAGTTTTTAGAATTCATCCCTAAAAGCACCATGAAAATTTTCTTATTAAATTTTGTATCTATGTTACATTTCTAGCCTTTTAGTTCTTTCAACCTCTTGTATAGTTATCAGTTCTTCCATCTTTTTTATTTAAGTATCATCAGTGCAACCTTACTTTTGCGCTTAGCTCATTAATCCATGGTTAGTAAAAAAACCAACCAAATAAAATCACAACAACAGAAAACACAGGACCTCATTCTGAAAACCTGTCATTGAGGTAGTACACCATTGGAAAATTCCTTCTAAATTCAAAAGTGTCAGTAAAATCTATAAATATTTCACTTTATCTAGTTCTTCAAGCACCTTTCTTAAGGACTGCACATTTTCTCTATCACATTATAGAAAATGCTTAACTGAATTCTTACAGATTCAATTTATTTCCCTAGTTGATACGATACTCAAAAATACTTAAGAAGTTATTAATCAGTGATGAATATTGGCATAACTTGCATTAGCAAAACTGTGCAGTATTCTACCTAGTTTGATTTTTATCTGGATTAATAACATGATCAGGGGTTTTTTTTTTGATGATTAAAAAATATTTCAGAACTGGAAGAAGGCCAGTGATTTGTAGATTAATAAAAACATAATTTTGGAAAAAAAAAAAAATCCTCAATGTATTCTTAACTGGAAATATTTCACCCAAGCACTGCATTTTATATCCGGCTGGGACAGTTGGACACATTATTTGGATTTATGATGAGTTGAGGGAGTTAAGGAATCATAGCTTTGTTAGCACAGATGTTCCATAAATGTGATTTATTTTGAAATATGTTAATCAGCTTTCAGATCCTGAAAACTTATGTCAAATAGCTATTCATACAATCTTATTGCATATGAAGATATTTAAATTTTGAAATTAAACTGTCCATCATTCTGTCTAGGTAAAATTTTAAATCAGAAATTTAGTTCTAGTATAGTCAGCTAACAGTAGCTTTGCCATAGCTGAACCATAATAAGAAAAATATAGAAGAAAAAGAAGGGCAATACAAGTTCAAATGTTAAAACTGTTGTAGTTCTGTAAAAAATACTGATAATCATCAATACATTTCAGGTAAGAATTTATGTTAGTACTTTATTTACATAGTAATATAAGAGTAAAATTCTAATTTTGATACCTGTAATAAAATAATAAATGTACAGTTATTTTAATAAAATCAAACCTTTCTACACTACTGTACAGTGTGAGCTATACCAAATATCAATAAATTACTCTATTCCTCTGAGACTTTTTTCTTTCATAAAAACTAAAAAAAAAGAGATATTTCATACTTGAAAAATCATAGCCCATTAATGTAACAGACCTTCCAAATTAGCTGATCAGAAATGCAGCATGTTTTTAATAATTTTGAGTTAATAACAGTAGAGTCTAAATCTTTTATGTACCATTTCATTTCAGAAGATATATTTGCATAATCAAACTTTATAAAATCATGCACCTTTAAAAAACAAAATAATTCAAGCAAAATCAACTAGGGCCATCTCTCAGTAATTTGAAGTTAAAAAATGAATTTTTGTTTTAGGAAGGTCAAGGGTGACAATCTTTTCCCCTAAATACCTTTGCCCAATCACAAAGTAGTATCAGGTGGCAATTGACATTTGGAGAACTTCAAGCTTAGTTAACTCTATCAAATATCACTGTCACATAAGAGTGAAAAACCAGTTTCTTGCATCTTCATGCTTACAAGAATACAAAGCATTCAGCAACTATCCTATGAATGGCTACTGAAAATGCTAAGAAACCTAACATAGCTGTTTGTTAGTAAACAGGCATGATACAGTTGGAATTAACTTTAGAAAATGTAGGTGTTGAGTTGCTTCCAATATTTATGTACAATGGAATAGTCTGATTTGTAAGTAAGTAAGATACAGGTCAAAACAAGAAGGCTTAAATTTAAGGTAAGAATTGCGGAATATCACGTATTTTAGAGAAAGAAATGTCATTTTCACTACCATTACATTCTACACATAGAACAATGATTTATTTGAAATAATTTCGAGGCGAGGCGAGGAGAGGCGAGGAGAGGAACTGTAAAAATTCAGAAGTTAAACTTGTCATTCTGTTATCAACAGTAATGACACAGTTACTTCTTTTTAATTAGAACTGAAACTATTGAAAGAGAGTCCAGTCACTGGAACCTGCTATGAATGTTGCAAAGCCTGCAGGTGTTCAAAACTTCCCAACTGAGGCTGCACAGATCAGACTAGGGTTAATGGGATCCCTTTAACCTCTAAGTAAATTTATGTCTGAGACAAGCTATCAAGGAAAGAAATAGATTATTCATTTTTTTATTACTTCCTTTCATATTTCATTATTTATTTCAGAAGGTATATTTAGTCATATTTGGAAGTTTTGTACAAGGATAACTGGGTAAAATTCCATTGTCTCTCTTAAGTGCCAGACCACAACAGTGATATCAAACATTCATTCTTATACCATACTAGCAACATAAGCATATGGAAAGCCATTGAATATTATTTAAATCTTCAGTCATGTCATATTCACTTGCTCTATGCTGGGCTAGGCAACACAGAAAACAGGCTAGTGAGTACAGCATTACTAATCTGATTGAGGAAATTAACTGCACCATCCTATGTCGGTTGAAGAGAATGTAAAGTGTCTAGCCTGTCTGAGTAGATACTCCGTATGTAATCAGGATTTATAAGCCTATTAACATAAATAATAGGGTTAGACAAGTTCATTTAAATTTGCTCACATATGGCCACAGATATGGCCTTAAGATCTGCAGAATGTTCAGATATTCCAAGTAGAAGTATTACAACTGCATTAATTAAAAAGATTAAATGAAACAGTTTAGTTTAAAGCTAGCATGACAATTCACCCTATAAACATGAGTATATGCTCAATAGATTCCCTAGGCACTTTTCTTTACCACTGACCCATAAATGATGTGCAAAACAGTAATTAAAGCTTTTTTTTTTCTTTTTCAGTATGCAATCCCATTGGGTTGTCTCCCCAGGTCTGACCCCTGAAAGGTACGTACAAGAATAATTAAAATATTTATTACATCATGAAGTTTGTACTTTGTGGATCTAACTTAGAAAGGTTTATCTATGCAACTTATCTTTGGTGAGGAAAATATACCACATACCAGAAAGAAAAACAAAACAAAACAAAACAAAACTGATATCTTAGAAAATGGACATGTTTGAAAGAAGATAATTAAAAGTATTAATGTTTATCATCCTACCTCCAGCTCAGTGGGTGAAGAGGTTGCCCCCAAAATATACATGGTTTATATATATGTATGCATATAAAACATATATACTTTTTAATTATTATTTTTTGAATCAAAAAGACACTCAAAATTATTCTTGTAGAACATGTCTCAAATATTTCAATGCATACTTCATTCTACTAAGGAATAGGTTCCCAGATAAAAGTAGCATGGTAGAGTTCCTTGTTCTACATATTGTCTTAGTGCAAGAGTGCACATGTGCACAAGAGAAAAATACATGTAAGTAACCCTTCAGCCATTTCACACTCTGAGCAGCTGTTCTGGTTTTGTTAGTGAGGGGGGGCCTAAGGTGGTAGCTTCTGTAGGAAACTGCTAGAAGTCGCTCCCCTTTGTTTAGCGGACTCGGCTGGGCCTAGGGCGGACCCACTGCTGGCCAAGGCCGAGCCGATTGGTAGCAGAATGTCCCATGATAACGCCTCTGCAACAACGTATTTAAGAATGGGAAAACAGAAAAAAAAAGAGAGAAGAGAAGATGTGAAGCAGCTGAGTGGGGGGCAGAGGTGCAGAGGGGGAGGCGCAGGCCTCATGGGCCTTGCAGGCCTCACCCTCTGGCCTCCCGCCGGGCAGCCGACTGGACCCAACTCGGTCTGGCCTGGCTGCAAGAAGTAGAGAGGAGATGAGAAGTGAATAAGATGTAAAAAGGATCCTGAGAGGCGTCTGCCAGCCTGTTGTGAGGAACAGCTGCAGACACCAAGGTCAGTGAAGAAGGAGAGGGAGGAGTAATGTGGCTCCTGGCCAAGATTCCCCTGCAGCCTGTGGTGAAGACCATGGTGGAGCAGGTTGTCCCCCTGCAGCCCATGGAGGTCCACAGAGGGGCAGAGATCCACCTGCAGCCCGTGGAGGACCCCACGCCAGAGCAGGTGGAGGCCTGAAGGAGGCTGTGGCCCGTGGAGGGCCCGCTGGGGCAGCTGTTCTGGAGGGACTGCACCCGTGGAAGAGATGACCCACGCCGGAGCAGTTTCATGAAGGACTGTGGCCTGTGGGAGAGACCCCACG
The DNA here is from genome assembly GCF_036417535.1 of Chlamydotis macqueenii. Taxonomy (NCBI): domain Eukaryota; kingdom Metazoa; phylum Chordata; class Aves; order Otidiformes; family Otididae; genus Chlamydotis; species Chlamydotis macqueenii. The sequence goes on along the minus strand of NC_141557.1, from coordinate 145,907,819 downwards.
CTGGAGCAGAGGAGGAATGCGAGGAGTTCTTCCCCCGACGATGACACAGCGGCGTAAAACAACGCGTGATGAACTGACCGCGACCCCCATTCCCTTTTCCCCCCCTGTGCCGCTCGGGAGGGGAAGGTAGTAAAGATAATGTTAAGCCTGGGAAGAGGGAGGGGTGGGGGGAGGTTATCTTGTTCCCTGTCTCATTCTCCTGCTAATTTTAGAAATAAATGAATAGTTTTCCCCAAGTCGAGTCTGTTTTGCCCGTGACGGTAACTTTAAGGATTTCTCCCCGACCTTATCTCAAACCTCGATCCGTTTTCCTTATATCATCTCCCCCTATTCTCTTGGGGGGTGGGGGGAGCAAGAGAGAGACTGCGTAGTCTGGTCCTGATCAGGGCTGAACTACGACAGCAGCATAGTGGCTAAAGAGCAGCACTGCGGGTAAGAAACTCTGTTTCTGGGACAGAAACAAAAAGCAAAAGCAGATAGAACAGACAACAGATAGACAAGCAGTGAGTGAAGTGTAAAACAGAATTCTTCTAATAGCAAGAATAAATCCATTGCAAGAAGGTTAAAATCTTATCTGTCTTGTATGAGGTAGTGTAATGACTGGTATGTACCAAAACTCAGAATATTTTACCTGTAATTCCAGAATAGACTGGTGAAACAAAGATGAGACATTCACACTTCTTGTTAGCTCTTTATCACCTCCTGTTATATGGTAAGTGCAAGAAAACTATACCACAGTGAATCAGGTGTGACCACTGCATCTGTTATAACTTCTTTTGATACAAATTCTGGTAGTCCTACTGGGCTTCATTGTATAATATGCCTTGATGGCATCATGAAGTATGCAATTCACATATATTTGCCCTCCAACCAGTTGTGAAGTTGGAGATGTATAATTATTTTGTGTTACATTTACTTATCATCAATAAGAGATTTTTTTTTTTCCCTTGAGATCTGTGAGCTTCATAATCTGTCTTAGTAAAGAAAATTACATTAATTTCGTGGAAGTCTTTGCAGTCCAAAGCTTATGCAAAAATTAATTGTTATGCCAAGGACAGAAAAAACTTGGCAGCACATACTTAACCACTCTTCTACACAAAACAGTGTTTGACCTAAAACCTCTTGAAGTTAATAGATGTCAATGAACTGTGTTAAAGGCTCTTAATGGTCCGGCTGACTTACAGTATTCTAGTCTGTGCTCTGAACAACCGTTAAGGAAATTGATCTTCCGCAGTACAGACAAATGGGCAAAAGAGTGGCTATTGCTTCATACCATACTGAATTTGATACTGACAAAACTGTATTCATAATAATGTGTCAGGGATTTAGAGCAAGACATTTAATTTTTATTTGCTTCAGTTTTAATGTGTATAATGGAGATGTTAACTCTGCCCTTCTCAATATTAGACCCCTTCAAAATACTGGAAAGGCATCAAATGAGTTTTATGTATAAGAACTTTCTGGAATCTTGTCATTAGTTTCATATGCCCACCAGACATCACTTTTATGAAGAAGTAGGAAAATAGAAATAACTCCTCTTGCAGACATCATGAAGATATACCTGTTCAGTAACTTGATGCACATTACATCAGTTTCCTTATTTTCATTCCTGAAATATTTCTTTTGCTTGTAAAATATAGTTGTTAGTTTTACCTATTTCTGACCAGTCACTAACAGGCAGCGAACATCCATTAGTTAAGTGTGTCGGTTTTGTTTAGTGGGGGGGTTACGGTGGCAGCTTCTGCAAGAAGCTGGTAAAAGTTTTCCCTTTGTCCAGTGGACTCGGCCAGGCCTGGGGCGGATCCACTGTTGGCCAGGTCCAAGCCAATTGGTGATGGAATGCTCCCTGATAATGTCTCTGCGGTAATGTATTTAAGAAAGGGAAAAATAAAATTTAAAAAAGAGAATATGCGAAGAAGCTGAGTCAGGGCAGAGAAGGGAAGGCACAAGCTTTGTGGGCCTTGCAGCCCTCACCTTCTGGCCTCCCACTGAGTGGCCATCTGGGCTCAATTTGGCCCAGCCTGGCTGCAAGAAGTGGAGAGGAGATGTGAAGAGAATCTGAGAGGTGTCTGCCTGAGCCGATTCTGCAGAATTTCTTGTGAGAGGAACAGCTGCAAACACAAAGGTCAGTGAAGAAGGAGGGGGAGGAGTAATGCTGCTCCTGACAGAGATTCCCCTGCAGCCTGTGGTGAAGACCATGGTGAAGCATGTTGTCCCCTTGACGCCCATGGAGGTCCACAGAGGAGCAGAGATCCACCTGCAGCCCATGGAGGACCCCACGCTGGGGCAGGGGGATTCCTGAAGGAGGCTGTGGCCTGCGGAGGGCCCACACTGGAGCAGCAGTTCCAGAGGGATTGTACTCTGTGGAAAATCAACCCATGCCAGAGCAGTTAATGAAGGACTGTAGCCCATGGGAGTGACCCCATGTCAGAGCAGGGGAGGAATGTGAGGAGTTCTTCCCCCGAGGAGGAAGGAGCGGTGGAAAGTGACAAGTGATGGACTGACTGTAACCCCCATTCCCTCTTCCCCACTTTGCCGCTCATGATGGGAAAGAGGTAGAGATAATTGAGCATAAACTTCAAGCCCCGGAAGAGGGAGGGGCGAGAGGAAGTTATCTTGTTCTCTTTCTCATTATCTTGCCTTGGTTTTAATAATAAATAAATGAATAGTTTTCCCCAAGTCAAGTCTGTTTTGCCCATAATGGTAACTTTAAGGATCTGTCCCTGTCCTTATCTCAAACCTCAAACTTTTTTCTCATATTATCTCTCCGTATTCCCTCAGAGGGTGGGGGGAGTGAGCAAGAGACTGTGTGGCTTGGTCCCGAGTGGGACTAAACAACGACATTAAGATTCTCTTAATTTGAATATTTCAATAGAATCACAGGATTGGTGAAAGGACATTAAAAAGCTGTCTCATTCATTCATCTACTGTAAGATTGACACTGTTTCATAATTTGAATGGGTTTTGTTTTGATTCTCTATAAGTATTTTGACTTGCTTCAGTGAATAGTTCCCTCTGATCTTGATTATACTTAAAATTACACTTTTTTGATATATATTTCAGCCTTGTAAAACATGTAATGATATAATGGTTCCTTCTGCACATATCTTCCCTTATCATGAAATATTTGTTTTCTCATAAGAGGTTAATGGCTGTAGTGAATTATTCATCAATTACAGTGTTCTCATGTCTTTATCTGTGCCACACCACACAGAAACTTATCGCATATTAATGTGGATTTTGTTAAGAGAAACATATCAAGATTTTACACATTTAATATATTTGGGAAGTTATCTGTCAACTAAGTAATTGACTAAGTGAAAAAAAGGTTAATAAGTTTTGAGAAACTCATTCTTTTGACGTGGCATGAGATGGAAATCAAAATCCTTAATAAGATTTGTGGAAAACAAAAATGACCTCAGATGTCCTTCTTTCCCTTATTCCTATGATTTGCAGATGATAAGAAAACAGTTCTTAAAAGTGCCATGATACTCAGTGTGTCTTCAGTGACAAATTATGGTTGGTAGGACTTGATTGTTTTAATTAAACTTTGATCTTCCTCACGTAATTGTTCCAGAGTAGCTGATTATGTATACAAAATGTTCAATCATATTTATTTTAGAATATTTTTCTACTCCGGTGAAGCAGTGGTACTTTTCTCCCCTCTGGTATAGTCATTAAATGGCCAAAAGAAAGATGTAATTGTAGTAGTAGATCACTCTTGTTAGTGTGTATTACCAATAAAGAAGAGAGCAGTTGTTCAGGGGAAATTATTGAGGGAACTGTAGTAGAATATAATTATTTCAGAATGGCTACACCAGTTAACTCTCTCAGCTGAAAAAGTCCACAGAATTGCACCTGCCCACAGAGAAAAGATCTGCACCTACTTGGGATTCAGAAGTAGAGTTTGTGTTATTGAAGCAGATCCTGACTACGTAAATCCTCTCGTTCAGTACAAGATGCTGTGAGGTATCGTTAAATAACTTGTCTCACACTTCATGCTAGATTAAAAGAATCTGCATTTTCTCCAGACTGAAGTACTCCAGAAACTAAATGTACCAGAATCAGTTGCAGAAATAGGATTTTTTAGTAGCTTACTCCAGCAAACCTGTCTGTGGTAGTCTCCCTACACTAGGCCCTTTTCTCAACTAATATAAAAAATTTCTCCTAACTTTCATCAGATCTAGTATAGGATATTCGTTAATGTGACAACTGACAGCACAAGGAATCAAATAAGTAACATTCAGAAAAATCTATTACAAACTACAACCCAAATAATAAAGAACTTTTACATTGTGGTTATAAATACCTTAATTCGAGATTGTTTTCATTGTTTAACTACACTAAACAAAATTTCTTGCTTTATTTTTTCACAAAAATCAAAGAATACCTTGACTCTTTGGCTATCATCAGGCTTTGAAATACTAAACCAGCAAGTTACTGGTTTCTGTTTGGTTTATAGGGACATTTCTCTGTAGAATTGTTCAGGGGAAAAAAAAAATAAACTTGTGAAGTTTTTGACTTGTGAAGTTCTCATACAAATCTGAGCCTTGGAGTACAGCTGACCTTAGTACAGTTCCCAAGGCTCCTAGCATGACAACTGGCAATCTAAAATCCCTAGACTGGATCGGTTCAGAGATCTCAAAGTTACCAGAGTTCCTTGCTTCAGACATAGAATCAAAAAGGCTAAAGTGAGAGTAAAGGTAGCAGAACCAGAAAACTAAAATTTCTTTGGATTTCCTAATTACACATTGGATTAGCATTTCTACTCTTAAAGCAATAGTCATATTTGACTTTCAGTCCTGTGGCAGTCTCCATAGCAGCATTTACCTGGACCTACAGGCCTTGAGTATATTTATTAGACAAAACTCCATTTAAGTCTTCTCCTAGTCTCAAGAAATAAAAAAAAATCCCTGTCTTTCCTCAGAGAAAAGTAGTAAGTGAAACAATTCAAATTTTTACTTGTTGAAAATGCAGAGAATACAGACAACTTCTTCAGGTTTGTATCTAGTTCATTGAATGCTTCCTGTTCCTGGTTACAATTTATCATAAAGATCATTAGCCACTTAAATATTTAAACAATTGTAAAAGGAGCAATTTAACTTCCAGTCTGCATTTTGCTAGCTGAGGGAATTTTTTTTCACCATACTGCTTAGCCCTATGATTCAGTGTGATATTATTTGAACTGTAGCAAATTTTGCTTTGGGTTTTCTTTACTTTATATTTTTCTAACCAGAACAGAAAATAAAAGTTTTTTTTTCTTAGCTGAGTCTTTAAGCTTGTATGTTACAATGAAGCAGCACTGAAAGCCAAGAGACAACACAGGAAGGGGAGACATACCATGGACTGAGTGACAGAGAGGAGAGAAATGGGGATGCAGCAATCTCAATTTACGTAATCTTAATTGCTGCAGAAGGATACCTGTAGAACAGCTTAGTAATTATTCAAACTGGTCTAAATCATCTCCTTTTCCACAAAAACTCAGCACAGGATGTTCCCATCCTGTCCCATAAGGTGTTGGTTTGACACCTGGGTAAATGAGATCACTTCTACTGGGTTAGCATTCTGTTTTTATAGAAAATCTACAAAGGCAGACAAACAGCTCTTTAAAATTTGAATATACTTTATCCAACTATATGAGAAAAATCCTTGCAACTCAGCAATGATGTGTACTAGGGAAACATTGAGAGTGGAGGAAAAAAAAAAACAAAAGTAAAGCAGTATTTTCCTGCTAAAAATGAGAGAGGACCATCGTAGAAAAGTAGCAGCACTGAGTAGACACAATGCGCTTAACTGGGGAGATAATGCCGAAGCATTTTAATTTCCTTTGCATTGTCATATATGGAATGCTTAGGTAACACAGGATAAAAGTTGTTTGTTCTCTTCACTACACTCTAGTACTCGTTGCCCCCACCTCTCAAGGCTACATTCCTTCAAGAGTCAGCAACTGACTGTTTATGATTTGTGTTTATATTTCACAAGTCTCTGGTGTGGGCTTGGGCCTATGCTCTCAAGACCCCTGCTCTCATCTAGTTTGGCAGTACATGTCAGACATTTCCAGGTTGTCTAGAGCATACCTACAACATATGTAAACAATGGTTCATATAAACAGGTAGGAAGTCAACTGCTGCCCCAAAGTGCTGGCAGAAGAAGATTATCCCTTCACAGAATATATTACTGCCTGCATGGGAACACAGTGGTGGTTATGGTTCAGGTTCCATCACATTTTGAGCGGATTCAAACATATTAATCTCACCTCTCCTGACACTGCCTTCACCACCACATTTTAAAGTATCTGCTGAGTGAGAAAAAAAAATACTTCTTCCAAACTCCTGCTGAACCACACAGCTTGAGACAAAAGGTAAGACTGTAACTCACCAAGTCAATGTTTACAATGCTCCTCCTGGACAGTGTATCTAGAGTTCTGTCATCAACCTAAAGGCTGCTTGGCTAAAAAAAAAAAAAAAAAAAAAAAAAACCAACAAAAAAATTTGTCTGTGAAGTACAGGTATTTTAATATCAGAGCTTCAAAGTCAACCAAGAGTAGAGTTCACATCAATGCCCTTAAGAAAAAAATAAAATTAAATACAGACATAAAAGTAAGCCTTACAGTTCAGATGGATTATTTTGAATCAGTATCTCTTGCCATTTTATAAAATAACAACGCTAAAAGTTCATCAGATCAATCTCAAACATAATTACTGTGTGCTCAGATTCAAAGACAGATGGCAGATTATATACTTGTTTTCTTTGCTGAAGAATAGGTGATGATAGACCTTGTAATGTTTTGGGATAAGACGCATAAGCATGACTTCTTTTCAAATCAAAAGTTAGTTCAGATCTATTTCAAAATATGCTGAATGTTTTTCAGGAACTCAGTATTAGCCTCAGCTTTGAGCCAGCTCATTAAGGAAGGTAAGTCTGAGTTTTTAATAAGTCCCTTCCTCTTTGTGAACTCAAGATTTCCCTGGAGCATACAGAGCATAGGGCCTGTGTAATCATACACAATGGTAAGCTAATGAGAGCTTCCAGTGACTCATGACATGCGTCATAAGAAACCAACATGTTTTAATTTATCATTCCTCAAACTGTACATACCAGTTTATTGTTAGAGTTTTAGTCTTTATTAAAACCTGAACTAACAGCATTTAGAATACCATTTGACCATTCTTCTCCAAATTTACCAAGATACACTCCCTTACAAGCATAGGGATTCTATCTGAGTGTTTGGAAAAATTTTAGTTATATTATTTTTTTAATCTTATTTAGGAACTTACTGAAATAATAATAATGCACTTCTTACTAAACACTTTTGATTTGTTCATGTGAGTTATCAAGAAATTTCACTCTTCTTTCTTTATAGATATGAAAGTTTCCACAGTAACAATAACTGCTTTCTTTAATATCTACATTCCGTTGTCATGACATGCTTTTCATGTTCTCACCAAAAAAAAAAAGCAGCAAAGGAAAAAAAAAAAACAACAAAAACCTTCACATCATTGTATTTAAATTATTTCATCTTTTAGATAAACAGTTTCGATTTCAGTGTAAACACATTTGTTCCCCACTTATTTCCTGAATAAAACAAGAATAAAAAGAATCATAGAATCATACAATGGTTTGGGTTGGAAGAGACCTTAAAGATCATCTATTTCCAACTCTGTTGCCCTGGGCAGGGACACATTACACTAGACCAGGTCACTCAAAGCCCCATCCAGCCTGGTCTTGAACACTTCCAGGGATGAAGCTTCAATAGCTTCTCTGAGCAACCTCTTCCAGTGCCTCACCACCCTCACAGTAAAGAATTTCTTCCTACTTCTAATCTAAATCTATTATCTTACAGTTTAAAGCCATTATCCCATGTCCTATCACTACATGCCCTTTTCAAAAGTCCCTCTCCAGTTTTCTTGTAGGCCCCCCTTAGGTACTGGAAGGCTGCTGTAAGATGTCCCAGGAGCCTCCTCTTCTCCAGGCTGTATAACCCCGACTCTCTCAGCCTGTCTTCATAGGAGAGGTGCTCCAGCCCTCTGATCATCTTTGTGGCCCTTCTCTGGACTCACTCCAATAGACCTGTGTGCTTCTTTTGTTCGGGACTCCAGAGTCAGATGCAGTACTGCAAGTGGGGCCTCATGAGAGCAAAGTAGAAAGATAATAACCCCACATTAAAGCATCATGTTTTTTTAAAAAAGTCTTTCAACAGTATTACTAATTCAGCAGTTTGCACGTAGCCAGAATGATTACTACTGGTAGCCAAAGAAATCATTAAAACCAAAATCTTCCTAATATTTAAATACTTTGCAAATATATCTGCAAGTAGAATATGCCAATAGATTTGCAAGTAAAACATGAAGTGCAGCTGAAAATGAAACAGAATGGAATCACAAGACCATACAATAGAATTTATCTGACTGGAAAAGGCAACCACAGAAGAACTACAGTAAAGTTTAGGGGCATAGCTAAGAGGTGGTGACATCTAATTATTCCTCAGCTAAATGGGGCCACTGCTCAGCTATTAGCTTTTCCACACAAAAAAAAAAAAAAAAAAAGCTTTATTCGCAGAAAGAAAAAAAGGAAAAAAAGGGACTGTATAAAGGACAAGATTCTTCACTCCTAGTCACATAGCTTCTTTGAAAACCTCCACAGGTCCACACTCCTTTCCCAGTTTGTCATGACTTAAAAGTTCAATCAAATGCCTTCTGGTACACCCAGCCCAGGGAGAGGAATTAGCTCCACTTGTTCCCCACCCTCCTGTCTAGACTCTTTTTGTCAGTGCACTAATAGGTATAAATCCCATAAAATCTGTCTCCTCACCTTTCATGCTTTTCTCTCTTGCACTCACATTAGTCTTAAACTAATTTCCCTTCCAGAAGAAATTATTATGAAGACAAATCCTCATCTGTGCAAATGCGTTGTCTCTCACCAGTAAGGATCTTTAACAGCTGATAATTTTGTCCAGGTTATTCTGAAAGGTGCAGTACATGTCAGCACTAAGACACTGTTCTCTAGCTGCTTTCTAGTGCGTATGTGTTTCCATTTGTATTCTTTCTGAGTCATGACAAGCAGTATCAAAAACATACTTTTCATAGAGATTATAGCAAAGCTCTGATGATCTCACAGGTGTGAGCCACCTACAGAGCAATTTGCTATGGAATTTGGGGTTTGTGTAGAGGTAAAGAAAATACTTCCTGATATAGGCTGGCATAAGTTCCACAGAGCTGTCCTGCTTTTGCTCATGCTGTTTCACCTATATACTAAATCTATTATTCTGTCTCCTGTGTAGGTGGCTTGAAATGAGTAATCCATCTATATCATCCATCTTCCAAGACCATTGTCAAATGCTTTTCTAAGCTTACAAGATATTGTGAAGATCAGACCCCTTTAGAAACCAAAGCTGGCTTACAAGAACCTTTTAATATGTTTGACAGTCATTGAAGAAGAAATCAAAATATGCTTTGAAAACTGTAATACTTTTTACTAGCATTTCTCCTGAAATAAACTTGTGTAACCTTGGATAAACTGCTAAACTTCAGTGCAACTCAATTCTCCCATCTGTTTAACAGAAATAATACTATATTTGAGGTGATAAGTAACAACTTCAAAATTTTCACCTTCTCTTATTGCCCAGAAGAGTTAGAAGTCAAACAGAACCATTAAGAATTCCATTCTTTCTCTTAGTTAGCTGCAAATGTATATCTGAGACAGTCACTTTGTCCTTATAGCTGAAAGATTTTCAGAAGGAGCCCAGAATAATGGAGGGTATATACGAAACTCTAATTCTACAACAGACCAGTGAGCCTGCTAACAGAGTATTCTATCTCTTGTAGTTGCCATTTTTCAGAGAAATGTCTCTAGGTCTTGCATTGCTTCTAGCTGTGAAATATTAGTTTCTTACAAGATATAGCTTTCCAACTGTGGCTGCAAGTGTGAGGTTAGACAGTGAGTTTTAATTTTATATAGAATAATATACCATAGCTTTTGTATCTCTATATATCTTATAATTTTATAAAGAGAGTTTTGTTAAAAATGTACTCAAAACTCATTGTTTAGGTTATTAGGTTAAATTATTTTTAAATCTCAGGTTTAGGTTATTTATTTATTTTTAATCCAGTTTTTAATACATGAAGGGAATGAAGACTGTCTTCATAAGGAAAGAAGTACCTCCATCCTAACAGCTATTCATTCACCTTGGTGTGTAAGACATGCTCTTGCATAGTTGAAAACCGTAGGAAGGGAAAGAAAGCCAGAGCTACACCTGTTTCTGAGTGAGCATCTCAACCATCATGTTCCTAAACAAAGCTACAGCAAGGAAAACCTTGATACATCATGTGAAAGGACTGATTTTGGTAGCTTCTCTTTTCTTTATTTAGGCAGGCATCCAGAATCAAGCTCTTATATGATTTGGTGGTATATTCTCCTTTTAGACCTCAGATAAAATTCAGGCTCAGCTAAGCACCAGTCACTCAGTCTTGCATGAAAGTTTTAAGTGTAGCTTTAAGCGTATGCAAAATCACAGCTTGAAGACTCTGAATTACCTTTAACTTCAAAAATGGACACATAAATTACATAGCAGATAAGCAGGGATTTTCGACATTATAATGTTGGATTTGGGCAACATTTGGCATCTAAATCTTTGGCATTTAGGTAGTACAATATTTTACTGGAATTAAAAAAAATATGGTAAAAAAAATAGGGTAAGAAACTGGCGCTTGTAACCTAGAAGATTCAGTGTTATGGAAGCAGGAGATTAAACACACACACAAAAAAAGGAGAAAAATGTGTTTTTTTCATTAACAATAATCTCGTTGTTGGGAAACCTTAGAACATTTTCAGTAAGCAAGAATTTGTACTCTAACTCAGGAATGAAGAACAAATGGCAGGACGTCTCACCCTGCATCTCACCTATAGCCTTGCTGGTGCATACTACTAGAACCTAGTCCAAAAATCTCAGCAAATAACTTGGTTCATCTGCTCAGAAAACAAGAGTCCTTTCAATTGTAAGAAATATTTTAATGCTAGGAAGCAGGCTTACTACCACAGATTTATTAATAATGGAAAGAAATAATAAAATCTATTAATCATGGAAAGAAATAATAAAAATCATGGAAGGAAATAGTAAAATGTGTCTTCATATTAAAAATCCAGAAACATTTTCTACACCTTTCCTCCTAAGCTGCTTTCTAACCAAAAGCCACCACAATTTTTGTTCAGCTGCTACAGTGCAATAGCCCATACCTCGGCTGCAGTCTGTTTCCTCCCATGTGATTTACATAATCCTTCATTCACATATTGAATCTGGTTACAAAGGACATTTTCACTTACGTAATAGCCCAATAGGTCCTATCTTTTGTGACACTTATCAAAATCAAAATGTTCTATAAATTTTACCATAATATGTTTTACCATTCAGATTATGAAGTATTCCAGAATGGGGCTAATTATTAGCTCTGAACAGTGCTTTATTAAATTCCTCCATTCACTCAAATCACCTTTTAACCTGACTGAAAAATTCAGAGAGTATGTGCATGAAAAAATAATCTATATATCACTTCTTTTTAAAAAATTCAATTCTTGGGCTAGTATATCTGGCCATCTATTTAAATCATGTTAGTTCTGATTAAGTGTTGTCATGACAATGACAAACATTTTTTTCTTACAAATAACAGTTACTTTTAAAAGCTGTTCATCAGCTGTTCTATCCTATACTCAAAACCAAGAACATACTCTATCTTGATTGCAGCTATGTATTCCCTTGGCATTTATGTTAACCTTTCTTAATATATTCAAGGTGGCAATTTTAAAAGAAATACCAAGGCTTGCAGCTCAAAAGGGTCACAGTATGTCTGTTCTCGTGTCACAGTCATAGACAAGCTCTTTAGAATGACTCGGCACCTGTACTAAAATGCAGATTGCTTTTGTAAGCACATAATTGACTGGAATCTATGTTATTCAGCAAGTCCTCAACTCATTTGTGAGAAGGCACCACGCCAGTCTAGGAGATGAGTAGGAGCGCTGGCAGGAAAAACACTATGCAAGAGTAGGAGTAAAGGCATGATTCCCAGCTTGAAATGCTTCTTCACCTGTGATTAAGAGGATGTGTAATCACTATCCTAGCTCTAAACCCAATTAGCTTTGAAAAAAAAAAATCCACTGTTCAGCCAGGTATGGTGAGCTTATGACCTTGGTGAATTAAATGGATTCCTGTGTGTTTTCCTTCTATGCAGTGTGTCCCTGCTTTATCATATTGCACTTAGATGAAAGCAAGGGTGCAGTTCCAGGATAAATCAATAAAAGGTTCTTCACTAGTGTAGAGCCTATTCTTAGTAGAAAGCCATGTGAAAGTGACTTCAGTGACAAAATTTGTTCATATATCCCTTCAAATAAGCATAGGAGACTTAGAGTGTTTAATCTTCTGACCACGTGTGCACATCACAAAATAAAACCAAACTAGCTTAAAACAAAGAAACTGTGATGAAAATAGATTTTTTTTATTCCAAAAATCTGTTCTAGGACAGAAACCTAAATCTTTTCAGAACCTTGCTCAAGCTGATGGAGTTTTGTAGGAGCTTGCTGATATGCTCAGAAACACTGTGGTTTTGGGAGAATGAGTATCTTGTTTTTTTCCTCGTTTCATACTATTCTGTTTGAGGACTGACACAAAGCCGAATAATCTTTGGTCATCTGAGCTGCTGCATGCATGTAAGGGTTGGTTCTAAGAAAAAATGAGGTGAAATGTACTGACTTGCGTATGAATGAATAATATATGGGTAGTTAGATTTTACTTGCAAATTTGTGTGCCAACTAACATGCACATGGTTAGCAAGTGTAGCTCAGCTAATGCTCATGGATACCTAAGCCCTTATGGACTGCCTCTTTCTTCTAAGGATTCATTATTTCATTTGAGAAAGATGACAGTGAATGGTTTCTTGGAAAATGGGTCAATTTGTTACTGCACTTCCTTCATGTTCTACATAGGGAGCTTTCATCCAGCAGTCACAGGCTGTGTGTAACTTGTTGTGCCTGCTCTTGAAAGTTTCCTTCTCAGGAGTGCTTCAAGAGTCAGTGGGGAGATGTGGTGGCAGCAGCAATCTACCCATGGCTGACATATTTATTTATGTGTACATGCTTCTGTGTATGAACATTTTGTCAAAAATTTGCAGATTTATTTTTAATGTAGTTTAATACTAAAAAAAATAAAAAAATAAGTATCTCAAAATATTTTTAAATAGTTTATTCAAAGCAAGTTTTTTTTTATAGTCAGAACAATTCCTTGATGTATGAGTTGGTAAATGAGTGCCTCCATAGCTTTCAGAAGAGAGCCACCCACTGCTATCACCTGTCACCTCTTCTTTGTTGCACTGGTCATTATATGAGCAGACCGAACTGCCTTCCTCAGCTCCAGCATCTCTCCTGATGTGCTGGGTCTTTCCTCTTTGGACTGAAGAGCAGCAAACGGTTCTGAAAGGGAAGCTCAGGTTTTGGGGAAGCCTCTTCCTCCTACTGGCCCTTGCCTTTGCAAGCTTCCATTCCTCAGCATCATTGGCCTGCTTACCTTCTGTATGTGTCTGTGGGGGAGTTTTTTTTTTTGGCTGTTTGGCCAGAGGCTGTGGTTCCAGTGCAGACTGCAGTTGGAACCAAGTATCTAACTCCTTCTCAGCCTCCCTGATACTACACAGCCTGCTAACCACCTCCCGCAGCTCAGCCACCTGCCGCAGGAGCTCCTCCACCTGGGCACACCTTCTGCAGGCAGGGCTGCTGCCTGTCCCTGCCTCAGGAGAAAGGTCCAGGCACTTCCTGCAGCCTGAGATGATAGCAATGCACTGCACTTCCCATTGCTAGTACATTCACTTTGCTAAAAATTTTTACAAACAGCTTTCAAATTTAACAAATTACAGTTCGTTGTTCAGCCACTTATGTGGCATCCATGAAGAATACTACAAATGACAAAATAATTAAAATACTTCTCAGACAAAGCAAGAATGTTTGGGAAAGTACCTGTTACAACTCTCCTTTTCAAAGGCTGTAATTGCTTGAAAATTCTCTTAAATTTAAATGGCCTTCTTATCATCAAATACAGTCTACTCTAATACATACTACCTACAAGGACTTATGCAGAAGCTTAACTTTCAAGATGCATGTCATGCATTGTATTAGTGGGTGGTTCACTTGAAGTACAAACACTATTCTTTGCAGATTTTGAACTTTTAGTTTCTTCCTGTATTTAGCATTAAGCTCCATTTGTAGAGGTTTACATATCTATGCAGGGATTTTTCTGGGACATGAGAGAGAAAACAAGTATGTTTCAGAGTTGCTGGAAGCTTATGTATCCTAATATATTTATTTTAACTTACATATGAAACCTAGAAATTATTGCATATTAGCCTCTAAGTACAAGCTGATGCATAAATGCTTTGATTAAGTATATGTACTACAGCAATCAAAACATAATGGTTCCCTTCATTTTTCTTAATTTGTCAGTATATTATTTAAACCTAGGTAAGTTTTATATAGTTCTTAGTTTTTATGCAGTTCTCTATGGAGTCCTTCTTCTTATGACATCTACAGAAAGGAAGGCAAGTAGTAAGGAGCCAGTGTTTGCCGCATTGTGAAATCTACCCCTATGTTATATATGGATGTACTTATCACCCACCCAGTGGTCATAATCATTCACACATCATCTGAAATATTTGAACTGGAAGCCAGGGAACATCTCCCTTTATCAGAAGGATTTAGTTCACGCTCCACAAAAATTATTATAGGCTTGTGTGAGAAAGGCTCAGCAGGATGGAAAACATAACTGACTGACATTCATAGAGAAGAGCCTTACAGTTCCAGTATTTCAAGTCAACAAGCATAACCAGAGCTTATTTGTGCTCAGATTGGTTGGTCCTTGATTTAGGATGTTGCAGTCCCAGAAAAACCACAAGTATTGAAATGCTGTGCTCTTAGCACATTTCACTGTTGTTTGGGGTTTGGGTCCTTCAGGACCTCATTCACCCCTACTGGGCTGTAGCAGGCTCCCTCTGTATAATGCCTCTTTGGGTTAGTGATTCTTGATTGCTCAGAATCTGGGAAAGGTCCAATGCCAGTCAGGACAGCAGATGGCTTATTTCACAGAGATTAAATAAAAGGGTTGTCAAGCAATTCCATATAACGTCTCCGATTCTATTAGTTGTTCAAAGATGGCAAAATCAATACAATAATTTACTACCAATAGTATGACTAAGAAGTCTACAGTTGTATTTTTACCTGCAGATTTTAACAATTTTCAAGAACAATTAAAAAATTTCTTTCTGTATATTATTTAATGTGTTCAAGCTTATTCCCACATATTTGGGAATATTGTTCTTTGAAAAAAATAAAGAATTACTAAATTGACTGTTGCCTTTGTTGGCGTGGCGACCTGGTTCAGGAACGGCACGGCGACCAACCCCAGGCCGCTCGGTCCATCAGCTCGCTGACACCAGTGTGGTGGATGGCAAATGGCGTTTATTGAGAGGTAACACGACCTTATATAGCTTAGGTTTACAACGTTATTTCCGTCTGCTTGCATCACAAACTGACCGCTATTGGTCATCAGGAGAGAGACCCTATCTTTCCATACAGCGCGATATCTTCCGGTCGCCAGACCCTAGCTACCCACAATTGACCTTATTTGTGTATTTGTAGTGATACATACTAGTCAGATAGCCCAGTTACTGGAAGGTTCTTAATTGCATTAAAATGATACAACATAACTAAGAAGGTAGTCTTCAGTGACTGAAAATTATAAACTTTTTTTGATATTAAAGTAATAGCACATAATTCCTTCAACACTGTCACTTGTGACTGAATTCTTCTAAGGGTAGATTACAACACTCAAACAAAATCCTAGTTTTGTCATTACTTTTAATGTACTTGTTTTGGGGAAAAAAAACAAACAAACAAAACCAAAACCTCACAACATTTTAAAGAATTCTATTGTTTTACAATAATAGAGAAATTATTTAATCACAAACCATGTCTCTATTATTTATTAACAAAAATTAAAAAATAACAAGAGAGACAAAAATATTTGTTAAATTCCACTTGCAAAAGAAAAAAAATCAATTTGATGTGTCCTCAGCTATCACTGTGCCAGACATGTTTGTTTTTTGGGTTTTTTTTTTAATTTTGGAAAGAAAAATGTGTCTATGTTGTTAGTATAAATATTTTTCAAGTATCATGTTTCCTACTTTGTCAACATCTACAGAATTTAAGGAATAATTGTGCTACAAGGATGAAAATCAAGTTTCTTCAACAGCTATAATTGTGGTGTAGCTGGAGTATCAGGATTTTGCCTGTGTACATACACAGTGCAATTATTCATTAATTCCCTGAGTGGAAAGGAACTCCCTTTACGTGTGGCTGAAACAACAGACTAATTTGAGAGAAGAGGTCACTGGAGACAAGAAGTTTGTCTGAACTTCTAGTACCTTCACACTAAAGCATTTGACTGCTTGGTTCACGTCTTTGAAAGGTGAGAATTTGGGGTGGTCCTTGAGACTCCTCCAAGCAGCCTCTGTTGTGTTTGCTAATTGATAAGTACTATCTGTATGTTTCACTGTGATGAAGCTCTCTACCTCGGACTTCAGGAGGCAGACTTTGGCCTCTTCGGGGATCTGCTGGGTAAAGTGCCATGGGATAAAGCACTGGAGGGAAGAAGGGCCCAGGAAAGCTGGTTGATATTCAAGGACCCCCTCCTCCAAGCTCAGGAGCAATGCATCCCAATGAAGAGGAAGTCGGGCAAAAACACCAAGAGGTCTGCATGGATGAACCTCATGGACCAACTGAAAAACAAAAAGGAAGCCTACAGCAGGTGGAAGCAAGGTCAGGTAACCTGGGAGGAATACAGAGAGATTGTCTGAGTGTCCAGGGATCATGCAAGGCAGGCTAAAGCCCTGGCAAGAATTGAATCTAGCCAGGGACGTCAAGGGGAACAAGAAAAGCTTCTTTAGGTACATCAAGGATAAAAGGAAGACAGAGAAAATGTAGGCTGTCTTGGGAAGGAAAGGAGAGACTTGGCTACCTGAGACATGAAGAAGGCTGAAGTACTCAATGACTTTTTTGCCTCAGTATTCACCAATGCGGGATACTTGCCCAGGAGCTGGCGGGACTTATAGAGAGAGCTTTAAACTAGATAGGAAGGGGGAAGGGGATAA
The DNA here is from genome assembly GCF_036417535.1 of Chlamydotis macqueenii. Taxonomy (NCBI): domain Eukaryota; kingdom Metazoa; phylum Chordata; class Aves; order Otidiformes; family Otididae; genus Chlamydotis; species Chlamydotis macqueenii. The sequence continues at coordinate 145,890,642 of NC_141557.1, read as the reverse complement.
AGCCAGGCCTGCTAGAGATCGGCCTGGGGAAGTGGTATTGGGATTAGGAGAGAGGCGAGGGGCTCAGCTGAGGTGCGCCTACACTAATGCATGCAGCATGGGGAACAAGCAAGAAGAGTTGGAAGCCATAGTGCGGCAGGCAAACTATGACCTAGTTGCCATAACAGAAACGTGGTGGGATTGCTCCCATGACTGGAGCGCTGCAATGGATGGCTACAAACTCTTCAGGAGGGACAGGCAAGGAAGGAGGGGTGGTGGTGTGGCTCTCTGCATTAGGGAATCCTTTTCTGCTACTGAGATTGTGACTGGGGATGATAACATTGAATCCCTATGGGTAAAGATCAGAGGAAGGGCTGACAAGGCAGACATCCTGGTGGGCGTCTGTTATAGACCGCCAAACCAGGATGAGGAGACAGATGAGGTATTCTACAAGCAGCTGGCATGAGCTGCACGGTCGTCAGCCCTTGTCCTCATGGGGGACTTCAACTTCCCTGACATATGCTGGGAGTACAGCACAGCACAGAAGAAGCAGTCTAGGAGTTTTTTGGAGTGCATAGAGGATGCCTTCCTAATGCAGTTGGTCAGAGAGCCCACGAGAGGAACTGCCCCGCTAGACCTGCTGTTCGCAAACAGGGAAGGTCTGGTGGGAGATGTGGAGGTTGGGGGCTGCCTTGGACAGAGTGACCATGAAATGATAAATTTCTCAATTCATGGTGGAGCTTGGAGGGGGAATAATAAAACTGCTACCTTGGACTTCCGGAGGGCGGACTTTGAATTGTTCAAGAGACTAGTAGGGGGAGTCCCCTGGCATTCAGTCTTAGCGAACAAAGGGGTCCAAGAGAGCTGGTTGCTCTTCAAGAAGGGAGTCTTAAGGGCGCAGGAGCAGGCGGTCCCCCTGAGCCGCAAAATGAGACCGGCGTGGATGAATAGGGAGCTATTCTTGAGGCTCCGGGAGAAAAAGAGAATCTACCGCCTGTGGAAGGAGGGACGGGCAACTGAGAATGAATACAAGGAAGTCGTTAGGATGTGTAGAGGTGAAATCAGAAAGGCAAAAGCCCAGCGTTAATTTAACCTGGCCACTGGGGTGAAAAGGAATAAGAAACTCTTTTATAAATACATTAACAGTAAGAGGAGGACAAAGGAGAATATCCACTCTTTGCTGGATGAGGCTGGGAATGTGACCACTGAGGATAAGGAAAAGGCGGAGGTTCTGAATGCCTTCTGTACGTCTGTCTTTAAAGGTCAGACCAGTTATCCTCAGGGTACTCCTCTCTCTGACCTGGTAGTCTCGGCTGGGGAGCACGCTAACCCCCCTGTGATTCTGGAAGAAACGGTCAGAGACTTACTACTCCAACTGGACTGCCACAAGTCCATGGGGCTGGATGAGATCCACCCAAGAGTGCTGAGGGAACTGGCGGAGGTGATAGCCGAGCCGCTTTCCATCATCTATCAGCGCTCCTTGTTGACTGGTGAGGTCCCGGAAGACTGGAGGATTGCCAATGTGACTCCCATTTACAAGAAAGGTTGTCAGGCGGATCCGGGGAACTACAGGCCTGTTAGCCTGACCTCGGTTACAGGGAAGGTTATGGAACAGATAGTCTTGAGGGAGATCATGCGGCATGTGCGGGATGGCCGGGGGATCAGGCCTAGCCAGCATGGGTTCATGAAGGGCAGGTCCTGTTTGACCAACCTGATCTCCTTTTATGATCAAGTGACCCATCTGCTGGATGAGGGAAAGGCTGTTGATGTGGTCTACCTAGACTTCAGTAAAGCCTTTGACACTGTCTCCCACTTTGACAGGTATTCTCCTGCAGAAGCTGGCAGCCCATGGCTTGGATGGGTACACTCTTGGCTGGGTAAGGAGCTGGCTGGAGGGCCGGGCTCAGAGAGTGGTGGTGAATGGAGTTAAATCCAGCTGGCTACCGGTCGCAAGTGGTGTTCCCCAGGGGTCGGTGCTGGGGCCTGTCCTCTTCAATATCTTTATTGATGATCTGGATGAGGGCATTGAGTGCACCCTCAGTAAGTTCGCAGATGACACCAAATTGGCTGGGAGTGTGGATCTGCCTGGGGGTAGCGAGGCCCTACAGAGGGATCTGGACAGGCTGGAGAGCTGGGCTGAAGCCAATGGGATGAGGTTCAACAAGACCAAATGCCGAGTCCTGCACTTTGGCCACAACAACCCCAGGCAGCACTATAGGCTTGGGGCGGAGTGGCTGGAGGACTGTATGGAGGAAACGGACCTGGGGGTACTGATTGATGCTCGGCTGAGCATGAGCCGACAGTGTGCCCGGGTGGCCAAGAAGGCCAACGGCATCCTGGCTTGCATCAAAAACAGTGTTACTAGCAGGAACAGGGAGGTAATTGTCCCCCTGTACTCAGCACTGGTGAGGCCGCACCTCGAGTACTGTGTTCAGTTTTGGGCCCCTCACTGCAAGAAAGACATTGAGGCCCTGGAACGCGTTCAGAGGAGGGCTACGAAGCTGGTGAGGGGTCTGGAGCACAGGCCTTATGAGGAGCGGCTGAGGGAGCTGGGATTGTTCAGTCTGGAGAAGAGGAGGCTCAGGGGAGACCTTATAGCTCTCTATAACTTCCTCAAGGGAGGTTGTAGTGAGCTAGGGGTCGGCCTTTTCTCTCGTGTAGACAGTGATAGAACTAGAGGCAATGGTTTCAAGCTGCGCCAGGGGAGATTCAGGCTGGACATTAGGAAATATTACTTCTCGGAAAGGGTAGTCAGGCACTGGAATGCACTGCCCAGGAAGGTGGTGGAGTCACCGACCATGGGGGTGTTCAAGAAACGTTTGGATGTTGTGTTGAGGGATATGATTTAGCTGAGAAGTATTGGTGATGGTTGGACTGGATGATCTTTTAGGTCTTTTCCAATCTTGATAATTCTGTGATTCTGTGATTCTGTGGGCTCTAGCTACATCGCCCAAGTCGCAGAAAACAAAAACAGAGACTGAGAGAATGAAGAAATGCCCACTGTAGAGGAAGAGCAGATTTGAGACCATCTGAGGAACCTCAATACACACAAGTCCATGGGACTTGATGAGATGCATCTGCGGGTCCTGAGGGAACTGCCGGATGAAGTTGCCAAGTCACTGTCCATCATATTTGAGAAGTCGTGGTAATCTAGTGAGGTTCCTGCTGACTCGAAAAGGGGTAACATAACCTTCATTTTTAAAAAGAGAAACAAGGAAGACCTGGGGAACTACAGGCAAGTTGGAGTCACCTCTGTGCCTGGCAAACTCATGGAGCAGATTCTCTTGGAAACTATGCTAAGACATATGGAAAAGGAGGAGGTGATTGGTGACAGCCAACACATCTTCACTAAGGGCAAATTGTGCCTGACCAATTTAGTGGCTTTCTACAATGAAGTTACAGCATTGGTGGACAAAGGATGACCAACTGACATAATCTACTGGGACTTGTATAAAGCATTTGATACTGCCCCACAATATATCCTTCTCTCTAAACTACAGAGACATGGAATTGAGGGACAGACCACTCAGTGGATAAGGAATTGGCTGTATGGCCACACTCAGAGCAGTAGTCAATGGCTGAATGTCCAAGTGGAGACCAGTGCTGAGTGGCATTCCTCAGGGGTCCGTATTGGGACCAGACCTGTTCAACATCTTTGTCAGTGAAATGGACAGTGGTGCACACTCAGCAAGTTCATGGATGACACGAAGCTGTGTAGTGCAGTTGACACACTAGAGGGAAGGCATGCCATCCGGAGGGACCTTGACAAGCTGGAGAGGTGGGCCTATGAGAATCTCATTAAGTTCAACCAGGCTAAGTGCAAGACCCTGCACACGAGTCAGGGTAATCTCAAGCATAAATATAGGCTGGGCAGAAAATGGATCAAGAGCAGCCCTGAGGAGAAGGATGTGGGAGTGCTGGAGAATGAGAAGCTCAACATGAGCTGGCAGTGCAGCCTTGCGGCCCAGAAGGCCAACCGCATCCTGGGCTGCATCAAGAAGAGCATGGCCAGCAGGTCGAGGGAGGTGATTCTCCCCCTCTACTCTGCCCTGGTGAGACCCCACCTGGAGTACTGTGTCCAGTTCTGGAGCCTCCAACATAAGAAAGACATGGACCAGTTGGAGAAGGTCCAGAGGAGGGCCACAGAGATGATCAGAGACCTGGAGCACCTCTCTTATGAGGACAGGCTGAGAGAGTTGGGGCTGTTCAGCCTGGAGAAGAGGAGGCTCCAGGGAGAAAGTATTGCAGTCTTCCTGTACCTAAAGGGGACTTTATAGGAAAGATGGAGAGAAACTCTTTAGCAGGGCTTGTTGTGATAGGATGAGGGGTAATGGTTTTAAAATAGAGGAAGATAGATTCCGACTGGACATAAGGTGGTGGATGCCCCATCCCTGGAAACATTCAAGGCCAGGTTGGAAGGGGCTCTGATCAACCTGATCTAGTTGAAGATGCCCCTGCGCCTTGCAAGAGGAATGGACTAGATGACTTTTAAAGGTCCCTTCCAGCCCTAACTATTCTATGTTTCTATGATTAATGTCCTAGACGGAGAGTCTGACTGTCCCAGAGATTTTGACAGACTGTTCCTCTTGTTGAATAGACTATGCTGCACATAACAAATTTTAAATAGCCAGTAGAAACTTCATGTTGGCTTTGAAATGGTCATATAGGACAGGACAGTCTTTTATTACCATCCGGACAGTGACTAACCATCCCATGCAAGAGACTCAGTATCCTACATGACTGTTATCCCAGGCAAAAGATCACAATAAATTATACAATAAATTATATTTTTAACAAACTTTTTTTTTTCTGAGACTGCCTGAACAACAGCGCTTTGCATTCTATACCATGCTGGAGTGATGCAAGTAGGATTTTCACCTCTCTGCTGTAATGTAGAAAGAGTTATTCATAATACATTGAGTTATTGGCAATTCAGGTACCTGAGCTTGGATTTGTTTAAAAGCAGGGAGTGAATTATTGTTTAGAGGATAGGAAGAACAGAAAATCCAATAATGCTTTGTATTGCAACATTATTAACTGCAAGTATAATATTTTGGGGAAGGGCAAAATATTATTTTGTTAAATAAGAGACACTACTTCTCTTTTCACATTTCAATTACCTTAATTTGTGACTTGCAATGCTTGTACCACTTGAATTTGTACTAAACTAGGAATATGCATATAGTTCCTTCCTTCCAGTTGGCAACTTTTAAGTTCCCACAAAGACTGATAATTTCCTGAGAAGTTCTGGAAGAATTATTTGTAATAACCTGACCAGTTGTCACGAGCAAATTGAGATTAATTTTTTGCACTGTAATTTCATTTTTAGAGCACTCTGGCTCATTGATAGGTTGCACCAAAACAGAAAAAGAAAAGGCATACCTTGCAAAATGTTTTTGGCTCCCGTGAAAGAGATACATGTATCTCAAAAATTAGAAATATTTCAACATAAAAATCTATATAAAAATCTCAAGGTAAATACAAATTAAGACAAATAGAAAATCAGAAGAAATGGAGTATCAGCTTTTAAAAGGGGGAAAAAATAATCAACATTTATTTCTGTAAACCAAGCAGTAATACATTGATAGGTTTCACTTTTAGGATGGCAGTTTCTGTCTTTCAAATCTGTTTTATTAGATGATCAACCTAACCCTGCTAAACCTTCTATGCCAAGACACCTCTCATTCCTTTTATGCTTCTTTGTCTGTCTGCTGCAGAATTTAGCTTTCCCCATTATGTCTCTCTCCTTGTACAGGAAGGATAAATGGGGATTTGCACCTTTTTTTTTTTTTTTTTAATTTAGTCACTGTCATTTTAGCAAAGGAAAAAAGGGGAAAAAGAAGGAAAATCATAATTAAGTAAAATATGTGGTTAAGTCTTTTTTTTTTTTTTTGCTTTGTTCATGCTCACTTAAAATGATTTGGCAATAATACAACTATGTAAGCTATTTAGATAATAACTTCTCTTGAGCTGGGAGCAATATTTTAGTAGAATGAGATTCAAAGCAAAGATTAATTAATTTTTAGCTGAGGGTTTTGTATTGGATTCTTCTGGTTTCGTGTAACAATAAAAATCAGTAAGTTATATATCCCCCACTTTAGCATTCTTAATGTGCAAATCATCACTAGTTGATAACATTGTAGATTCAGCTTTGTCCTTGTCTACACTACTTTAAAAGTTTTGATCACCTTCATGTTAGTTAACTTTACTCCCAAGGTCATGTTCTAGCAGCATAAATTCTTGCAGGGAAGACAAAGGTCTTTACAAAGACTGTGAAGATACTAAGAACACAGAACAAGTCCTGTTAATAGTTGGAGGAATGCTGTTGTGATAAATGACTGCCAAAACTTAAAGATTCATACAAAAGGGATCTGCAAGTATGTACTGGATTTCAAATCTAAAACTCATTCTGACATTATTTATAACCATTGTTATTAGTTTCCAAAAATACTTCTATCTGGGCTATTTGCCATCTGTGATAATACTGTCTGATAGGAAATTTCACAAATACTTTTGAAAATATATTTGTTCAAAGACCCTTGACAGAAGAGACAGTGTAAACATCTTAAAGTTACTTTGATTTCTTTCCTGTTTACAAATTATATTGTTATCAGAGCAGGGAGTAGGAACAATTCTATAATGCAAGTTAGTACTTTCAATGCTGGTAAATAAATAGCCTGATAATCCCAAGATAATTTGTGCAACTCAAGGCTACAACAATAATGCCTACACCTAAAAAAGTTTATGGTTCACCATATTACTTTGTGGCATGAGAATATTAGTCCTTTTGAAATACTTTGTAAGAAACAATAGACTGAAATGAGTTATTAGAAAGAGCTGGTTGTCAGTTATGAATAATGAATATGCTTTTGAATTAATCCTTCTCATAAATGATTTCCAAAAAGAGAAATTTGTTCTTCACTAAATTACTTACTCTGAACACTTCATAGTAATAACTATTCTTTGGACAGGTGTTTCCTGCTTACTAGTACTCCTTATTATGAAAGCATTCATTAGTATAAAGTATGGAGAATTAGATAATATATTTCTGCTTTGTTTTGTAGTATATTTTGTTTCATATGTCTGATGTTGTATTTAAATAATATATGTTAAATATTATATTTATGTTAAGTCATTATATGTGTTTCAATCCACCCAACATTTTTTTTTTTATTGGAAACCAAAAGAATCAATCTGTTATCATCTACATCATCTTTGCATTTATTCATGACTTTGAATAAATTACATTTTCAGTTGGAAAGATATATTCCATATAATGATTAGCTGCTAAAACGTATTAATCCAGGAAAGCAACAATTTTTCTTTTAGGACTGACTAGTAAAAATCCATAAATTAACAATTGTAAAAACCATTAAAAAGAGGATAGTTTTTTTTTTTTTTTTAAATATAGCTATAACATGGCTTAACTAAGTCGACAGCAGTACAAGAGACAAAAAAAATAATGCTTAGATAAGTAACAACAGAATTCTGCCACTACATCAAAAATTAACAGTTGGACGAGTCATTAAGTATCTAAAGCTTGTAAAGACTAACATGTTAGAAATTAAGTTGGAAGCAAAAACAGCATAGGTATGATATAGCTTTAGAGGTTCTAATGCTATTATTGGACTGGAAAAGTGCAAGTACAACCAAATTTTTTTGATCTCCACAGCGAAAGTAACTGTAAGAACAAAGAAAATGGTATTTTGAGTCACATATCTGGAATTCGCTATCTGGAGTCTTGACTGTAAAAGTATTAATCCTTGACAATATGCTTGACACTTATTCCTATATGGGTGAAAAATTATTATACATTTTACTTCTGGTGTAGCATCTCAACTTGAAATCCAGTCAATTTCTTTATAAATATAAATAAATAAATTTATAGTTGTATTATATTTGTTATACATTATATTATTATATTAATATAATTATTATATTCCAGTTCTGTGTTTGGTGTCCAGTCCTTAGGTAAGTATACAAAACACACTGAGATCTGTGAAAAAAGATTCTCTACCAACATAGAGTCGCAAGGTCAGTTTTTCTAAATCCTCACCACCACCTCTTTCTGCTGCCTGATACTTGAGGAAAACACAAAAGCAAGCAACAACAAAGCAAGTGTCTGGCTGTTTGTATAACCCTTCCCAAAGCCCGAAGATTAAGTGCTACAGAATAATGTTTGATTAATAAATAAGCAGGTAGAAAGCAATGAAATTATTGTGATAATACTGCAGATGTTGCAGAAAATCCATTCTGTCACTGGTCTACCGTTAAAGGCGACATTCACAGCTACACAAATTCCTCATCCAGGACAGATTACCTTGAGTATTCAGTCTCATTCTGTGAGCACACTTTCCTTAGAATGACTCCAGAAAGAGTAACAAGCATATAATAGAAATATCTTCTAGAGCTTATTATAAGTACCAGTACATGGAATCATAGAATTGTTAGGGTTGGAAGGAATCGTAAAAGGTCACCTAGTCCACCCCCTCTGCAAGGGGCAGGGACATTTTCGACTAGATCAGGCTGCTTAGGCCCTCCTCCTACCTGGCCTTGAGTGTTTCCAAGGATGGAGCATCCACCACCTCTCTGGGCCATCTATTCCAGTGTTCCACCACCCTCATTGTAAAAAAATTGTTTCCTTATGTCCAGTCTGAATCCACCTCCCTCTATTTTAAAAGCATTACCCCTTGTCCTATCACAACAGTACCTGCTAAAGAACTTCTCCTATCTTTCCTATAATGTAAATAGTTAGTTGTGCTAATCATACTGCTAAGAATGTGTGTCTTTTTCATGACTGCATTTGGCTACCCACATTAGGCTGTTATATCCTGCCATAACTTCAGGAAGCTCAGCGCTATTGTATCTCTTTTCCATGATTATTATAAATTTATATCTATACAAGTAATGAATCTATTTCATCACCATGAAATATGTCAATTATGTAAGCCATGTGTCATAGGCTCATTTTTCAACTCTATAATACTGAATTCTACTTTCTTCCAGAGGCAACAGAACATGCCAATTTTTAATGTTCCACTAGGTCTTACCCATGCTGTATAACGTAATAAAAATATGTGCACATTCTAAAATACGCTTTGCCTCAAGATATACTTCCAACCACTAGGCCAGAGGTGGCCAAACTGTCTGATTTTATGAGCTACATGTTTTTATGCGGCTGGAAGGTGCAAGATATTTACCACATATTGGTCACACAAAGATGTAAGCCCATGCTACCCACGTGGCTTCTTTCTCCCTGTACCCAGATTTGTGAATTACAGACGCCTTCCTGCCACAGTGTCTCTGCTTTTCAACTATACAACATAATCAAGGTATGAGATCCACACTTACACTAACAAGTAAGAGGCAGACCTAGAATATTTTGAATGGTACCTCCATTCAAAATACAATTAGTAGTCTTTGTTCTAAACATATGTGCTGATGCAGAAGTCACGGACACTGCACACGACCAATATGATCAAGCAAATGCCACTTTATTGTTGATACATCCCAGTTAATACAGCCCTTCTAGTTCCATATCATGTGCAAGCTCTCTACTAATTGGCTAACTATATCATGCACGCGGTCTTAGCTAAAATATGATTCATTAAGTCTCTTTGTTCACACGCACAGTTCTCTCCACCTGCACCCTGCTTCACGTTCAGCCCCCAGTCATGTATGCCAGCTGTTTTCCTTATTCTCAAGGTTGCTTCATTTACTTTCTCACAGGAAGCCGCATTATGTTCTCACAGGTGGCTTCATTACTTTCTCACAGGCAGCCTCAGTGATGTCCTTGAGGCCTGCTGCTCACAAACATAACAATTCCATACGGTCTGGATTGTTCACTAAGTGCCCCTGATACTCCAGGTATCCAACACATATGATCTTACATTTTGCCATTTATGAATATTCAACTAGAATTTTCATATCCCTGTGTAAAAGGAATACAATCTTGATATTATTAATTACCCCAACGGTGTCTGTTTTGCAAATTGTACTTGCACAGAATTTATACAGTCTACATAACTGATAAAACTAGGTAATAAATATATTTAGTATTTGTTGTTGCACAGAGACCATTTAAAAAGCTCTAAAACGTTAATTGATTCTCAACAAGTGGGTTTACCACTTCAAAATATTTTTTTAATAAGCCTTTAACAGAGAAATATTTTGCTATATCACTACAAAATCATTACTCATTTTTGCATGTCCTTTATTCAAATGCTACGTTCTGAAAGGATAGTGTGTAAAGAAACTATTTTTGAGAGAACCGGGGGGACCAATTTAACAAGTGATAGTAGAAATACTGTCAGGAAAAAAAAAAAAAAAAAAGAAAGATGATTCAGCTTGGAAAAGTACAAGGTTATACATCTGGGGAGAAATAATCCAAAACCAGATTCTGTAGAGGAGAACTATGGAGAACAGGGATGCTTAGAAAGACGTAAGGACAGCAGCATACAGCAAATACCCCAAAACATTTGTATTTTATTACCACAATCAATAAAGCAAATCTATTCACAAATCTGCACAGATCAGGAAATTTTATTGAATCTTAATATAGTCTAGTGAGAGCATACTTTCCCAAAATAATCCTCAGTGCAGCTTTTCTGTGATGCAGAGAGCACTGACAGACATTGACATTTCACTCTTAACTTCACAGGTTTCTTACACAGAAGAAAAAAAACAAACCATGAATGACATTACAATTTCACTGAAGAGGCACCTGTTCTGCAGATATTTTAAAAATACCCATCACTGGATGCCTGGATAAGAAAAATAACAATTCGTAGATGGCTTTCAAAGAGAGCTGAAAGTGGAATAAATCAACAATTTAAGTTAACAAAAGTGGCTATCCAAGAAGTTTACACTCAGAACAGCTGCCTAGGATGTGACAAACTGCTAGAAGAATAATAGTTTTGCACCTATATTTTCTGTATGATGGGTCAGTATTTTCCCACAGTATTTTCCCTCTGCAGTAAGCTAGCATAAAACAACGTTCTTGTCTGTTCCTCAAAATCTTAGTTTAAATAAGTTAATATTTTCTCCAGAAACTATTTTAATATAAATTTCCGAACAGCTACACTTTCAAGCTGTTTGTATACACAGCAGGAATATGTAGGGAATACATATGCCCTGAGGAAACTCGAGGATAGGAATAAAGCTTTTTCCTCCTATATTTGGCACAGATATGTATTTTACCAGTTGGTGCTGACCAGAGGACCACCTTTGCCATCTTCTCCACTTCCTTTGGTAAATCTCCTATGACACATCCATCATCTCCCTCAGTGAATTTGAACATGGAAGTCATTTTACTTATGGCATGTTTGAGGACTGAATTAGAGGCCTGGAAAATACAAGATAATTATTCAGTTTGAGGACTGAATTAGGCCTGGAAAATACAAGATAATTATTCTGTTGCTGGTGATTTTTTTTTTTAAGTTAAATTTGTGCTCTGATGTCTTACGCAATGTCAGTATCCCTTTGCACTGGCTGCTGTGCAAAGATATTTGGCTAAAACTTGGCAAATGTAGATGTGAATAGATATTAAAAACTTTCATTTAGTTGTCTCATCAGCACTATGAGCATTCAGAACACTGATCTGAATACAGACTGAATTTTAGACGAAAACCAAAATCATATATATATATATATTTCATTCAATATTAATTCATTCAATGCTGCAGATAAGCATTATTTGATGTGATTAAATAAATTCTGAAAGTTGAAAATCCCCAATTACTTAAATACTGGAGACTAATGAATGTTTGGACATGTTAAACCTGTATAAACAACTTGTGTCTGTTGAAGTATGCCACGTTCACCATTCTCATGCAACATTTTTAGATGATTTACCATTATTGCAGTAGCTTATATGTGAATTCTTTGGAAATGCCCTGAAAGAACTCAGTAGTGACATGTGGGTAAATAGAGAAAATCTCAAAATGAATCACAGCACCATGATAACATGATGGCATGACACAGCTAAAATACAACTGATGCTAAGTCTAGTTAAATAAACTCATATTTTTGTAACACATACAAATATACAATAATTTTGATAAGATTAGATCTTACTAAATATGGTAATTAAATACCTATCTTCTTTATATAACACTTTTTAAATTTGATTCTTAAACATGCATATGGAGTTGCTGAACTGACCTAAATTATAATAATTGTAATCACTTATACACAATAGACCTGAAAAGATCAAAAGAAAAATAGACCTCTTACCAAACCAAAAGAACTATACCGTAAATATAGATTATATGAAAAAGATGAAAACACAAATCTCCTAAAGGAGAAATCAATACTATTGATACTAGAATAAATGGAATGACACAACAATCCCATTAGCAGACAAATTTCCAACAACCTACTGCCTAGGAAGTGTAGTAATATCAATACTCTCCAAATGTGATTTTCCAAACAACATATTATTGTGATGGATGAACCAGCTTTCACTGAGTGCAAGAAAGTTTTGATTTAATAAAAGAGGAAGCAATATGAAAAGAGCAGGAACAAAGTAATAGAGAGGTTAAATTATCTGGAGATACTAAAATATATACATCATAACATTGCCTTTGATATACAGTGATACAGGAAAAGCCAAAAAGAAACAGGGCAAGACTATGTGAGGAGTAATTCTTTAGAAGTTATTAACACTACAGCTGTATTTTCAGAGATAAAATGAGTTTGAAACAGGCAAAATCGAGACTACTTTAATTATCAACAAGACACTCATCTTAAAAATGGGAGGGAGAATGTAGTATGGATATTAGAAAGTGAAAAAAAAAAGTATTAGATCTAAATTTTTGTTGCCATTCTTCAGTCAAAATTTCTATCCATTTCAGTAGTAATTTTGATATTATGAGAACAGCAAGCATTCCTGCTACACAATCTAATGATATAAAATATGAAAAGCTGCAGCCCTAAGCTGATAAAGCACAAGCAGTGAGATGGGAAGTATGTGTAAGCCTTTCTGCTTTCAAATTACTATTATCACTGCTTTGCTTGCTTGCTTTTTTTCCCAGTCTGCAACCTTCAGATGTAATTAGAATCTACTTTTGTTTAATTAAAAACATGTTAAAATACACAGAAATGTTATTAAATGTATTCAGGCTATAGCTGCTTGAAGTCATTTGCAATGAAAACAGTTTGATCTGATATCCAATTTCAGGCATTACTTCTTCAGTAGAAGTTGTGATTCACCTTTATTTTCATTTTTCGCTGTATTATTCTGAAGTTTAAACATAAAACACAGTTTAACAGGGTAAATGAACATTTTATCACCAGGCATCTTTGTCAGAGCAAAAGTTTTTCAAGGCTGCTTGATTCTAAGTTTATAGATGTTCACCAGTCATCAAAACTTCAGTCAAAACTTTCATTTAAAAAAATGGAATCATAGCAGTTAACTCTACATTTAAAAAATATTTTTGTATGTTGCACAAATAAACAAAGAAATAAGGCTACCAGTTGCAAACAGACAGGTTACATACATCCCTGGTATCAATGATCCTGCTTAATTTTATCCATTATCTCAGCCTTCCTCTCTTGAATACGTATTCTTAAAGAAGCCTGTGAGTCTGACAATTTTAGCAAAGGTCCTCTTCCCAATAACATTTTAAAAGGCATCTCTACTACAAATGTAATCCAGGAGAGGTCAAGGGTCCACCAAGTTGACAATATCATTACCCAGTTCACTGTAGCTCAAAGTGTATTTGAGAGATATCCAATAAGCCCAGCCAAACCAACATATATCTCTACTTTTCCATCAATTACTATTGATAGCATAGAATGTCTTTCTTTTATGAAGCATAGATGTCTTTCTTTAGGTAGTTTTTCATGATTGTTCTTCCCTGCAAGCCAATCCTAAACAAAACTAACAGAGAAATGGCACTCTGGTAGAGTAATTGAGTAATATATCTTTAAAGTAACATGCTCAGATAACAATAGCTAGCTAGGAGCCACGCTAGAGCACTACTGACATTTAAGTCTCCTTTTTTCAAGATAATTGTTACTGAATTTTGACACTTAATGACTTTCAACTACTGCAGAAAGGAGAAAAAAAAACCTGTTCCAATTCAGTAGTATGTAATTAGACAAACATCTTGATCATATGATAATAGCTTTTCCTTGGATATTCCCTAATGCTCTCTCACTGTTCCACATATACATGGATGCATGTATGCACATAAGCACCTAGCAAAACACACATACCTTGAAATTCCATGGAAAACTGAATAACAGTTTAACTGATCTGATTGCATTTCAAAGTTCAAAAACATCTAGGTGGCTGTCGTAGTTCAGCCCCGATCAGGACCAGACTACGCAGTCTCTCTCTCACACCCCCCACCCTCCGAGAGAACAGGGAGAGAAAATATAAGGAAAACGGCTCGAGGTTTGAGATAAGGACAGGGAGAAATCCTTAAAGTTACCGTCACAGGCAAAACAGACTCGACTTGGGGAAAACTATTCATTTATTACTACAAATAGCAGGATAATGAGACAGGGAACAACCTAACCTCCATCCACCCCTCCCTCTTCCCAAGCTTAACATTATCTCTACTACCTTCCCCCACCCCGAGCGGCACAGGGGGGAAGAGGGAATGGGGGTTGCAGTCAGTTCATCATACGTTGTTTTACGCTGCTGCTTCATGGTGGGGGGAAGAACTCCTCGCATTCCTCCCCTGCTCCAGCGTGCGGTCCCTCCCACGGGCCACAGTCCTTCGTGGAACTGCTCCGGTGTGGGTCATCTCTTCCACAAGGTGCAGTCATAGAATCATAGAATAGTTAGACCCTCCAGAACAGCTGTCTCAGCGGGCCCTCCACGGGCCACAGCTGCCTTCAGGCATCCACCTCCCCCGGTGTGGGGTCCTTCACGGGCTCCAAGTGGATCTCTGCTCCTCCGTGGACCTCCATGGGCTGCAGGGGGACAACCTGCTCCACCATGGTTGTTGCCACAGGCTGCAGGGGAATCTTGGCCAGGAGCCGCATTACTCCTCCCCCTCCTTCTGAACTGACCTTGGCATCTGCAGCCGTTCCTCACAACAGGCTGGTAGATGTCTCTCAGGATCTTTTTTACACCTTATTCACTTCTCATCTCCTCTCCACTTCTTGCAGCCGGGCTGGAGCGAGTCGGGCCCAGTCGGCTGCCTGGCGAGAGGCCAGAGGGTGAGGCCTGCACCTCCCCCTCTGCCCCCGCTCAGTTTCTTCACATCTTCTCTCCTCTTTTTTTTCTGTTTTCCCCTTCTTAAATACGTTATCACAGAACATTCTGCTACCAATCCGCTCGGCCTTGGCCAGCAGTGGGTCCGCCCTAGGCCCGTCCGAGTCCACTGAACAAAGGGGAGTGACTTCTAGCAGTTTCCTACAGAAGTTACCACCTTAGGCCCCCCCTCACTAAACAAAACCACGACAGTGGCTGGCAAAATTGAGGGCAGTTTAACAGAGAGATGGAAGGGAAAAAAAAAAAAAGATACTGGGGACGAAAAAAAAATAATTCAGAAGCATTTGGTAGGCAAGACAATTGAAACAAGAAGTTGGTTTTCTATGGACAGGAAAAATAAAGTTGTCAGTAAAACCAATATGGAAGCAAAAAGAAGTTGGGAAGTTTCCTCTCACACTTCAGAAGCAATGCAACAGATAACAACACAGTGAAAAGAATGGTGGGTGAAAGCAACAATATCAATGATCTTAGAGGCTGAAACTAGAATGCAGACAGTCAAATCTTCAGCTTTCTTTCACCTATAAAGATGTATTAAAGGAAATACTTTAGGAAGATTAAAACAATCTGGGTTAAATCCAGTCTGAAGCACTATACAACTTTCCCATATCCTGTTACCTGGTGTAGTTCAGCCCTTCTCAGGACCAAGCTACACAGTCTCTTGCTCATTCCCCCCACCTTCCAGTGGGGCAGGGGGGGAAATTGGTAAAGACAAGAAGGCAAAACCTATGGGCTGAGATACAAAATGTTTAACAGAGGAACAGAAATGGAAAACAAACCAACCCCCAAAACAGAAAATACTTAAGCACATAATTTACATTGTAGTAGTTCACAGTAGATCATAACACCTGACTTTCCCCCTAGTAGTAGCAGGCTCCCTTCTGCATCCTCCTCACTTATATACTGAGCATGATGTCATGTGGTGTGGAATAGCCCTTTGGTTAATTTGAGTAAACTTATCACAGCTGTTAGCTAATTAGTAAACTATCCCAGCTGTGTCACCAGTCACAGGTGCCACCAGCTCCAGTTCCTCTCCCAGCTCAGGTGAAAATTAACTCTATTCTAGCCAGAACCATGACACCTGGACAAACAGTTACACTGTTACCTCAAAATTAATTTAAAATGCTTCATATTCAGATTCTATTGTTTTGGAAAAGTTAAGATGAAATGCTAGACAAATTTTATTCTAAAAATCAGATTTTCTGAAATAGCACTTTTAGGTGGAGAATATGAAAATAGTCATCACCTTAAACAACAGTGCTGCTCTGAGAATTCCTCATTCTCAAAAAGATGCAAATAGTATTGACAAAAGTCCATTCACTTATTTTGTTATACCTGTGTAGAGTGGGTCAATATTTGAGACTTGTTACTGTAATCAAGGTAGTATATGTGGCTTGTATTGTTGGTCCTATTGGAAGTGTACAGTCCTGACAGATGCAAACTGTACCCTTAATTTTAGGGAGATGCTAGGGGCAAAGACTCATTTTTCTCTACTGATTATCAGTCTTCCGTGGTAAAAAGCAGATCTTACATATCACGCCTATCTTATTTACTCACACAGACACAGTCTGCCAGAAGATGACCTTGGTACTATTTTCTACTAGGCAGTTGCCCTGATTTAGTTAATTTTACAGCTTGATTAGTTATCTATCTATTAGTTTACTATCAATTTTAAAAACTCTTAAAATTTGTACTGTCTCAGGTCAACAGAAGACAGGGAAAGACAGTTTATATATAAGAGCATTTAAGCTTTCAAAGGTCATAATTTTGGCAGCTTACAGGGAGGAGAGTACATTATTTCAAATGTGTGCTATTGAAACACTATCAACAAAATGTACATCAGGAGGTGCAGTTTCCACTGAGTACTGCCAATCAGCCACCTAATTTTTTGAGTAAATTCAGCATTATGTCCAAGGACTTAGGGCTCAGATCTTTGAACTGGAATCTCTAGCTTCTTTATCTATTCTTTTTGTGCTAACCTAGTTGATATTAATAATAAATAGGCACGGAAAAGGTACATGTATGATGTAAACATTTCAAATATTGCTTTTGTTGCCATCTTCAGCCATCTCTAAGGTTGGATGAGGCTTTTTCAATCTTCTAGCAATATTACTGTCATCAAAGGAGAATCACAGAAAACATTTTTTGAGGATATGATAGAACAAGACTATCTTTAAGAAACAAATGGTTGCAAAGTTTAGCTTAACAGACAGCAAACAAATGAACATACCTGAAACACACTCATATACATGTGTATTAAAAAACCTGGTCCTAAAGCAATACCAATGGTTGTGCGGCAATACAACAGAAGTAATGTATGAAATCTGTGCCTTTCACAGCTGTTAACTCCCTGTGTCTGGTCAAATCTGCTGGTGTTTTTCTTCAATTTACAAGTGTTAAAGACAAAGTCAACATACCAACATGATTTCAAGTATCAATCTCTCAATGATAATTATTCTTTCTTCATGTTTATTGCAGAAAAGACAAATTATATACATATCAGACAAAGTTTAATCAGTGACCACTTGTCACAAAATCCCAGATGCATTTCAAGATAATGGGAAATAATACCTTGAGAATCAGATATTTCTTTTTTTTTTTTGATAGAATCCAGTGAGTTTTACATCTGCCAGCCCCATGTGAATGTCGTAGATACCTTAGGAATCCTTAAATGTTACTGGATGTCTGTATGTGGGAAACTGATCTGAGCCCTTGCTGTTAAGGTGCATAGCTCTCTAAGACAATTTATCAGCTAGTATTAGAATTTAGCTCTGTGTTAGTTTTGTTTAGTGGAGGAACTACTGTGGCAGCTTCTGCAAGAAGTTGCTGGAAGTCTCCCCTTTGTCCAGTGGACTCATCTGGGCCTAGGGCAGACTCACCGCTGAGCCAATTGGTGATGGAATGTTCAGCGATAATGCCTCTGTGATAAAGTATTTAAGAAGGGGAAAAATAAAAAAAAAAAAAAAAGAGAGAAGAAGATGTGAGGAAGCTGAAGCGGGGGACAGAGAGGGGGAGGCACGAGCCTTATGGGCTTTGCGGCCCCCACCCTCTGGCCTCCTGCCGGGCGGCTGTCTGGCCCAACTCAGCCCAGCCTGGCTGCAAGAAGTGGAGAGAAAATGTGAAGAGAACTTGAAAGGCGTCTCTCTGAGCTGGTTGTGAAGAATTTATTGTGAGAGGAACGGCTGCAGACGCCAAGGTCAATGAAGAAGGAGGGGGTGGAGTGCTGTAGCTCCTAACAGATTCCCCTGCAGCCTGTGGTGAAGACCATAGTGAAGCAGGCTGTCCTCCTGCAGCCCATGGAGGCCCACAGAGGGGCAGAGATTCACCTGCAGCCTGTGGAGGACCCCACACCAGGGCAGGCGGATGCCTGAAGACACCTGTGGCCCATGGAGGGCCTGCGTTGGGGTAGCCGTTCCTGAGGGACTGCACCCCATGGAAAAATGACCCACACTGGAGCAGTTCACAGACTGTAGCCTGTGGGAGGGACCCCACACTGGAGCAGGGGAGGAATGTGAGGAGTTCTTCCCCCAAGGAGGAAGGAGCGGTGGAAAGCGATCAGTGATGAACTGACCATAACCCCCATTCCCTTTTCCCCCTGTGCTGTTCTTGGGGGGAAGGAGTTAGAGGTAACTGAACATAAAGTTAAGCACAGGAAGAGGGAGGGGTGTGGGGAAGTTACTTTGTTCTCTTTCTCATTATCCTGCTTTGATTTTATTGATAATAGTAAATGGCTTTCCCCAAGTCGAGTCTGTTTTGCCCATAATGGTAACTTTCAGGATCTCTCCCTGTCCTTGTCTCAAACTTCAAGCCTTTTTGTTATATTATCTCTCCCTATTCCCTTGGAGGTTGGGGAGAGTGAGTGAGAGACTGTGTAGCTTGGTCCTGAGTGGGGCTAAACTATGACAAGCTCTTTTCAATATTTTATTTAATTTTGTAAAGAATGTGCTTCTTGTTCAAATACAAATGCTGTTCAATGTCATTAAATCAGATAGGCAGGATTGTCACTTAGGCCTTAAAAACCTGTCTCTGAGGCGGTTTCCTGTTGCCAAGACATATGAACCAGCAAGGTCTAGCTGGTGTGAGGTGGAAAACCTTTTCACAAACACTTGTAAGACCTTTTCAGAAACTCTCTTTCCTAATTAAAATGCTTTTTGACATCTCGGCCTTGGAGGAAGCTAATAAAGCTCAGGTGGAGGTTAAGCCCAACCTCGTCATTTGTCATTCCTCAAATTTACAGCTATTTAATTCTGTTAACTGGACCTTCTCTTGCCTACTCCCACTTTAATGAAAGGATACAAAACCTGACAAGTCAGTCTTTAGTTGAGCAAAGTCAGAGAGGACTACTGTATTATTTCTTGATTCCAAAAAAAAACCTTAAAATTATATTCAGATATGGGTGTAATAGCTCAAGCAAAAAGTGATAGAATAGGATATTGGAAATGTTTTCTACCTCTCTTCCCCTGTATTGAAGAAGTCATCCTTTTTCCTATCAGTAAATGGCTTTAAATCATTCTGTTACAGAAGCTCTAAAACAGTGATTGCACTCTTTAAAGGTTCATATTAACATAATGCCTTTTGTTGCTTAACAAGATTTTGCACTGCTATGCAGTGCAAACACACAATGTATGTACAACATACATTGTATTTCATGTGAAGTTCAGTTACAGATTGAAAATCAAGCATTGGTAGGCAGTTTTGTATTTTTATTTTATTTTCATCTCTTGCCTAACATAAACCAAGTGTTTTAAATTTTACCTTCTGTCACAAACCGATAAAGGTCCGGTCGTGAGAGGTACGAATTTCTCGGTTACAGAATTAAGACACAACGGTGTCATACGCATATGCTGATTCTTTATTTCATTCACACACAAAGGGTAATGGAGGGGAGAGAAAGAGAAAGAGAGGAGAAAGAGAAAAGGAGGGGAGAAAATACCACCACAGAGAGCCAGCATCCTGAAAGTCCATTGTACAGAGTGGGTGGGGTGGGTGCCTCAAAAGGATGACAATGCCACCACAGAGAATTAGCATCCCAAAGGTCCGTCTGAGTGGGGTGGAGGTCCACACAGGGGTTCATGCGGCGACCCTTTTTGTAGTCCTTTGCAGGAGGTCAGGTGCTTTCCTGCCTGTGGTTTAGCTTGTGATTGCTGCATCCTGTTGATCCGTCTCTGTGGTGGTGGGTGTTAGCTCTCTGCAAATGCAAGGCCCGCTTGAGAGCCGTGCGGTTACCTGAAGCATGTTGTTACCTGATTGCCTAGTAAGACAGTGTCCACAAAGTCATTTTGCGTCCCCCAGAGCTGGCCTCCATTGTGCAGTCACTTGGCAATGCTGTGCATGCTTAGTACCGTCCAGGGCCTGAGCTCGTGCACAGGGTTTGGCTCTATTCTGGGGGAAGGGTACAAAAACAAGCTACCCCATTTTGCAGTTCTTGGAGTTTTTAGGCACATGTTGCTGCTTCAGCTACCAAACATGATATTTGTCTAGACATTCCCTCACAGTTGTTGAAGTTTTTTAGCATTGTCGTTTGTCAGTTCTCTCTATCGTTTAGCGATGTTGAGACATTAATTAACCTTTTCAGTCTCTGACACCTTCTTTCTATGAGAGATTGAAGGCTAAATTGGAGGTAAAATGAGGAAACATATAATTCCATAGTGTGACCATTGACGCATGACAGATGTGGTAATAAAAATGTGTATCCTCTGCTAACATAGTTGAAAATAAGGCTCAGTTGTTAACAAACCTTTAAAAATGACAAAAACTTGGTAACTTTTACTATGATAACAAACATGATAGCATTGTGTGTGCTTAATCCTAGTAAAGTCTTCCTGCCTCACAAGCAAATTGATAAAACACATTCTGTCTTAAAACTAAGGCCAGAGAGAATAGATACCTCTGATTTGCTGCCAATATCAAAAATGTAGACAATAAACTGCTGAGCTACCAGGAATATTAAATTTGATTCTTTATGTTTCATCTAAGGAGATTCAACAGCTTCTTATTCTGGGTATATGATTGCCTGTTTTGCAGGCACATGATAGTACCTCAAATACTAGTAAAGTTAGTGCCAGAAAATCAGTTTGTAGAAGATTACAATAAAGAAGGAACTCAAAACAGACTGTAAAATCTTCATGTCAAAAAGTACTTAGTTTCCTGCTGGATTACTACTCACGGGGTATTACTGAGCTGGGCCCCTTCAGTGCTGCTTCATCTTGACCAAGTGTCGTGGTTTTGTTTAGTAGGGGGGGGCCTAAGGTGGTAGCTTCTGTAGCAAACTGCTAGAAGTCGCTCCCCTTTGTTCAGGGGACTTGGCCAGGCCTAGGGCGGACCCACTCCTGGCCAAGGCCAAGCTGATTGGTAGCAGAATGTCTCGTGATAACGCCTCTGCGATAACGTATTTAAGAATGGGAAAACAGAAAAAAAAAGAGAGAGAAGAGAAGATGTGAAGAAGCTGAGCGGGGGCAGATGTGCAGAGGGGGAGGCACAGGCCTCATGGGCCTTGCAGGCCTCACCCTCTGGCCTCTCACCAGGCAGCCGACTGGGCCCGACTCAGTCCAGCCTGGCTGCAAGAAGTGGAAAGGAGATGAGAAGTGAATAAGATGTAAAAAAAAAAGATCCTGAGAGACATCTACCAGCCTGTTGTGAGGAACGGCTGCAGACGCTAGACGCCAAGGTCAGTTAAGAAGGAGGGGGAGGAGTAATGCGACTCCTGGCCAAGATTCCCCTGCAGCCTGTGGTGACGACCATGGTGGAGCAGGTTGTCCCCCTGCAGCCCATGGAGGTCCACGGAGGAGCAGAGATCCACTTGGAGCCCGTGAAGGACCCCATATCGGGGGAGGTGGATGCCTGAAGGCAGCTGTGGCCTGTGGAGGGCCCGCTGGGACAGCTGTTCTGGAGGGACTGCACCCGTGGAAGAGATGACCCACGCCAGAGCAGTTCCACGAAGGACTGTGGCCCATGGGAGGGACCCCACGATGGAGCAGAGGAGGAATGTGAGGAGTTCTTCCCCCGACCACGAAGCAGCGGCGTAAAACAACGTATGATGAACTGACCGCAACCCCCATTCCCTCTTTCCCCGCTGTGCCGCTCGGGGTGGGGGGGGAAGGTAGTAGAGATAATGTTAAGCTTGGGAAGAGGGAGGGGTGGATGGAGGTTATCTTGTTCTCTGTCTCATTATCCTGCTGTTTGTAGTAATAAATGAATAGTTTTCCCCAAGTCAAGTCTGTTTTGCCCGTGACGGTAACTTTAAGGATTTCTCCCTGTCCTTATCTCAAACCTCGAGCCGTTTTTCCTTATATTTTCTCTCCCTGTTCTCTCGGAGGGTGGGGGGAGTGAGAGAGAGACTGCGTAGTCTGGTCCGATCGGGGCTGAACTACGACACCAAGCTGCCAAACATCGAACTGCCAGGAAGGTGCAGGCTGTGGCTACTGAATTTCATTTTTCACATCACTCGAAAATGGCAGCAGGCCTCATGCTGGGCTTGAAGCAGGTGGGGTATGACACAGTATTAAAATAAACCTGAGCAGATCTATAGACAGTGAAGGAAGAAAGCAGAGAAGTCACCTTCCTCCCAGCAAAGGAGGGAGGAATTCCACCACTGAGAGCAGTATCCCTCCTGCCAGGCCCCTCCACAGACTACCAAGATAACCGTAGAGAGAGAGGTGGAATAGTAGGGAAGGATAAAAGTTGGAATTTTGTTATTAATGAGCTTAATCATTAATTTGGACTGTAAAAACAACATGTGGACTTAACTATAAATTCTGTGTTTATAGTGTGTTCCCTCTGCCCATGAGAGATTTTGAGTGTAACTATCCATCTAGGATTTTATGATATAGGCATCCAACTTTTCAAATTTGAAATCTTACCTAGCTGTGAGGAAAGTAAAATCCAGCAGATCATCATCTTGGTTTTTTTTTACATTCTTTCTGTTTATAATATAAAGTCAAAATAGACTTCTGAGACAAACATCGTTAAGGGCAAGAGAAGCTAAGTTTCTTTATCAATTATAATTATTTTTTTTTTGTCAGAAGATAATCAGGATTTCTAGCACTAGATGTAGAAAGGAACATCTGTAACTAGCACCCCCTTGATCCCTTGTAGAGACATTATACCAAATAATTTATGGCTACTATTTTTTGCCTTCATTTCCAGCTGGGAAAATGGTAGTTTGGGCATTTCATTCATCGTCATAGAAAACAAATAATCATCATCTCCCAACTGAGTACTTAGGTGTACAGCCCAGGCCAAAATCATAGTCACCACCGTAGAATGGTTTGGGTTGGAAGGGACCTTAAAGATCATATAGATTCAGCCCCTCTGCTATGGACAAGGACACCTTCTACCAGACCAGGTCCCTCAAAGACCCATCCAGCTTGACCTTGAACACTTCCAGAGATCCTCACGCCAGAGGATCCTGTCGTGGGAGACAAAATAGTACATCCTGAAAGTACTCTTTACCCTTCTCAGGCACTGTTTTATGATGCTGCCTCCTGTTGTTCACTTTTGAAAATGATACTACGCTTATTTCACATTACAATAGCCTAATTTTCAATGACATTTTCACTATTTAATGTCCTAAACAAGCTCCCACTCCTGTGTGCGCCTGGGTGGCTCTGATCGTGAATTTGACCTCAGTAGTAAAGTAATTGAATTCTTCTCATGTTAAAACTTTAAGCAAGGGACGAATCTCCAACTAGACTACAGCACTCAGCACAAATGTGACATGGATTTATTTCTTCTAGTGAATCTTCATGGTGCTGTTTGAATCTAATCAGATTGACTGGAATATCTAACTTGACCTCAGTATAATTTTTCCTTATGACACAAGTGTTCCTTTAAGAACTACTTGCCTCCAGACAAACTTTATAAAAAAAAAAAAACAAAAAACAACAATAGTAAAAAAATTCTCTTCAGACTTTGAGACCATACAGAAATTTATATGAAAATGAATTAATTGTCTGTAGGAAAAAAATCGTTATAAATGTAACTCAGAGCTGTCATAAAATGGCTTGTCACTAGCAGAGAAAATAAAAACTAACAGATTCAGATATAATCTTTGGTATTAAATATACTTTTGTAATTTTTTTTTCAGAGCTACTGAAAGTACATTGGAGAAAAATGCCTAATACTCTTAGTGTGTATTCTAGACAAATTTAAACTGCGATGTTTTTATCTAGCTGAGCTAGACTAAGTATAAAAGAACTCAACAGCAGTCATATAAGCTGTGTGAATCTAAATGATTAACATCAGTTTGGTTTTGGAATAAATTGCATAATATTTATTTTACAGAAAATACTGAAATTCAGTGAGATCATATTTAACATGAATAAAGGGAGAAGTCTCTAGTCCTAATGAATAGAATGGAAATACTGAAATTTATTGAAAAAAAAAAAGTTTGATATTAACAAATTGATTCTGCTTACAAAATGGCAAAAAAAAATCCTTTGTTGTCAAAGTAATTTTTTTCAGTCCTTTGATATCAGTGCAAATATATCCAATTTTCTTAGCAAGTTTGTGTTGAGATCGGCATTATTCCAGAAATTCATGTAGACCAAAAAGACAAGTATATCCATCTCATTGATGAGACTGTATACACAAACTTATGCTTCTTGTGTGTTTCTGTATGATTTAGTAGGATGGAAAATTTAGATCCATGTATTTCTAATTTTTAGATTTAATAAAGTAAAAAAATGTTGGAAAAGGCATAATTTGTATAACAAGTACAGTCATCTGTAACTGTGGAGCAGTGAATATATTCAACAGGGAATACATGCAGTCTAATTTTCCTCCATTAAACAAATAAAATTTAGGAACGAATAACTTGATCTTGCAAGACACTTGAGACGAACTAGACAACTTGACAGTGATTTATTTCAAACACAAAGTATCCTTACTTAAATTATAATTGCTTACATAGTCATCATCCTGTTCATTAATGGTTTTGCTTGTGGAGCCAGCATACCTGGAAACAGAACGACTAAGTTCTATCTCAACTTCAGCTGTATGCCTGTACATTTCACTCTAGACTTGAGGACAACATACTGCCCAACAAATATACATGTAAATTTTCTCTGACATAATGCAGTCATGATGTTATGTATTGCTCAGTAACTAAATGATGCTGTCTTATAGCCAGTTTAGTCATCTGCTCTGCTGTTGTTTCTTTGACTAAAAGAGTCAGTAACTCCAGTGTGAAAAAATATATTTTTGGAAATTATTTTATCCATCCCAGTATAACTGATTCTTATACTGGTAGAAAGGACAGAAGTAATTCTGAATTGATTTAACTTAGGAAGTTGAGCATAGATTCAGGGAATAGTGGCAAATACTATTTTCCCTATCTCTACTGGACTGTCCTCCTACTCTACTTCAAGGTGACAATACTTTTTTTTTTACTGACCTTAATAAAATGCACCTGAACTCTAAATGATCCTTTCATTCAATAACCTATTTACTTTCTATTTTTCAAATCTCAGAATGTCTTCAGATTTTACAATTTTTCTAAGATTTTTGCAAACGATGGATTTTTATACCTGGGGCCTTTTTTTTTTTTTTTGTCCAGATCAACTATTTTTTAAATTTTATATCTTAAAACTAAAGACTTTGAACCCTAAGATAATACCATAGAGAAAAAAACAAACAAGCAAAAACCAAAGGAAAGTGGCTAGTAATTCCAGGATTTATAGTACTTAAAGTTTGATCCTTTCATTGAAAGACAATTCAAATAATTGTATTACAGTTCTATAATTCCTACTCTATTAACATTTTCTTTCTTTCATAAAAGTAGCTTTACAGTGTCCTCCATTTGGTTTTCCAACTCCTACTAAATTAGAGTTGAGTTACTACTACACAGTTCCTGCTGGTTTTATAATGTTGAATTTTGAAGAGTTTAATTTTATTTGTTAAAAGCATGAATAACACTTCATTTTTACAAGAGTAGTAGTAAAAACTACAGGAAGTAGGAAGAGAATATTAGTAAGAATCTTGAAGCATACTTTACCACACCGAATGACCTCAGGCATCTCAGTCTATGGTACAAATGAAAAAAAAAGATGAAAACCTGTCTACCCATTATATTACACCATACCAAGGTAGTCACCAATTTGTATACAATGATTAATCAGATAAAGTGAGTAATATATTTATAGCAGTATTTTTCTCACAATTTTAAGGTTTTACTTAATCTGTCAGACTACACTGAATTCAGTAAATTATGTGGGGTATTGGCAAGTTTATGAGAATTAACAATTATGGTCATCTGTTTTTCTTTAATCAGCAGGTTAAATCTCTTGGTAGCTAATAGAAAGAAATTGTGTGGTGTCCTGTGGCTGTCTTGAAATAAGTAAAACATCAGTGGCTTTTGGCATGTTCTTCACAGGTCACAAAAAGTACAAATGTTTCCTTGCCAGCTTTACAAATAGACTACAACTTAAACACTCTCACAGCAATATGAGCAAAATTTGCTGAATAAAACCAGCACATCACCATGTAGGTGGTTTGTGACAGACAATATGCACCTGTTCATACTAATCAGGGCTCCCTTACTTTCTCACACATGTCTAGTAAATCTGTGCCCACTCATTGTCATTCAGAATGTGCCCATGAATAAATAAATAAAAAAAGAGATAAACTTTCAGCTGACTACCTCTTACTTTCAGCCAAAATAAACTACATTTATTTTTGCTTAACCTTAAATATAAAATTTTTGAAAAAGAGAAAACATTGGCTTCAATTTTAACTCCTTGAAATTATCTTTTGAAATTACAATTTGAAGTTAGTTTTCTTGGACAAGCACAACAATTACATGATAGCACTCGTCACATGGTATTTTGGTACACTGGTTTTCACACTTTCAAAAAAAGAGGCGTGTCACTTGCTACATAAGATGTAGCAGCTTAATGTCTTCTGGGTGCACCATTTGCAATAAATAGTTCAATTGTGCAAATCTTGCAAGCTATACTGAAGACATAAAACATTTTGGATGGAAACTGTGAAGACATGTGCCTGTCAAACTTTCTCAGCTTGATATTCTCAAAAGAAGTCCAAAGAAAATCTAAGCTATTTTTAGATTTCTGGATGATTTTATTAAAGATCTTTCTACTGCTTCTTCATCTTCATATTATAAACTCTTTTCCTCCCTTCCTCTCCACAGTTATTTTATTATTCCAGCTTTTCTTTCTCTATGATAATTTCCCTATTCCCACAAATCCACTTCTTCATACTAGCCTACTTTTTTTTTTTTCAGTCTTTCAGGCTGTCCTGGCTTTCCATGTTTTTTGTTCCCTTTACCTTTCTAGTTTACAGCTGAGACCAGTAATTTTGTCATTTTCTCAGCAGGACCTATATGATAATGCATTTCTAATCCTGAATGCTTTACTACAGTGAGAGATTTTTTGACATATGGCAGCTGGAAAGAATTGAGAAAAACACTGCAAAACTGCTCAAAATTAGCATAAATGCACATATACCTCTGTTTAACATTTTAGTTAGTTTCAGTTTTGATGTTCTGCTTTTAATTTGTTAATTACTTCAGCTCAGGTATATTACAGACAAGTTATAGAATATTCTGTGACCTTTGATTAGCAAAAGGCTTGTGAGGTTTGGTATTATCTTTGATGGTACCCAGTTGTGCCTAAATTAATATATGTCATGGCATGGTTTATTAGAGAAGCATTAACCGTCTGGCTGAATCCCAGCAGTTTAAACTGTATCAAAGCATGCTGTGATTTATTGAGGACATCATCTAAGTTAGGGGCAGAGATATGCCCTTATACCTGTTTGTGTCATTTCCTTTTTTGTAGCCAGTGCTGATTGATCAGTGGGATATAACAGCAAAAAGTAGTTATTTGTCTAATCTGGCTACAGTTTTGGTCTTTCTTTAGAAC
Organism: Chlamydotis macqueenii; assembly: GCF_036417535.1. Taxonomy (NCBI): domain Eukaryota; kingdom Metazoa; phylum Chordata; class Aves; order Otidiformes; family Otididae; genus Chlamydotis; species Chlamydotis macqueenii. The sequence continues at coordinate 145,862,559 of NC_141557.1, read as the reverse complement.
AGTGATGGCATGTGCTGGCAGATGTCTCTTTCTTCTCCTCTTCTCCAAAAACATGTTCAGATCAAATCAAGACTTTCAATTGAGTAATATTCCCCTTAAATCAACTGTCAATAATCATAATTTTTTGAACAATATTAGCAACATTTTCAGTGTTATATATGCCATAATTCATAATATGCTATTCTCTGCATAGTAGCTTTCACCCAGATTGTCAATGACAAGATGAACAATATGAATTGAGGCACTCCTGAAAGACATAGATATTACTTGCTAATTATTAGTTTACAGAAGAAAAAGCAGATAGAGTAAGGATAATGGCATATTTAAAGTCACACAGATGCTCAGTGGGAGTTAAGAATTCTGTCCAAGCCTATTAGCCCTTTGGAAAAAATCCTTTGACAGCTTTAACTGATTTCTTTGACTCTGTTTTTCAGGAGAATGTGTGTGTTCCTCATAGTTGTGTGTGCTTCAAATCTTCTGAATGATGTCAACAGGATGACAGTTTAGTTTAAATATTTTTTCACTGTTTTTACATCAGTATAGAAGGGAACACCATAAAGGTGTCATATAGTAAATTCTGTTATAAAAGTAGTGACTGCACCAATCATGAGATTAAGATTACAAAAAAAATCACACCTTCTTAACAATCAAGCTGAATTTTAAAATTAACATAAAAATTATCAAATATGTAGCGCTCAATATAATCCAGGCAATTAAGGATCTTAATTCACCATGCAAGAAAGCAAAGGGACTTCTGTAAGTTGATATTCATTCTGAATCAGCATTACACCATAAGAGTACAATAAAACATCCAAATACAGGTATCAGAAAAGGTTGTCTAAATGGCATGAGATTTTAACAGATAAGAGAATATGAGCTGCTTCAGCAATGACCTCTTTAGCCACTGAAGTAGATAGACTCCTGACTAATTTCTTATTTACTAAACCAGAAACAGCCCACTTGATTGTCAGTGAATAAGTGCCTCAGCAATTTCAAGGTACAAAAACTGAGGTTATGGAGGATTATTTTGGAGAATGATATATCTGTTATCTTGACAGGTTATCAGGCTTGTATTTGAAAACTTACATTCTTACTCATCTACAAGCAGAGTAAGTACTTGACATTCTATAACACTATTTCTTTTTTTTCTAAAAGAACATTTCTTTTTTCTTTTTCCTTTTTTTTTTCCTTTTTTTTTTCATTTTAACTAGCAAAGCTGTTCAGAAACTATACATTTATTACAAATGAGCTTTGAGTATCCTGTTTTGCTTAACAGAACACAAGTAAAAGATAATCTCTGCACAGGAATGAAGGAGTTAAGTCAGACTATATAGTAATTCAGAGGTAGGAAAATTATCTTTTCTTCTTTGTAAAGTATGATTGTAGGCCATATTTGGAAGGTGCTGACTAGTTTCACTTTTTCTCTGTAGGAAAAAAAAAAAAAAAGAAATACAGGAGAAATTTCCAAATATCAGCCAGAAAAATTTGTATCTTTCTCAGTGGAAACACTGGAAAACTAATTTTCATTAAGTGTACTTTGTTTCTGAGGAATAAAATATTTCATATGGAAAAAATACCAGCTAGCTTAAGTAGCTCTTCCAATTAATCAATAAATCCATGTGAAATTTTTGTTGATAGTGCTGTAAGTGCTGTAAGTGCTAATGATTGTTACACTAGGTTAAATATTAGCATCCTCTAATACTTTCTGTTTATTATTTCCAGCATCATGTATGATATTATTTTGAGGTTTTGGGGTTGGAGGTTTTTTTTGAGGGGGGTGTACACACAGAAAAATATCTAGTAAGTTTGTAAACTAAGTGCAATTTCATTTCTTTTCTTTTTTTTTTTTAATATCAGCCACTAAGTCTGTGACTCAAAAACATCCTGGACAGTAGAATTCTTCAATTCTTGTTTAAATTTTGCACTCATAGAAATGGCCAAGATCAGAATCTATTAGCAGAAAAATCTGATGGAGGTAGGTAAAGGTGAATGTAAGTGTTTAGTAGGAGTCACAGAACTGATGAGTAAAATGCTTTGACAGTGCTGAAAGTCAATACAACTTCACCAGCTTTAGGTCTTCATTCCAAGTAACTTTGGACATTGTGTTACCATTTCACCAGGGCAAAGCAGATATGAGATTCATACTTCTGATTTACACGAGTGCAACTCAAAGATCAAACAGCTGCTCAACTTATACTTTCATCAGGACATATTCAAGTAAGAAAAGAAAGCAAGTGAAATAGTTCACACAACTTAATTTACACCTTTTAGAATCAAGTAAGAGATAAAACTGAACTGTTGATGTCTTACTAAATGTAGAATTGAATTACAAGAAATAATAGAAAAGAAAGTTTGGAAAACCTTAACAAAAATGTATCACATACATAAAACTGCTTATGAAAAAATAAAATGTATTTTAAGTTTCTGTCTGTAATGTTTATTTCTTTGACCAAGTTGTTTCAAGGACTGAAAAAAAAAACAAAAACAAAAACAAAACCAAAAAACAGAACTAAAAAAACCCACCACCACCAACAACAACAAAAAACAACAAATCCCAAGCTTTAGTTGAACTGATCTTTTCCTAGGTCTGTGAATGCTTGCAGTTATGTTTCAATGTCAACTCATGACTGAATAATCACAATCTTTTTCGTTCTTTTCTACTCCCTTAAGGATATTTTCTTTATACTTGAGGAAATTTGCTTTGAAGCTAGGCTGTTGTCTTAATTAAGTTACTATCCATGTAAATATCCTTTAAAAAAGAGTATATGAGAACTTTTTTATCACAGAAATATTACATTAAATTATTCTTACTAGCAGCTGATATTAGTGTATCTAATGGATAGGGAATTAGTCTATTGTTTCTCATTCAAATCCTTTCAGAAGCATACATGTAATTTCAGTAGTAGGCTGTCATTATTCTCTTCTATTGGAGCTGTTTTAATTTACATTAAATACTCAAATATTAATTGAGCTACTGAAAGAGAATGCAAATAATGCCAACACCATATAGTCCTTCTTTTTCTAAGACCTGTTCTTTTTTTTTTCTACCTCAAAAGCTTGTATGGGATGTTTTAGAGGACTTTTCTACATGTGTACCTCTCACAAGCAATGTTCTTTTATGTATACAAAATTTTAATTGGGATACCAAACCTCCAGATACGGCCATAGGGCAGCTAAGCTGTGCCTGCGCGTTTATCCACTGCATATGGAAACACTGGGCTTCTTACGAATGCATGACACAGCCATTCTGACATTAGTAGGTCTGATGCTTCTCAAAAGTGCCAGATGTCCAAGATATCCCCAAAGGGCATGCACAGCCCAATTATAAAATTATCCTTACCTAGTCCATTATTTCCTTCAGTATATTAGCCTTAAAATCTGTTTCATCTTCTTTAAAATAGAGAAGGTATCTGGTAGAATCTGCTCCAATGAACACTTAAGTACTTTACACAACATGAAACGGCGTCAGCAGGAAAATCTGTGAAAACCACCCACTCAGAGTTCGAAGTTAGGGGACTTGTGAGAAGTGTAGTTTCATGTTCATGCAAGCATGAAAGTAAAGAACTGAATCTGGACTCCCACAGCCTGAGACTTTTCTCTACATATTTAACTTAGGCAAAAATAATTGTTAACTGTGCCATTCTGTTCTGTTAACCATGCAAAGATATTGTAAATGAAATTATCTGATGCATTGAGACAGAATCTGTGAGTAATTTTTGATTTACTAAATCCACATATTTTTTCAAGTACATCTTCCAAAAATAATGTCTAGAGCTATGTAGGAGTGAGATTGTGGCAGAAAACTATACTCATTGGGAGCCTGAGAGGTGTATACTCAATTTCTTCCAACCAATACAGTCATCTTTCACATCCTTGGCCAAATCCTTTGGTCGATCTGTAATAAAAAGCCTGGATCCTAGAGCTGGCTTCTTTATATACCGCTGTTTCGTAGGTAGCCTATATATGGCAAGTACAGTTTTGCCTCAGTAAGGTAATATTTTATTGCAGTTACACATGCAATACTCTATGTATCCCGGAAAGTGTGTTTCATTCATATCTGAGACTCTCTGTGTGCTTGAATGCAGGTGGCAATCATCTCCTGTCTTCTGTATAACTCAGGGCTTGTAATACTGTACAGACATTGGGAACTTGGGCACAGTGCCATTCCGCAAGATCATGATTAATATGTGTTCTAACTCACAGGTTTTTGCAGGAATAAATATTTTAAAGATTGCAAAGTACTCCCAAACCTCAGTACTAAGGGTTCTACTTACATTTCTACATTTTTACTGAAATTTTCATTTCTGTGTGGAGTTTTCCTCAGCTAATAAAGTTGTGAAGTTACAGAGCATTTTCCCACACCACAGATCAGAATATAAATACAGCAGAGCAGAACAACACTAAAATACTTGATTCAAGAAAACACAATACTGAAGAGTGTTATAATAAATTAAACTAAGTTAAAATAAACAATAATTGTTGGTTTCTTGTTTCCTGGAAAAAAAAAAAATCCAATATTTCAAATAACAGTAACTTTCTATGCAGCTGTACTCACTGCAGTTGGTGTAAAGCTACAACAGAAAGTAAATTGCATTGACAGACCTTGACTTAATATAATTACCTCAACTAAGAAAGGTTTTGAATAAATTAATCATGGTATAATAATATTTCTATTATATGGCAGTCTAGTATCAGAAGAAGAGACACCATCTCATTTTTAATTAATATATTTTTTTTGCTTCTGTTTACAATTGCTGAATTATATCACTTAACGTTGTAGTTTAGCCCTGCTTGGGACAAAGCTACGCAGTCTCTCACTCAGTTCCCCCATCCTCTGAGGGAATAGGAGAGAGATAATTTAATAAATGTCTCAAGGTTTGAGGTGGAAGCAAGATGAGATCATTCAACTTACCGTTATGGGCAAAACAGACTCGACTTGGGAAAAAAAAAAATTTCTTTATTAGTAGTAGTAGAAGCAAAGCAGGATAATGAGAAATAGAACAAAACAGCTTCCCCTCTCCCCTACGTCTTCCCAGGCTTGACTTCATTTCAATTATCTCTACCTTCCCTTAACTTCTGTAAATTAAAACAGAAGACCTTCATTTCTTCATGAGACCTTTATTTTAAAAACTGAAGAAAATCCCCATGACTGAAAATTATAAAAGTGGAGCTGAAGCAGCTATTGAAACAAATCAAAACAAACCCAGATCAGGTAAAATTCATGATAGGAAGTCTTATGGCTGTTAACAGATTGTAGGTAAGCTACTGAAAGAATACAAACAATAATTAACTAATTTTAATTGAAAGCTTAATTCATATGACATGAAATTGAAAATAATACATCAAATTATAAGAACGTAGACTGACCAAAGAAAGACCTTTCGCGTTAAATTTTCTCACGAATGTGTATTTTGGATGAAAGAGTTGAAAACTTTTTCCCGGCTGAACAAATAAACTGAAAATGATAGCCATGTTATTTGTGTAATCTGGATGATATTTTGTTTAATATTCTTGGGTATTAGAAAACTGGAAATTATTCATATCGAACAATGTAGACCTCACCAAAATCAAGTTGAGTTCGGACCCATTCAGTTGGATTAGTAGCTACTCTCCCATTTCTGCAATTTTCTCTTGTTGCATAATTGTAAAAATATCCTTAGAGATCCTCTTAGTTTGATGTGATGTAACTGAAAGGACGTTCTGGTCTCTGCTTCAAAGTGCATAATGAATAGTTAATATGGATTTTTCTCTGTTATTTGGTCAGCTTAACACATTGTGAGGCATATGACCTTTGAAGGTCCCTTCCAACTCTAACCATTCTATGATTCTATAATATTAGTGATCTATATATTCTGACTGATATCTTTAATGTGCATTGTTACCACGCCTTGTCTCAAAGCATACTGATAGGCATTTAACAAAGAATCATAGAATCATAGAGGAGCAGGGACATCCCTGACTAGATCAGGTTGCTCAGAGCCTCATCCAGCCTGGCCTTGAACGTTTCCAGGGATGGGGCCTCCACCACCTTTCTGGGCAACCTGTTCCAGTGTTCTATAACTCGCATCGTAAAAAAATTTTTTCCTAATTTCCAATCTAAATCTACCCTCCTCTATTTTAAAAACATTGCCTCTCATCCTATTGCAGCAGGCCCTACTAAACAGCCTTTCCCCATCTTTCTTGTAGGCCCCCTTGAGGTACTGGAAGACCGCTATCAGGTCTCCCCGGAGCCTACTCTTCTGCAGGCTGAACAGCCCCAACTCTCTCAGCCTGTCCTCATAGGAGAGGTGCTCCAGCCCTTTTATCATCTTCGTGGCCCTCCTCTGGACCTTCTCCAACTGGTCCATGTCCTTCTTGTGTTGGGGGCTCCAGAACTGGACACAGTACTCCAGGTGGGGTCTCACCAGGGCAGAGTAGAGGGGGAGAATCACCTCCCTCGACCCGCTGGCCACGCTTCTCTTGATGCAGCCCAGGGTGCGGTTGGCCTTCTGGGCCACAAGGGCACATTGCCTGCTCATGTTAAGCTTCTCATCCACCAGCACTCCCAAATCCTTCTCCTCAGGGCTGCTCTCAATCCATTCCCCGCCCAGCTTGTATTTGTGCCTGGGATTGCCATGACCCAGGTGCAGGACCTTGCACTTGGCCTGGTTGAACTTCATGAGGTTGGCACGGGCCCACCTCTCCAGCCTGTCAAGGTCCCTCTGGATGGCATCCCTCCCTTCCAGCGTGTCGACGGCACCACACAACTTGGTGTCGTCGGCGAACTTGCTGAGGGTGCACTCTATCCCACTGTCCATGTCGCCGACAAAGATGTTGAACAGGGCCGGGCCCAGCACGGACCCCTGAGGGACGCCACTCGTGACCGGTCTCCACATGGACATTGAGCCGTTGAACACCACTCTCTGAGTGCGGCCATCCAGCCAACTCCTTATCCACCGAGTGGTCCGTCCATCAAACCCATGTCTCTCTAGTTTAGAGAGAAGGATGTCATGTGGGACAGTGTCAAAAGCTTTGCACAAGTCCAGGTAGATGATGTCTGTTGCTCGTCCCTTGTCCACCGATGCCGTCACCCTGTCATAGAAGGCCACCAAATTGGTCAGGCACGATCTGCCCTTGGTGAAGCCATGTTGGCTGTCACCAACCACCTCCTTGCTCTCCATGTGCCTTAGCATGGTTTCCAGGAGAATCTGCTCCATGACCTTGCCAGGCACAGAGGTGAGGCTGACCGGCCTGTAGTTACCTGGGTCTTCCTTATTCCCCTTTTTAAAAATTGGGGTTATGTTCCCTCTCTTCCAGTCATCGGGGACCTCACCAGACCACCACGACTTCTCAAATACGATAGCCAGTGACTTGGCAACTTCATCTGCCAGTTCCCTCAGGACCTGTGGATGGATCTCATCAGGTCCCATGGACTTGTGCACCATCAGGTTTCTCAGATGATCCCGAACCTGCTCTTCTAGTACAATGGGCAGTTCTTCATTCTCGCAGTCCCTGCTTGCACCTTCTACAGCTTGGGTGGTGGGACAGGAACTCTTGTCAGTGAAGACTGAGGCAAAAAAAGTCATTGAGAACCTCAGCCTTCTCCATGTCCTGGGTAACCAGGACACCAGTTCCCTTCTGGAGGGGGCCTACATTTACCCTGGACTTTCTTTTGTCCCCTATGTACCTATAAAAGCTCTTCTTGTTGCATTTTATATCCCTGGCCAGATTCAGTTCTGCCAGGGCTTTGGCCTTCCTTACCTTATCCCTGGCCACTCGCGCAGCCTCTTTTTAGTCCTCCCACGCTACCTGTCTCCACTTCCACGCTCTATAGGCTTCCTTTTTCACTTTCAGTTGGTCCAGGAGCTCCTTGCTCATCCACGCCGGCCTCCTGGCCTTTTTGCCCGACTTGTTCTTCATCGGGATGCACCTCTGCTGAGCTTGGAGGAGGTGCTCCTTGAATGTGGACCAACTTTTCTGGCCCCTCTTCCCTCCAGGACCGCCTCCCATGGCACTTGGCCCATCAGGTCCCTGAAGAGGCCGAAGTCCGCCTTCCTGAAGTCTAGGGCAGAGAGCTTGCCATGTAGTTTCCTTGCTGCCCCATGGATCTTGAACTCCACCGTGTCATGGTCGCTGCAGCCAAGGCTGTCCTTTAGTTTCACATCCCCCACCAGTCCCTCCCCGTTGGTGAGAACAAGGTCGAGCATGGCACCCCTCCTTGTCGGCTCCTCTATCGCCTGCAGGAGGAAGTTGTCATCCACGCATTCCAGGAACGTCCTGGACTGCCTGTGCCCTGCCGTGTTGTCTCTCCAACAGATGTCAGGGTGGTTGAAGTCCCCCATGAGAACCAGGGCCTGTGACCGTGAGGCTGCTCCTATCTACCTATAGAGCACTTCATCTGCTCTGTCCTCCTGGCCAGGTGGCCTGTAACAGACCCCCACTGTAACGTCCCCTGTCCGTCCCCATCCTCTAATCTTGACCCATAAGCTCTGTCAGCTCCTCCTCCATCCCCAGGCGGAGATCCACACACTCCAGCTGGTTGCTGACGTAGAGAGCGACACCCCCTCCTCGTCTCCCCTTCCTGTCTTTTCTAAAAAGCCTATACCCTTCCATGTTGACGCTCCAGTCGTATGTGTCATCCCACCACCTCTCCGTGATGCCAATGAGGTCGTAGCCCTGCTCATGTGCAAGCATCTCCAGCTCTTCCTGTTTATTCCCCATGCTGTGTGCATTGGTATAGAGACACTTCAGCTGAGCCCCCGACAAAGCCGACTTGCTGGCTGGAGCGACAGGGGTGCTATTGGACCGCAGTTTAAGTTTATTTGCACTTATCTGTGATCCTTCCTCAGAAACAATCTTATATTAAAATTAATAATTTTATTGGTGTCTATTCCTTAAAAACTAACAAATATACTTGAAAGGACATGTTTATTTTCTCTAGTTGCTCAAGATCTTAAGAATTTTTTAAAAACTTTTGTTTCCGTTATAACACTATCTGCATTGTATTGTAAATGTAGAAAAGTTGGGTCTGAATTAAATTGGAAACAGGAGTAATATTCTTCTATCCAGCATTATAAAGTACATTATGATTTATAGAATCATAGAATCATAGAATCATAGAATGGCTAGGGTTGGAAGGGACCTTCAAAGGTCGTCTAGTCCAACCCCCCCTGCAAGGAGCAGGGACATCTCCAACTAGATCAGGTTGCTCAGAGCCTCATCCAACACGGCCTTGAATGTTTCCAGGGATGGGGCATCCACCACCTCTCTGGGCAACCTGTTCCAGTGTTCCACCACCCTTATTGTAAAAATTTTTTTCCTAATATCTAATCTAAATTTATCTCCCTCTATTTTAAAACCATTACCCCTCGTCCTGTTGCAACATGCCCCACTGAACAGTCTCCTCATCTTTCATGTAGGCCCCCTTTAGGTACTGGAAGGCCATTGTAAGGTGTCCCCAGAGCCTCCTCTTCTCCAGGCTGAACAGCCCCAACTCTCTCGGCCTGTCCTCATAGGAGAGATGCTCCAGCCCTCCTGTCATCTTTGTGGCCCTTCATTGCACATCCTTGAAAATCAGTAATATTGAAAGATAGAAAAACTTCTGTACTACACAAATTGTCTTTGTTTGCTCAATAAACTTGATTTCAGACATGAACAATGTTGATGCAAATCATACATATTCACCCCAATTACCATGCTTTTCATTATCGTGTCCACTAACACCACTGAGAAGAAAAGACATGCTCATGTGCAAGCACCTTCATTTTTGGATATTTAAAAACACAAATTAGATGTTTGTTCTAAAATTTAAAAAGTGAGCTTTCTCTTCGATCTCTTAAACACAGGAATTAAACTAACAAAAAACTTACTTCATGTATGAAGTAGAAGGCCTGAACTCCTGCCTTGTTCTTCAAGATGTTGCTTACTCAGACATTACTCAGCCTGCATATAAAGTCTTCTCAAAGCAGTGAAGACAATAGATGAAGAGGAAAATAATTTTTGTGTAGTTTTATGTAGTATGTTTTTAGTATGTATTTAGTATTTTAGATCTTCATTCTATATAGAGACTGAGAACTTTCAGGATTTATCCTCTAAACTACATGTGTGCATTTATATTAAGATATTTATTTTGTTGTATTCAGGAGAAAAAAATCTAAATTTAGGTTTCTTTTGCATCAATAAATTGTTTGAATTATTTTCTTCTAGCTATTTTTCTAGTAAGTTTTTTCTCAATAGTTTGAGTTCTTCAAACATGTTTCAATAGATGTAAGATAAATATACTTGAACACCCTGTGTTCACTGGACTTTTTTTTCTGTACCTCACCTAGCGTTGACAGAATTGTACTTCAGAAATTCTGAGAAGAACAAAATGCTCAAATCTATCATCTTAGGAATTCAAGATATCACATGTAAGCAAAACCTCTCTTTGTTGGCTGCTCACAAATGCTAAAATTAATTTGTTGCCTTTACCTTTAAATATTATTCTAAGATACTGAAACAGTGACTGAAACAGAGACCTCAGTCTCATCAGGAGTCTTTACAATTACAACAAAGGTGAAAATTATTTTCTGAAACTCCTATTCTTAAGAAAGATATTTCCTAAGATTTAAGTCCAGCTGAAACCTCACCTTCTTTTATTCCAAAAGCAACATGGCTTCCTTTGATCATATTTCCACAGCAAGATGTGTATTTCGTAGAACACATGAATGAAACAAAACCAAAACCAGAATGTGGTAGAAATTAATTCTACAGTTTAAAGCAGAACTGGAAACTATAGTGGCTTAAAAAAATAAAATATCAAAAATATCATTTAGAAACATTAGATTCATTGTTTCCCAACATTATTAATGTAATTACGATATCTTAAATCCAAATTTGCAGTGGTATTATAATTTAATAAAATCAGTAGCAATTCAAATCCAGAACAAGAAACTAAAATTAAAATTCACAGACTATAAATGATGTGTTCAGAATTCAGCCTGAATTATGTCTCTAAAAGCATATAATTCTTTTAGAATAAAAGAGTATTCAGCATGTGTTGTTACACACGCAGTTCTAGAGAGAGGTCCATGCAAGGGGACATGGAAATTGAAGTCCTGCTTAACATCCACTATAACACAGTAGGTAGAACTGCCAAAACACAGCAAGGTTTTCAACACTATCTCGCACAATATTCCTGTACCCAAATTGAGACATTACCATCTGGATGGGTGGATAAAAAAAAAAAATGTTTGGGTAATCAGACTCAGCAGGTAGCTGTTGGATAATTTGGCTTGGCAGGCAGTTGTAATCTGCCTGGAGTGGAGTAAATAGTAATCATAAGGCTCTATTATGGGACCTGTTCCTTAAAACATTTTCATCAGTGACCAAGGGGAGGTGATAGAGTGTGCTCATCAATTTAACACATAACATCAAGGAGGGAACAAATACACTCAAGTACAGAACCACCATTCAGAGGGACCTAGACAGCCTGGAAGAATGGTCCAATAGGAATCATATGAAATTTAACAATGGCAGATGTAAAGTCCTGCATCTGGGAAGGAAGAACCCCTGGCAACATGGAAGATTGGGGCCTGACTGCCTGCAGAGCAGGTCTGCTGAAAAGGTCTTGGGGGCTTTGGGGAGCAGCAAGCTGAATGTGAGCCAGTGTGACCCTGATAGGAAAGGAGCCAACAGCATTCTGGGCTGTACCAACAGGAGCACGGCCAGGAGATCAAGGGAAGTGAGTACTCTCTTTTGACTCAACACTGGCCAGATCACATCTAGAATAATTCATCCAAGCTTGTGTCTCCCAGTGCTAGAAAGTTATGGATAAATGGGATTAAGTTCAGTGAAGGGCCACCAGGATGGTCAGGATTGAAGCACTTGCCCTGCAAGAAGTCAAGGGAGCTGAGCTTATAGGAGCCCACCAGTACCCATGGGGAGGTTACCGCAAATACCAGTCCCTTTATAGTAGTGCATGACAGAAGGAAGAGAAGCAGTGGTCATAAATTGAAACAAGAGAGATTCTGACTGTATATTAGGAGACACTTTTCCCCCATAAGGACAGCCAAGCATTGGATCAGATTTTTCAGACAGACTGTACAGTGTCCATCCTTGGAGGTTTTCAAAACTCTGGGTAAAGCCTTGGGCAACCAGGTATGATTCTGTTCCTCTCCAAAACAGGACCATTTGTTTATGTCCATATTTTCTCACTTAACAGTTTTATTTCTCCACCAGCTAATGCTGTAGTGTAACTCTCCATCTCTGTTCCAAATCCATACACTGTTGACAAGAAAAACTGTTCCAGTGCATACTTGATTGATTTTTTTTGTTTGTTTTATTTAAATAATTTGTGAACAATGCTGTCGTACCAAACAGAAAGCATAGATGGGTTTTTTCAATGACTCACTGGTCTGTAGTGAAATTAGCCCCACACAGTTAAGTGAACACCACAAGAAGTTTACCTAGAACTCCTTAGTTATGCCTCCTTCAGGAATCCGTGGAAGATTTTTTTTGTTGAATAAGGTGAAAGGATGTAATACCAAATGCCACCTCCCTTCTTAACTTTATATTATCTTCCAAGTCTACTTCCACAAACCTAAAAAGCAGTTTGTTTTAAAATTAGAAGGATTTGAGGATGCAGCATGTAGAAATACATATGCAATCTCCTGAAAATTGTTGTATTGGATAGATACCATGCATTGACCATTGCAATATTTTTTAGTAATGTATTTGGCTTATAAGCCAGAAAAGTAAGTTAAGTACTGGGAGAGAACAAGGATTTTTGTTGTTTCTTTTTTAACAATTAATTATAAATTGACTTGGCTGCAATGATTGCTTGTTATAATGAGATAAATACTCCTAAACAACCTTCAGATGCAGAGAAAATGTATTGCAGAGAGATAGATTTTGCATGCAGACAGGTATAGATTGGTACTACAATGGGAAGGATAAAGTCATGGTATTAGGGATGATGAGGTGCCCTCATAACTCTAAAAAAAAAGTTTTTTTCATTGTTTTTTTCCAATTCAAAGTGCCTAAAAAGATGTAAAATGAACACCTCTGAGAATTATAGGATATGATGAAGCTGAGGGTTTGTGTAGAAAGAGGTTATGTATGCCGGGTGTCATATACAGGTGTTTGAGAGCGTCTCAAAGTGCAAGACCTGCTGGGATAATATTGCAGGCATATGCAGGGAGACAAAACCAAACTTAGTGCCATTTCATACACACTGTCTACTGATGCTGGTCCCTGGAGTGCACTATCCTTACAACTGCAACTAGGATTTGACTTCTAGACACCCTGGCTTTACTTTGAAATAAGTCTTGTGGGTGAGCAGAACAGATGACCAGAGCACCAGCACTGGTGGATGGAGCAGTCCTGGTGCTCTAGTGAGCAGTTTTAGATAATGAACCTGCATTATTTAACATTGTAGGCATAACTTGTGATTGCTTGCGAATGTCATCACTTTGTTTATGTGAGGCACAAGAGAGGGATGCTGAACACACAAAAACTTTGGATCTAATATCAGCAAAGTAAGCACACAAAATCTGAGAAATACTAGAAAAAAAATATTTTCTTCAAAGGACAAGTGAAAAATTCAAAGGTTTCTTCTGTCCTCCAATTAGGACTGTGGATTGTATGTCCTGATAAAACATTACTGGCATCGCTGAACTCCGTAATGCTCTCATAGTCTGTCTGTGTCCAGCTGGGAGAAGACAGCATTCAAACAGGAGCATGCCATTAGTATGTTTAACTTCAGATTATCTTTGTATTCTTTTTTACTAGGTGTAATGTTGTCCCCTTCTTCTGGCTTCTTCCATCTTTTTCTCGATGCATTTTATTCCCCTCACAAATAATCTGATCATATCACCAAAAAAACCCAACCTTATATGTAGCTAGAAAATAACCTACTGAGCCAATAAATATTGTCTAAAACATGATTTCTATGAGATCCCCACAAGTTACTTTTTTTTTTTTTTTTTTTTTTTTTGTGCATCTGTATTTCTGCTGTCCTAAGCAACTCACCTTGAAAGATCTTTAAGACATGCCTTGGCTCTCATGACATGTTTCTGCATTGCCTGATGGTCTAAAGCTCTCCACTGTGTAAATAAAAACTAATGGTAAAATCTATTCTCAGGGCAGAAATAGCACACTCTCAGATAAATTAAGATTAAAAAGCTAAACATAATTCTTCCCTAGTGAATCCAGCTCCAGCCAAATTCTTAATTTAACATTGAGTTATTCTAAATCTGTGCCACTGCCTCAGAGTTTGAGGTAATAAAGTAAGGAAAACACATGTAAAATTCAGCTTCTGGGTCAATTTAAAAAAAAAGTATTCTGTCAGGCAGGTTCCTAGCTCCAAATTGCTCTGTTAGGAAAAGTTAAAACACCTCTCTAGGCTTCAGCTAATCTGCACATAATCAGTACTGTGACACATAAACAAAAGCTCTGTTTTGCATAGATATGAATTGTCCTTTGACGGGATAATTTATTCTGGGTGAAATGCTTCACATTTTGCAAATGCAGTGATGGCAAATCTTTTAAGTGTAAAGCTGTAAGGCAGAAAATGACCTTATGAGACTTTCTATTCAGAACTGTATGACATCTTGAATGAGTTCAGGAACATGCAGATGGCAGCTGAAAAAAAGACAGCTGATTGCAAAGCTCTCAAAGATTACCATGAAGAACAAATATACAGTCCGTTTTTTTCTGGGAAAAAAAAAAAAAGAAAAGTATATTTTCAATTCATTGGAACATCTTTTTATGGTGCCTCAAATAGCAGTGCTATTCCAAGTGAAATATCCTGTTAGGATGCAGAGTAAAATACTGAATTAATGTGTACTGTCATTCTAACTTCAATATGTGGAAAAAAAAAAAAAGTGAGAATCATAGTTTTAGACCTCATTATTTTACAGCTCCCACCATTGTATTGCCATGATGACAGTAATGTCTTTCCCTATAAGTTGCTAAATGTGGTTTATTGAAGTCCCCTTGTACAAGCAAGTGAGAGAGGGTGGGACTCATCCAGGGGAACAGAGGGGTATGCGCTTTGTAAAACCAAGATATTTACTAGAGTGGGACTCTCGTGGCACTTTTTTAAAAATAGGAACTTATTTTTACATTACAATTCAAGTTATTTTTTCAGTTCAATTCAGGATTATATATCCAAATTTCATGTATTTTCTAGTATGCATTTGAACTGGCAGGAGTGCTCCTCTCACATTATTTTAAAGTCAATATGAAAAAATTTTCATAGCAAATGGATTTTTACATTGTAGTCATGATTTTTTGTTCTGGAAGTCTCACTCTAAAGATACTTTATTGCATGCATGAACTGATCAACCTCAGAAAATTCAGTAACATTTCTTGTTAGTAAGCCTTAAAATTAAAGGAATTGAAAATGAGAGTGCTATAAAAATACTTATAGCTTATTAATGACAATTTTAATCTACATTTCTTTTCCTTTTTTTTTTTTTGATATCTTGTATTGCTAGAAAGCCCTACTTAGAGATGCAGATCATAAAAGAAAAACCCTTTCTTATCTCAAAATGTGTTTGAAAAAACAGCAGCAATATAGCTTAAACTGAGGATACAAAAAGCAACAACCCTATTCCTCCACACACACATATACAGAGATTATAAAGGAAAATAAATAAAAAAAAAGACTCAGATGGGAAGTAAAAAAGGAACTTCAGTGAAGTCAAATACTTACTATCATTCTGCAAAAAAAAACCCTGCATAACTAAAGCAGAAATTAAGACAACTCAGTTAAAATGTTCTGCATCACAAAATCATTACATTTCATAATGGTTAATCAAATTGTTAGAGCAACAGTCATTTGAAGAGAGAATCTCAGGAAACAAATGTATAATGACTGCTCTTTAGGTGCAATGAACATGTTGCCAACTTCCCATTCAAACATGCTACAAATTGCTCATAGGAAAGTTACAAATAACACATACACTATGTATGACATTATGATGCCTATGTTTACTCATGGAAAATTCATAAACAAAAACCTAACTTTTTGAAATATTTTTTAAATAAGTTGGCTACAATGATTTAGATGGTGTATGTACAATCTATTGATGGTCCTGGTAAAACATTATAATGGATTTAAATATACCGGAAATACTAAACAAAACCATGAGAAATTCAGAAAACCAGCTGTGGAGTCCACAGCAGTCTGAGCAATACTGTGTGTGGTATCACATGTCTTTCTCTTCTCTTCTCTTCTCTTCTCTTCTCTTCTCTTCTCTTCTCTTCTCTTCTCTTCTCTTCTCTTCTCTTCTCTTCTCTTCTCTTCTCTTCTCTTCTCTTCTCTTCTCTTCTCTTCTCTTCTCTTCTCTTCTCTTCTCTTCTCCTCTCATGTCATGTCATGTCATGTCATGTCATGTCATGTCAATCATATAATATCATATCATATCATCTTCTGAATTCAAATAGTTTTTGAGAAGGTATGAATTAATCTGTTCCTACTGTATTTGCATTTTTTTGACTTGCAAATTGATAGATCCAAGGTACAGGTTTTGCCTGTATAGTAACTGGATTAGGAATGGAGAAACATAATTTTTTGTATTATGAACCCCTCACTCTAGTTTTAATTTTAAGATCTTTAATTGGACATTTTACTTCTGTGGCCATTTAATAAGATAACATTTACTTGTGTGGTTTCACAGTGATAAAATACTTTCAGATTTTTCATCACACTTGATGCTTTAAGACTAACTTTTATTTCATTTATTTCCTACGGCATTCAGCATAAGGAATGAGCGTCTCTGAAGGAAAAATATTTCATTTTTTAATTTCATTTTTTAATTGCTGTTTGCTTAATTAGCTTAGCATTGATTCATGAAAGAAGTTTAAAAAAAATCTGAGAACCATGGCTGGATTTAGATGCTTTTCAAATTGCAGTTCTAGCAAAAGAAGCAATGGGCCATATCAAAATAAAACACTTGTGGCTTTTTCTCTGAAATCAATCATCTAGGATCCATTTAAGTTCATATAGAGTCAGACACTTCAGAAGAATGTTGAAATCTAACAGCTCACTGATCAGCAATAGGGAAACAAGGAGAACAGATTTAGCTTTTCATCCCCACTTCTACAGGACATCCATGCCTACAAAGATACAATCTCTTTGACTAAGTGAAACCACAGGTGGGAAATTTTCCAGGGTGTAGAAATCTATGATCTTTCTTTTAGGAAAATATAGAAACACAGGAGCAGGAGGAGGACAGGTTTCTGATATTGCCTTGTGGTTTATTGTTTGTATTTGTGTTAACTTCTCTGTTTTAAACAAAAGCCTATTGCTTATTCAAGCTGTCTATGAAGCGCAAGACCTTGGAGGTGGACCCAGCAGTACAGCTGAACCCCTAAGCTGCAGAATTGTCCTTCTGGTTCTTCTTCATTCACTTTCCCTCTCCTGGATTAATTCTGTCCTGGATTAACTGCTGGATATTCAGCTGTAGAAGAGCCTACAGTTGCACAGTGAAGCAGGAGTTGTGATAAGGATGGTAAGATGTCATTTAGGCTAGTAATATGAAATCTAGTTAGAATGAGATTGATTTGGGCTTTACCTACATTAGCAAGTATTATGGTCTGATAGGAGTGGATGTATACAGACAAATAATTGGCACTGGAGGCACGACACCTTTATTATATACATTTTAGGATGACTACTTTAGATAAGCTCTGGTTTGGTCCTATGGACTGGATGCTCACCAGTAGCTGCATGAATTAGGTATGCCCCTGGAGTTTCTTTTCTCATTTTTCATGTTTATTTCATCAAATGAAATCTTGTTCAAGTGCTCCAAAACAGCTGCATGACAAGAACTAAAGCAGAGACTGTAGGAAATAAATGTGAGATTTGCTTCAAAAGCACACTCCTGAGCCAAGCAGAAATGTTAATGTAGGACCACTCTTATGAATCTGGTAGATTTAGGGCCAGGTTGCTAAACTACTTGAACATCAAGAACTCTGGTAAAATGAGGAACACAGCTTTAAATGTCTAAGAAACAGAGGAGAAGGAAAGGGAAGAAAGGGGAAAGGAAAGTAGAAGGATAAAGGGAAGGTGGTAGGGGAAGGGAAAGAGAAAGCTGAAGGGGAAAGGGAAAGGGAAAGGGAAAAGAGGAGGGGAAGAGGAGAGAGGGAAAGCAAAGGGGAAAAGGAAGGAGAAGCAGAAGGGGAAGTGGAAAGGGAAAAGGAAAGATATAAGGAGAAAACGAAAGGGCGAAAGAGTATCTAGCCTTTAAGGACATCCAAACTTATGAAGCCTTTGAACAAACTTATATCAGGACTATGATCTTGAGAATTTTCAATTTTGAATAAGATTTCTTTTATAAATTTATTCTTCCTACTATTCTGATCTGCTCCATCATGAGTGTATTTCTCTGCTTAACAATTCTAACAGACTTATTTTTCCTGCCAAAAAAATGTAGGTTCCACAACATTAAATATTAAATTACTTTTGAATTTGCTTTGTGTTTGCTTTGATTATAGCTGAGGATTTTTTTCCCTTGGATATGAACAATACATTGTGCCTGAATACTTTGAAAATAAAATGCTTAACTTTTTAATCTGAATAATTGTTAAGGTCTTTTAAAAGTATAAAATATTTAAACTATGACAAATTGAAAATTAAACATTTGTTTTCCTTAACACCAAAATAAAGCCTTTTACTTCCATGTGTGCAAAATATTTCACTTAATCAAAATTATGTTTGGATATTTTATTTGCCAAAAGCATTGTTTTTAATTTTATGATTGGCAAGAAATGAAAAACTTGCTGTTAGTTGTTCACATACTCTCATGATTGGGGGATTATCAATAGTTCTATTCTGAACTTGAATAAATGAACTGTGTTGTAGGAGCTGCTGTATCTGGTAGCACAACAGAGATGAGGCTGCTGCAGCTCCATGCCACCAAGTCCAGCCAGTACCAAGATTAAGCAAGTGTTCTAGGGCAGGCACACACATCAACATTGTGTACACATGTGTACACAAAATACACATAATGACAAAGCCAGCCATACAAATGGACATAGGTAGAAACGTGTCACAAATCCTGATTTAGGATCCTACTAACTATGCTAATTTAATTGTGGCAAAAACTCACAAAAATTAAATTAGACAAAGTGATAAACTCAAAATAAACTTTATTCTAACCAAAATTGCTTAGCAGCACTGACAGGAAATGAGGTAGGTCAAGATTGTTTCAGCCAGGAATTATCTGAAACAAACTGATAATGAATTAAAACCCAGCTCCACTTCAAGAAAATTTGCCTCAAAACTCTGATATCATTAACAATCCCCAAGTTTAAAATGTCACTCGGGAATTAATGGTACACTCAGGAATTCCGATGATCAAAAATACACACTCACCTAACAAAGGAAGGGCTCTCAACGTTGAGGAATTTCCTTAGGCAGCATCCCAACCCAAAGGGAGAGTCCATGACTGAAGACCCACTGTTCCAAGGAGGACTTACTCAAGTTTGCTTATCATTTATAGCCTAGTTGAATCTGATCTGTGGTCATACAGGGTCATGTCAGCTCTTATTGGCTGAAGGCTCCACTTTACAACAGCCATGTATTTCTAGAATCTTCCTAGCTTAGGGCTGGTGTACCTGCCATACAACATGTAAAAACTTGAAACAGAGGCAGAGACTTGGACTAGCTCTGTCTTGAAAACTAAGAGTGGAGGGCCCCTTATTTTATCTTCTGACGCTATCAGGAAGAGTTGATTTCCCAGAAAGGATGTAGATTTTAAAGTGCTATTCAAGTAGTTGCATGCTGCTTTTAGAGCACCCCTTAGCATCACTTCTCCAAAAGAAACAAATGCAGCTCCCTCAGCCTCTCCTTGAAGGTCATGTCCTCAAGGCCTTTGACCATCACAGTAGCACTACACTGGATCCACTCCAGTTTCTTAACACTCCTCTTGAACTGGACACAAGTATTCCAGATACAATCTTACTATCAAAGGGTAGACGGGGATAACAATTTTGTTGAGTCTTTTGGCCATGCTTCTCCTAAAGCAAGTCCAGTATATGGTTTGCTTTATTTGTGAAGAGAGTGCAAGTGGACTCAGATTCAGCACAATATTTGGAGTTTTGTCTTTGACAAATATTGTAAGTTTTCTGTTTGCTTAATCAAGTTTATCAGGGTCCCTCAGAACTGAAGATCATTCTTTCATTTTGTCAATTGCCACCTTTACTTTAGTGTCTCTGCAAATTTACTGTGGGTGCTCTTTGTGCCACAGTCCACATCACTGATAAAAATACTAGACCATATGGGTCCCAGTATCTCCTTGGTACTGTTATCAGCCACCAACAGGACATGAGCTCATTGATTCCCACCCTTTGAGCTTGGTAATCCATCTGGTTTTCAACATGCAAAACAGTGCTTTCCTCCAGACCTCAGCTTCCAACTGAGAACACAGTAAGAGATGGTGTCACAAGACCTACCAGTATACAGCAGTGTCACAATCACCACTCTCCCCTCATCCATACAAACAATTTAATTTCAGAAGACAAGCAAGTTGGATGAACATTGTCCTTGGTATATTCATATTGACTTCTCCTGGTTTCTGTCCTGTCCTTTACATGTATGGAAATAGATCCATTACTCCATTCAAGTACTCTAACAAAGATCTGTCTAAGAACTGAGATGAGGCTTACTGATCACAATTTCCCAGGTCCTTCTTCTTGCTCTTTTTAAATAAATGTGCATCACATTAACCTTGTTCTGGTTGTCAGGGATCTCTCCCAGTCACATATTATTTTCATAAATAATAGACAAGAGCCTTGCAACCAGACAACACTTTAATCATATCCAAGTGAATCCCATCTGGCAAAAGGATTTGAAGACATACTGCTGTTCTGAGTAGTCTCTAGTCTAGTGTTCACCCACTGTTGCTTGCACCCCTCCTTCTGTAGTGATACTTGCAGAGATACTTGTCTCATTGGAGATACTGGAGACACATTTTCTCAGAATCCACTGAGTACTGGCAGAATCTATTTACTCGTGTAGAATCCCTTCTTGTTACCCTTTAAGTCTCTAGCTAGTTTTAGATCCAACTGGGTTTTGGACTTCCTCATTTTGTTCCTAAGTCTCTAGTAATGCTATTATACTGTTCTCATGTTTCTGGCCTTGTTTCTACTTCTTTCTTGTATGGTTTCATTCTGCATTTCTGTTCATTGAGAAGCTCCTTCCTTAGCTAGGTGGGTCTTTTGCTGAAAATCCAAGGCTTTCCACACAACAGAAGATTTTGCTTCAGATGTCTCTGTTTTCATTAAAACTCAAATAATTTTTTTTCTCCATAGCAGCTTGCCAGGGATTCTGATGAGATGAAATTAGCTGATGTCTGGTCTTCTAAAACTTTTTTCTAACCTTAACAAACTCATATATAAAAGTCTACAGAATTGTCTTTTTACTTGAGGGCAGCTGGGAGTGGGAAGGTTGCCAAGTAGAAGGGGAGTGGAAATTGTACTTTCTGTAATGCAGTCAACAGTCCTTAATCAGGCCTAGGATCCTGAGGTCTCTAAGTTAATTCATTTCATTCTGCTAAATAGAAAATTATTAAAATAACATCACATACTTTTATAACATCTTCTCTCCAGGGTTCTCAAAGTGCTTTTTAATAATTAATTAATTAACTAAGCCTTGTAACATGACTTTGGCATAAAATACTACTGTACTCCAATCTACAAACCAATCTGCTCATAATGAATATATATATATATATGTCAGTTGAAGAAAGGTGATGTGCCCATAAGATTCCCTAGTCTTTCAGTTAAAGTAAATGTCTAAGTAAAATGAGATAAATTTGGGGTTTTTTTATGCCTTTCTCTCTTTATTGGCCAGAGACTAGAGGATTACCTTAAGCAACTTACTTCTATATAAAAAGAAACTTTGTGCTAAAGATCCATTATTACAAAATCTGACCTCATATTGTAGAAGAAGGACACTTCAATAAACTGAGTGGTAAATGATAGAAAACAAAACTACCTTTTTTTTTTTAAGGTATCATTTACAGTTATGATGTACTCTTCTAATGGGGAAAAAAATTCAATTTTTTTTTTTCAGATTTGAAAGCAGCAAGAAGTAGACTGCCTTGGGTTAAGCAGATGATTCTGGCAGTTTCATTCAATTAACCAGCTAACCCATACACAGGACACTTCTGTTAATAGATACTGAAAATACATTTGCAAATGTAGAAAGGCAAATGAAAGAAAATAGAGGTTTCTACTGAAGTGAAAGTAAAAGCAGCTGCAAAATCGAAAAATCAGTGAGTCGAACTGAGTATCCTTGTATAAAAATCTTCTGGTTTAGTAAGTATTTAACTTTATATTCTGTCTAGCTTTTAATGCTGCTTCTGTAAGGTCTTACTTTTTTTTGTTCCTGTTAAATTTTAGAGTGGTTTTTTTTTGTTTTTTTTTTTTAGAAGGACTACATTGTCAAACTCCTTTTCTGTGTTTGCCAGTATATGTTTGACTTTAATCTCCAATTTGTGTTCTTTTTACATTTCAAATGTGTGAACTCTTCCAGCTTGTTTTTCAAAGACTATAGTTGTAGGAAGCAGAGGCTTTGATGTGGCCTTTATCTGAATTATTACTGACAATATAATATCTGTATTTTTCTAGCCTGAATAAGGTCTCATTGCTGGTATTTTTCTACACAGTTGCACATATTGTTTTTTTTCTTAAGAGAGTTATAATATCATATATTATGTTTGTGCATAGTGTTATCATTGTCTATGGGCCAATGTCAGAAAAGTGTCATTTAATGGACAAAGTTTAAATCATAAAGTAGTTTAAAAAATATACAAAATGTAATTTTTGTCTATGCTATATAAGTATACATTTTTTAGTAAAATTAGCTATGCATATATGTATTAAGGAATTTTTAAATTTATTGACATAACATAGGGAACATTAAAATTTTCATATTTTTCAAGAGAGATATGTGCCATATGACTATCTTTTTTTTTTTTATACAGCTTCCCTTACTGAGAAAAATTTTAGTCTGTGGGGTTTTTTTTTTTTTTTTTCTGGACTGAAGGAACTACTAGAAGCAAAGCTGAGGCGAGCATAGGAATTGCATAAGTGAAAATTTACAGAGTATAAAGTACAAAACACATTCTCTACTCCCAATTCCAGCACCTTGAAAACTGCTGAAAACTGTACCTCCAGCTCACAATTAGAAGGAATGGTGGAGGGTAATAGAGAATACATGAATAAAAGTTTTGCTTAATGTAAAACATAAGCAATTAAAATCAGGCAGGTAGTTTTAAGTGACTAACAGGAGGTGGGGAAAGCTGATCATGTGAGAGAGAAAGAAATTATTAAATCACAAGTAAGGATATTGTGGACTGACTTTCAAATCTCTGATTTTAACTAAAATTAAACACTTTATGCACCATAGCACTTGCCATGAGAGCAATTCACAGAATTCACCCCCAGTGTGCCTTCAAAGGAATATATCCAGGAGCCTGAGAAGAGGAAAACTAATCAACATGATCTGGGAACAGAGATTGTGAAAAAGGTCAACATGTTACCTGAAATTGTAGGGGACTGCATTCAAAGTCCAGGAAGTCTCCTATGTTTCTTTGCTCATAACCATATGAGATGTAAGACTGAATACAGTGAGACCAAAGATCTCTCTAGAACAGTATCAGATCTACAAGAGTGGCCAAAAGTGTGTATCTAAGGAAAAACATAAACATGGAGCAGTTATGGAGTGATACTTTTCTGAATACTCTCCTACTTTGGATTTGTGCCTCAGGGACTTCATGAATCACACATAGTTTCCATAGCAAATCATAGGGAATTGTTTTTCTTTTCCCATGAGCCTAACATACTGCCTAGAAACTACGTAAAATTTTAGCATCCATCACATCCTGTGCGAGGAACTTTAACTCTTTATGAAGTGAGTAAATACATTGCACGATCTGTGCTCCACAACCATCAATGGCTGTAAAGGTCCTGATCCATAGCTTGGTGAACATTGTACAGTGGGCAGTAAAGTGCTGGAGACCAAACCTGTCATAATATCTCTGAGGCCACAATTTACAGATGAACAATTACATTTGGAGGACTTTCAGTATTCCAAATGACAGGACACACCAACAACGGACAAAGTTGTCTGAAAAAAAGTGTGCAACAGAATATACAACCTGCATCCCAGGATCATACAAACACCATAATAAAACTGCAACACTAGATGTGTTGTGGATAGATAATCTGATGTCAAGGAATAAAATTATATTTTTGTATTTCAAAGTTAACTCGACCCCTTTTTATTTCAACAAGGTAAGGTAGTCATTAATGGATTTCAGATTGACTAAATTTCTACATGAATGCTGCCAACATATCCAGCAACAAAAATGGGGAGTAAGATTAAAAAATATTAAAAAATATTTGGCAGGAAACTATTAGCAAGTGTTAGAGTAAAACCTAGAGGAATTATGTAACCCCTGTACGTTGCCATGTATGGCAAGTCGGGAGCAATAGATAGACAAGGGAACTACAAATTTTATTGCACACTGTGACAATGACGGTAGGGTGGAACACTTCTTAATAAATATTTTTTTGATCAAAACATGCTTGCATCATCTGAGTAGAATCAATCCACAAAAATATTGCAATTTCAACAGTTTTCAATATAAAAGATTTCTTTAGTTCAAGTTGGAAACTCATATGTTTCAGAAATGAGTGAGATTAAGAGGGAAAAGCATCAAAATTTACCATTTTCAGTGGATACTTCTGACATATTACATTGAAAATTATTCAAGAAGTTTTTATTTCATTTCAATGGGTTAAGCAAATACATTTTGAAACCTCACAAGTTAGTATAACATTCAACAGGGGTTTTTTATAGATCTAGTGACAAAGCCACTATAAAACTGAAGTATATGCGAACTACAGATGAACAAGAGAAAATACATCCACACCTAATAATTCTATATGAACCAGACTAGTTTCCTGTCAGAGCAGTAACAGACTGAATGCATACGGTTTACAGAGTTAATCAAGTGAAAGCAATATCTTTCAAAAGGGCAGCTGATACCTTTCCTTAGTTAATATAATATTTCCTCAATTAAATTGTTAGAGAGAAGAAGCAGCAGCATTAAGTACATCTAATCAAAATCAGATACTATGCTCCAAAAGAGAATCCCAGAAGACCAGCACTCCTGGGATTAACTTCTTTACTACAGCCTGTGAATCTTTTTTGCTGTCCCTGCCTCTTTTTGACGAGATTCTGATTTTGGAGATTAGATGTTGTTTTGGTATGTGTTGTTTTGTTTCTAATCTTCCCTACTTCTGCAGCCTGTTTCTGAAGTCCTGTCCCCCAACACAAGAAGGACATGGACCAGTTGGAGAAGGTCCAGAGGAGGGCCACAAAGATGATAAAAGGGCTGGAGCACCTCTCCTATGAGGACAGGCTGAGAGAGTTGGGGCTGTTCAGCCTGGAGAAGAGGAGGCTCCGACAAGACCTGATAGCGGTCTTCCAGTACCTCAAGGGGGCCTACAAGAAAGATGGGGAGAGGCTGTTTAGTAGGGCCTGTTGTGATAGGACGAGAGGTAATGGTTTTAAGATAGAGGGAGGCAGATTTAGATTAGAAATTAGGAAAAAATTTTTTACGATGCGAGTTATAGAACACTGGGACAGGTTGCCCAGAAAGGTGGTGGAGGCCCCATCCCTGGAAACGCTCAAGGCCAGGCTGGATGAGGCTCTGAGCAACCTGATCTGGTTGGGGATGTCCCTGCTCCTTGCAGGGGTGTTGGACTAGATGACCTTTGAAGGTCCCTTCCAACCCTAACCATTCTATGATTCTATGATTCATTTGTTAGCTTCTGCTGTCTCTTCACACTGCACTTTACCAACTTTTCTTGCTCCAGAAAGAGAAAGTGGTGATGTTGTATGTAAACTGTCATGTGTGTATGTGATATTAGTTGGCTATTTTTCCCTTGTGCTCTGTCTTATTCCAAAGTTCACTTATTCCGCAGTCTTCACCTGTCACACAGTAAAAAAACAGTAAGTAGGTGGCACTTCATAGGAATAATGTGCCAGCATGAGGTTTTAAAATGTAGGTGTTGAAAATGTTCCTTAAAGATAAAAAAGTCATAGAAGATATAATAGATCAGAAGTAAAATACTCCCCTCCTTTCACATGTTTTTTTTTAAAGAGTAGTTTAATATGTTTGGAATCATTTAATGTTATATTGTACTTTTTGACATGTTACAATTCTGTGTCAATAATGTTCAAAATGTAAATGCCCTGAATTTGTATGTATACAGAACAGGTCTCCCAAATAACTTTTGATAGCCAACACATACATTTTTATTAGGAGATGCTGTCAGAATTTTTTTTTATTTTATTTTGATACAAAGAAAGTGTAAACAACAATATGAAATGCTTTTGCCTACTAGAGGTGAAAATGAAAGACACCGAAGATGTGCTTACATTTTCTTCTATGCTAATATTTTGTTTCAACTCCAGAAAAATAGACAGTTTCCATAGAATACACCTGACATGTTTATTAGAGCCTTCTGCAAGAACAATTTCCTTCCTGATGTATTCTTTCACAGATTGTATTATTAAAAAGGGAAGAGGACTAGAGAAGAGGGAATCATGATCAGATCTTTAACTGATAGAAAAGGGTAACTTATACAAAAGATTTTTAGGAATATACACAATATTTTCACAGTTATTCTAAGCAGCAAGATGTGTATGAAGATGCTATAAATTCTGTTCACAGTAATATACTCCTTCCTACCATAAAGGTCCAGACAACTGCCTCTGGACGAGATAAGGCCAGGGAAATAATAATTGGCCCAATATAAGCCAACACTTTACACATGACACCAAATCCAGATCCACAGTAGGCTAAAGCTTCATCAGTTAAGTTTTTATGGTTGTTTTTACCGAACATAGATCCTTATTCTGAGACTGACTGCCACATAAAGGTCAAAACACAGGTCTGGAAAATTCCCTCAATTACATGCTCTCAAAAGTCAAATTGCACTACAAGACCAAGATTCAAACCCTTCAAAGAAAAGGGAAAAAAAAAACCACCAAAAAAAAACCCAACCCCTGCTCGATAATCATTCATTCACATATCAATGATTATCAACAACACTCCCTAGGAGTATTTTTAATATATAGCAAACCAACGTTTACCTTCATGGTCTCTATGCTATTCACACTTCAGTGCTAATGTAAAGACCACACCAGATGAAAGTACCAGGCTTCCCAGAACAAGCATACAGTTTTCACGTCATTATCAAGTACAGATAATTGATACAGGTATGATATTTCACTTTTCTACCATCCACAATGAACTATCTAAGTGCCACGCGATCCAGAATTAAATAATCTATTTTGATGCTTTCATGTGTAGGATATCCCAAATTTCATTTATGTTTCATTAAATGCTTACATTAAGAATTACTGGAATTTGCTAAATAGCACAGTTCCTGAAGGGAAAAAAAAAAAATGATCAGCTCTAATATTCTGTGATGTATTTATCTCTAGTTATTTTCAGACAGGTAAATTTATAATCCTAAAATTAAATACATGCATGCGTTTACATTTACTACTATTTATTTTATGTGTACCAGAGAAGTAAGTTTACCTTAAGATTAAAAAAACCCTCAAACACTAGTTTCCATATATTTTGCTGCAGTGTCTGTAGATATGTTATAGATTTACAGTCTTGATTCTGCAACAAAACAAGGAATTACAGTCTGATCTCTCCTATATATATCATTTTTCCACTGCTAGCAGTTATCCTGTCATCAGTAATTAAACCTAATTCATTGTAATATAGATTGGAGGAAATAGTGTATCCAGACTGGAATATAGATACTGGTCTCTGTGTTTACATACAGAAATATGATTGCCAGATTCTAGGTTTTTTTTTCCCCTCTGTCTTTTGGATAAGTAATCAGCTCTGCCTCCCCCCTAATGCACACACAGTGTTCAGCTCTCCCTCCGTAGTCAGCAATATGGGATTGAGCTCCTCTGCTGCACAGCTCCAAGAAAGCCAGGTGGGAAGTGATTAGCATGAGCTGGATAAGGCTGTGAGCAAAAACTTGGCTTGAATGCTTTACTCATACACTCTGATTCTTGCCTCTGCATGATACTTGGTTTCATTTTTCTCCAACCTTAGTTCTAACAGAAAACAGCTTGGTGTTATGTCCTCAAGCCCTCTTGTCTCAGGAAAAGGGACTCATTTTTATCAGAGGCTTATGGCACCGAAATCCATTATCTCATTTTCTCTTTTGAATGCTTCCAAAATTCTATGCTTCTATGATTCTATGATAAGAGGTCCCATTACACTAATGCTCAGTCCGAGTTAGAGCACGTAGGATATTCTCCTATTCTCTTAATTATTTTCTTAAGAGTAGCTTCCTATCTTCCAGGTTATGATAACTGTCAGCTGGTAACAGATGGAGCTTGTAGCTCTAACACATTGCATAGAGCTAGAAGCATTTCTGATTTGAAACTGGGGAGGGGAAAATCACTAGAGAAAAAATGCACTTACAAAACAGAACAAAAAAGAAAATCAGCATGATGTAAGAGACTGTGAGGGAACTAAACTGCCCTGGATAAGTGAGAATCTAAAGATTTTTTGTCCCCATGTATTTTCACTAATGCCTAGTATTTTGCTAGGCAACTTCCTAGCAGTTTGTAATTTTCATCTTCTGAGCAACAACTGGGGTTTTTTTTGGCAAAATAAAATATAATTTTTCCTTTTCAAGCAGGGAGTTTTTACTATTAAGAGATATATCCTCCAGAGAACAAATAAAATCATGGCCTTACAGGTGCAAGTGATTTTATTTGCAACAGAATTGCACTAAGGCTATTATTTCATAAATTTTGTATTTAAAAATAAATGAACAAAGGAATTATGAGAAGATTAGAGCCATTGTAAATATTGGCGGTCATCTACACAGAAATATGAAGATTTTCATTGATACAGCATTCAGAAACATCTATAGGTTCAACTTACTTAAAAAAAAAAAGAAATTTGATCTTGACTAGCAGCAAGCAAATCAAAATGTTCCAATGACAGCAAAAAAAAAAAAGCTCGCTGAGGTCAACTTTCAAATAAATAAGAAAAAGTTATCCATTTATTAATTATAAATAAAACCATGGATCCCTTTGAATATAAATTTTAAATCTTCTCTTAAAAGACTTATAGAAATTATAGTTAATTAAATTAGGAAATCAAATACCGTAAAAGACAATGGCTCATATGTGGGAGGGTAGTATTACCATTTCTCAGCAGGCTATTAACACTTTTTCATTTCAGGTTTTATGTCTAACATAGAATTAGATTTCAGCAGTTATTTTACATTACATACAGAGATAATCACAATGAATATGTTTCATTTTCTTTTTTTATAATTTTTTGCTTTTCAAGTTTTACTTTGTAGATGGCGTTTTATTTTAGATTTTGACTAGTTTTGATAAAGTTTATTTTTAAATTACTTGAATAGATAATTTGTATAGTGGAAAATAGTGACAAGAGATGGAAATATGAGTATGATTTAGAGCAGAAGTCTTTTTATACTTTTGTATTTTGTAAATAACTTCAGTTTCGTGAGTATCAGGAGTCCATTAGACTTAAGACCAAGAGCAAAGTGGCATAATACATTTTGATATATCTCATTTTTAAACAAAGAAATTTCTTAAATCTATTTAGATTTTTTCTTTCTATTTTATGATCTATTTCAATTAGACAATGCAGTGCGTTACCTGTAAAAAACATGTTTTAAAACTGCAGACTGTTAATCTACTCTGAAACTAAATCTATTCAAGGGAAACAGCATTTTACTTCACCATAAGGTTCTCCTCTCCCCTTCTACAAAGAAAGATTAGCAGCAAAGAATTAAGTTCCTGAAAGTGAAGGATTACATGAAATTGATTTGAGAATATAAATGCAGTATGGGAACTTACATACTCAAAGATGGACAGCTTAGCCATTTTTTTTAGTGGGAAAGAATTATGTGGGGATTGCTTCCTAGAACTGAAATTTGATATGATCAACAAATTCTATCAAAATTATCTGTTGGAATATACCACAGGAACCTAAATGAAACTTATAAACTGATAGCACTAAGCAAAGATATTTTCATGTTTTTTCTGGTGGGCACAAGGTTTGACTTGCTGAGCAAGGCAACAAAGATCAAGGTGTGAAAGTACAAGCCTTGTGTATTTTTCTGGGAAATTCTCTGGGCATTGTGGAAAATATTGTTTTATAAAATAACGTTGAACTTGCTTCCATTCATTAAATGCACTTGATACTGCTGATGTAGCTAAATTGATCAGTTCTCCAGGCATAATGGCCAATAGCTTAATAGCAGTTCAGATTACAGCTAACCATCTACTCACTAACGAACATGTTTATATGTTTTACAGAGTGGAACCTATGCAGATGTGCCAGTGAGAGAAAATGACCATTAATTGTCTTTAGATTTAGACAAAGCAGAAGAGATTAACCTGGGACTGCATGACCAATGAAGCCATTAGCAACAGGTGCCAATCATGAGAGTTAGAAAGCAATAAATAATGAAAATGTTAATGTCTTAGTGGGAACACGTTCATGTATGCCCAGCACTGTGAGGAAGGTTGGGTCTTAAGTGGCACTGCTAGGCCACCGGTCAGGACTAGGACACACCTAATGGGTCAAAGGGAGTGTCCTGTGCCCCAGTGCTGGTCACAGGTAGACCAGAGGGGAAGGGGACTGAGGTGGTGGTCATGTGTATTTTCAGGGCAAACTCTGTTCAATGCCATTCTAGTTTTGTAGAGTCCTCACTATTAAAGTGATTAACTGTAAGGTCTGTGGGAAAATACTATTATTTTCATTTACTGATTCTTGAGTTGAGAAGATTCATGTATCAAAAGAAGCTTTTTTGAGAGCTTTTTTTTTCCTTGTCTTTTTAAATTAAAAAAAAAAAAATCTATCAAATGCATAACAGGAAGTTAGAGACACTAATTGACTGCTTTCAGAACAAGTTATTGGTACATCAGGGACTGATGTTTTTGTGTTTAGTAAAGTGTTAAGACTGCTGGATGGGAGTAATTTAAAAAACTCTGAAGTATCCATGTGGAATAAGGATAGAGCTTTCTTGGATTTTGCATACTTGATATTCTTGTAAGCCCCATTCTTGTCCTTACAGGAAGAACCAGAATGGTAGCACAGTGCATGTGTGCCCATGTATGTGTGCTGAGCTCCTCTTAGGGTTTAGTTTTTGTATCTCATGAATATGTATTCTTTCTCAGGTACTTTGAACTTTCTTCTCTCAGGGATATTTAATGATTTTAAGCCCTGGTACTTAACAAAGATCTATGGATCCTTCTTTTTGTGTATGGGTTCTGATAACTTCTTTGTATTTGATGTACAATTCATAGTTCTGCTGTCTTCTTGAATTAACTATTTAATGAATAAATCTCTCAATTTAATATTTTCAGACTTCTAAAATAAATTAATAACTGAACAAAATCTCCCTCTTCTTCTATCCTCATAAAAAATACAAATATTTCCATGTGTTTATTTCTTGAAATTAAAGCAAATATTCAGACAGACTTCAAAGAGAAGATATGAATGTTGAATTTTATATCATAAAGCTATTTTATATCATAAAAGCTGACATGTGGACTATTTAATATCATCCTTTTCTTGAATTTGATGGTAAAAATCACACTGATTTAACGAGTATGATGAAGTCCCCATATAAAGTCTGCAATGAAATTACTTAATAAAAATGACAACTTTGTTAGTTGCAAAACTTAAATACGCCAAATAGAAAGAGCCCAGAATGATCACCCCTTTACAGGTGCAGGTTTTGAGAGAGGTTACAGTAGCTGGTTTGTTCCAAACTCTCTCTTCACATTCTTTTTTTACTGAAATATTTTTAGCATATATTTATCTGGTCATTCTGACAGCAGTACCTGCCTTGTATAAGTTTTCAATTAAGGTTATGTACAAAGAGAATATATACCAGTATATAAAATGCCACTAATCATTTCCAAACTGTAATAATAATGATTAAGCTATATTTTTCTGAGATAGCACTGAATAGATTTTTTTTAAATACATTCTTAGCAAGTAATTCAGTAGCTGCTGGAAAGGAGAGAAAAAAAAAAGTTTGCTCTAAATAAATGTAATAGTCCATACAGAATTAGTTGAACTGCGCAAAGTGAGGGCATATGCATTAAAAGCCATGTGTCAGGAATATCTTGCATTATCATTTTATCTATAAAAAATATAATTTAAAAGTCATGTTGTAGCTTAGAGGTTATTTTAAAAATAACTGATTCAGAGAGTAAAATTAACTTATATTTCTATTTGGCTCATAGTGAGATCAGCTTTCTTTTAAATTTATTCAGTAGAGTTACATTTTTCCTGTATTTAAGATTTTCTCCTTGAGTCCTGGACATAAATGACTATGTAATGTCATTGCATAAATAAATATTTTTAGTAGCTTTATTCTACATGACTTTCCAAATACTTTCAAAAAAATAAATGCCAAATTTTCATAACTAATTGTCAGAAATTTGGCTTAAGAAGCTTCTTGTCTACACAAATGCACATAGAAATGAAAACATACACAGATAGGTATCTCAGCTGTGAGCAAGCTGATACGTCTACAAAGTACCTGTAGAGCTGTGCAGAGATGTGATCTGGGCCCAAACTGCCATTTTTCATGCAGTGGAAATGTTTCATTCTCCTTATAGAGGAAGATCGTGTGGAGATGTCATGGTTTAACCCTAGCTGGCAACTAAGCACCACACAGTCACTTGCTCACACCGCCTCTGGTGGGATGAGGGAGGGAATAGGAAGGGTAGAACTAAGAAATCTCATGGTCTGACATGAAAACAGTTTAATAGTTAAAATTTAAAATATTGTTATTTTTATTATTAATCATAATGAAAAGGAAAACAGCAAAGAGGGAACAATAAAACCCAAGAAAGACAAGTGATGCAAATGAAAACAATTTCTCACCACCATCTGACTGATGCTCAAGCCCCGATAAGTGGCCTTCTCACCAGCCTCCTCCCTATTTTATTGCTAAGCAAGATGTTATATGGTATGCAACATCAGTTGGGGTTAGCTATCTCAGCTGTGTCCCCTCCCAACTTCTTGTTCACTCCCAGCCTATTTGCTGGCAGGGCAGTGTGAGAAGCATAGAATCATAGAATAATTTAAGTTGGAAGTGACCCTTAAAGGTCATATAGTCCAACCCCTCTGCAAGGAGTGGGGACATCTCCAACTAGATCAGGTTGCTCAGAGCCCCATGCAACTTGGTCTTGAATGTTTCCAGGGACAGGGCATCTATCACCGCTCTGGGGAACCTGTTTCAGTGTTCCACCACCCGCAATGTAAATTTTTTTTTCCTTATATACAGTCTAAATCAGCCTCCTTCTAGTTTCAAACCGTTACCTCTTGTTCTATCACAACAGATCCTGCTAAAGAGTTTCTCCTCATCTTTCTTATAAGACCCCCTCAAGTATTGAAAGGCCTCAAAAGTTCTCCCTGGAGTCTTCTCTTCTCCAGACTGAATAGCCCCAACTCTCTCAGCCTGTCCTCATAGGAGAGGTGCTCCAGCCCTATGATGACCTTCATGGCCTCCTCTGGACTTGCTTCTACAGGTCCATGTCCTTCTTTTGTTAGGGGCTGCAGAGCTGGACACAGTACTCCAGGTGGGGTCTCACAAGAGCAGAGTAGAGGGGAAGAATCACCTCCCTCGACCTGCTGGCCACACTCCTCTTGATGCAGCCCAGGATGTGGTTGGCTTTCTGTTGAGCTTTTCATCCACCAGTACCCTGAAGTCCTTCTCCTCAGGGTTGCTCTCGATCCATTTTCTGCCCAGCCTGTATTTGTACTTTACCTAAGCAGAAAAGGCCTTGATTGTGTAAGCACTGCTCAGCAATAAGAGAAACAACCCTGTATTTTCAGCCCTATCTTAAGCACAAATCCAAAACATAGTCCCATACTAGTTACTATGAAGAAATTTAACTCTCTCCCAGCCAAAATCAGCACATTCTCCACCCTTTTTTCCATACCATTCACACCATGCTCGGGTCCCACACACTATCCAATATATCCTCATTAACCACCACTCTCCTTTCCATCATTTGATACATTACACATTTATCATTCCCTTAGTCTATGGACCACTCCTGTAAAATCTACATGAAATGTCCACAAATGTCCACAAAATACCCATTGAGTTAATTTAGTCCATGACTTTGGGCTCCACCTTTTATTGTGGTCAGGAGAGGTGGTATGATGTGTTGTGTGGAGTCACTGGGAATCAAAGCCCACTCAGATTGGGAAACTGCTGCACTTGCACTCCTTCTTATAAGGCTTGTCTTCCATTGGTTCAGGTGGTTCCTGCTATAGGAATTCCTATAACACGTAATTCAAATCATGGGTTACAACAATTGAAAGGTATAGAATCATAGAATCATAGAATGGTTAGGGTTGGAAGGGACCTTCAAAGGTCATCTAGTCCAACCCCCTTGCCAGGAGCAGGGACATCCCCGACTAGATCAGGTTGCTCAGAGCCTCATCCAGCCTGGCCTTGAACGTTTCCAGGGATGGGGCCTCCACCACCTTTCTGGGCAACCAGCACATGGAGGAACCTAAGGTGCACAAGTCCATGGGACCTGATGAGATCCATCCGTGGTCCTGAGGGAACTGGCAGATGAAGTTGCCAAGCCACTGGCTATCGTATTTGAGAAGATGTGGCGGTCTGGTGAGGTCCCCGATGACTGGAAGAGAGGGAACATAACCCCAATTTTTAAAAAGGGGAATAAGGAAGACCCGGGTAACTACAGGCCGGTCAGCCTCACCTCTGTGCCTGGCAAGGTCATGGAGCAGATTCTCCTGGAAACCATGCTAAGGCACATGGAGAGCAAGGACGTGGTTGGTGACAGCCAACATGGCTTCACCAAGGGCAGATCGTGCCTGACCAATTTGGTGGCCTTCTATGACGGAGTGACGGCATCGGTGGACAAGGGACGAGCAACGGATATCATCTACCTGGACTTGTGCAAAGCTTTTGACACTGTCCCACATGACATCCTTCTCTCTAAACTAGAGAGACATGGGTTTGATGGACGGACCACTCGGTGGATAAGGAGTTGGCTGGATGGCTGCACTCAGAGAGTGGTGGTCAACGGCTCGATGTCCAGGTGGAGACCAGTCACGAGTGGCGTCCCTCAGGGGTCTGTGCTGGGCCCGGCCCTGTTCAACATCTTTGTCAGTGACATGGACAGTGGGATAGAGTGCACCCTCAGCAAGTTCGCCGATGACACCAAGCTGTGCGGTGCCAACATGCTGGAAGGGAGGGATGCCATCCAGAGGGACCCTGACAGGCTGGAGAGGTGAGCCCTTGCCAACCTCATAAAGTTCAACCAGGCCAAGTGCAAGGTCCTGCACCTGGGTCATGGCAATCCCAGGCACAAATACAGGCTGGGCGGAGAATGGATTGAGAGCAGCCCTGAGGAGAAGGACTTGGGAGTGCTGGTGGATGAGAATCTCAACATGAGCAGGCAATGCGCCCTTGTGGCCCAGAAGGCCAACCGCACCCTGGGCTGCATCAAGAGGAGCATGGCCAGCAGGTCAAGGGAGGTGATTCTCCCCCTCTACTCTGCCCTGGTGAGACCCCACCTGGAGTACTGTGTCCAGTTCTGGAGCCCCCAGCACAAGAAGGACATGGACCAGTTGGAGAAGGTCCAGAGGATGGCCATGAAGATGAGAAAAGGGCTGGAGCACCTCTCTTATGAGGACAGGCTGAGAGAGTTGGGGCTGTTCAGCCTGCAGAAGAGGAGGCTCCGGGGAGACCTGATAGCGGTCTTCCAGTACCTCAAGGGGGCCTACAAGAAAGATGGGGAGAGGCTGTTTAGTAGGGCTTGTTGCAATAGGACGAGGGGTAATGGTTTTAAAATAGAGGGGGGTAGATTTAGATTGGAAATTAGGAAAAAATTTTTTACGATGTGAGTTATAGAACACTGGAACAGGTTGCCCAGAGAGGTGGTGGAGGCCCCATCCCTGGAAACGTTCAAGGCCCGGCTGGATGAGGCTCTGAGCAACCTGATCTAGTCAGGGATGTCCCTGCTCCTTGCAGGGGGGTTGGACTAGATGACCTTTGAAGGTCCCTTCCAACCCTAACCATTCTATGATTCTATGATTCTATGATTACAATCTCCACCCTGGTCCGTTTGAGCCAGACTATCAGTTTTAACATTGCAATGAACTCCTCCCCTTGTCCCTGCTCCAGCTCGGACTTATCCACAGACTGCAGTCCCTTTAGGATGGATGATAAGACTCCAAGTGGAGCCTTATCTATGCACCACAGTCTCTTCAGGGGTTCACCTGCTGGGATGTAGACTTATCCACAGCCAAAGTCACTCTGAGGTGTATCTTCTCCAGAATGGACTTATTCTTGGGCCACAATCCCTTCAGAGCTATAACTGCTGCGGCACAGACATAACCAGGGCCACAGACACTTTGAGATGTACCTGTTCTGACATGGGCTTACGCACAGCCACAGACGCTTCACATTGTCCTGCCCCTGCATGGACTCAGCCATAGGTCACAGTCCCTTTGATCTGAGTTCCAGCCTGTCCTATACAGCATCACAGAAAGAGGAGTGATGCCCTGGCCATCTGCCAGCCCATGTGCATCACCACTGCTGTTATCAAAATGTTCCCACGCACAGCGGAGTAAGATGACAAGCAGTGCGCAGTACAGTAAGCAGCAAAAGCAAAAACAACCACTAACAAGCACTAGATTCTAATTCACAATAAGGCAAGTAAGCCCCATGGCAGGCACAGCGGTCTGCCAATTAATAGCTAAACAGCAATAACAGCTATAAATTCAGTCTGGCACATTCTAATAAATTCTGTCCTTATCTCCAATTCTTTGAGCCCCATGTTGGGCACCAAAAAGGACTGTTGTGGTTTAAGCCAGCAACTAAACACCAGACAGATTCTCATTCACTCCCCCCTGGGGTGATAGGTGAGAGAATCAGAAGGGTAAAAGTGAGAAAACTCATGGATTGAGATAAAGAGATAAAGTTTAAAGGAAAAGCAAAAGCTGCACATGTAAGTAATGCAAAACAAGAAATTAATTCACTACTTCCCATTGGCAGGCAGGTGTTCAGCCATCTCCAGGAAAGCAGGGGTCCATCATGTGTTAACGAACACTTGGGAAGACAAAGGCCATGACTCTGAACATCTGCACCTTCCTCCTTCTTCCCCCAGCATTATATGCTAAGCATGACATCATATGGCATGGAATATTCCTTTGGTAATTTGGGGTCAGCTATCCCAGCTGTGTCCTCTCCCAGCTTCTTGTGTACTCCCAGACTACTTACTGGTGGGATGATGTGAGAAGCAGAAGAGGCCTTGACTCTGTGTAAGCACTACTCAGAAATAACTAAAACATCCTTGTGTTATCAACACTGTTTCCAGCACAAATCCAAAATATAGCCCCACACTAGCCACTATGAAGAAAATTACCTTTACCTCAGCCAAAATCAGCATAGGAGACATTGCTGAACCTTTCACTAAACATCCTTTAAAAATTAATCAAGGACGACTTCTTTCTGCATTCTCTGCTGAGCAGCTGTTACTAAGTTTGAATAGCTTTAGAATGCATCCACATGAGTATTAATGAGACATTCTTGGTCCTTCATGGCTCTGGGAATATAGCTTTGTGATAGTACCATTCTGCACAATCTTCAGTGCCTATTTGTGCCATTAAAATATAAAATAAACACAACTTGCAATTAGAGAAGAGTATCTAAGTGTGTTCAATATTACATGGATGTGTTATCTGTTATAGGTTATACAAGAAAATAAAAACACTGTATTATCAAAATGGAACAAAATCACTTAGATATAAGTTTTAGTAGTTTTAATTGTGTTCCCTCTGGGGAAAAAATAGAAAAAACAAAACTCTTTTTAAGAAATTCTACTGTGATCTTTTTCCGAGTACACAAAGCATATGTAGAATGGTCTTCTGAGCTACAAAGGTAGAGGACTAGAAAAAAAATTACTTCTACACAGGACTCACGCAGAAAACTTCACCACTAAATGCAGTTGAAAAACTTTTGTTCTGAAAGCATAAACTGTCCTTATAATACTGGAACAATCTTTTCCTCAAAATGAGAGAACTGTGGCCAACGTGTACAACTGATTTTAAGGCGTTTCCCCTTTGGTCTGTGCAGGAAGGAGTCCTTTTAAAGGAAAAATAATCTGTAGATAATAGTCTTTGACAGTGATTTATTGTATAAAAAGAATTTTCACAAGCACTTAATAAATTATTTGGCTTTATCCAGGTTTATAATTATTTTTTGTTATTTATCAGAGATGAAGGTGTTAAGGAATGTTACATTAAGTATTTCTCATGTATTTAATACTTAACACACATGACTGGAACTTTATTCAAGTGCCTCTCTTCTGACATTTCTTTTGTCATTGTGTACAATAGCTTGTTAAGTGTCCCTTTTTGATAAACATGTCATAGGTTGTCCAGTGTTTAGTTCCACATCTTGCACTGTTTTCTATGGAGCCTACGTATTTCTAGCTACTATACTGTACCCCAATAAAGATAGATGGCAATGAAATCAACTGGGAATTTCTGTCTTCCTTTGTTCACCTGTCTTTTGTTCAATGACTCATAGCATTTCACAGATGTGAAAGAACACCAAAAATATTGAATCATAATAGAACCAAATAATTCCAAGTGCAAAAAAAAGACAATTTGTATCTGCTCATTAAATAAATAAAGAGAAATGTCTCAATTATTGCCAGCTTTCTTGCCAGCAAATCAACCCAGGATATACCGGAGCCCTGCTCCAGGGAAAGCAGGGCATCACATGGATACCATCAAGCCAAGCCTTCCATTTAATGCTGCGCAACACAGTGTTACATACCCGTACACCCGCTACGCACGCAAATGCACCTGCCCCCTGCGCCCATGGACCTATCCACGCTTAGCACGTGAATCGCCGCGGACCGCCCCTCCCACGCTTGTGCAGCCCATTCCCGCTCGTAGCCCTGTTGCTAGGCTGTAAGTTCTGCCCACCAGTTTACTAACGTAAATTACAAATTATCTATAACAGTCAAAACCATGTTATAGACAATATTATTATTATTATATTGAAAGGTGAAAATATAATTTTGAAATACAAAATCTAGACTTCTCATTCTCATAATATAAATTCTGAAATATATTGAAAAATTTTCTCGTATACAATCTTTTATTTTTCAGGCTTCATATAACTTGTCCTGAAAAAGTCTGAGGTCAAAAATTTTGCCTTAAAGTAGCCTTTAAGTATAAGAGCATTCTACAGTGGCCAATTTAAACTGGAATGCTTTCTGAATATAATATCAGATTTTTAGAAATGAACTGAATAAGAATTATCATCACAAAGAGAATGGCATATGATAATTTTTCCATCTTCTTCAGTTCACTCCCCGGATTCCAAGATGCCTAAGAAACTTTATTTAAGATTCTATGATAGCAAAAAGTTTATGTTAATATTACATTTAAATTAAATTCTTTGTCAGTTAATTTTAAAGGCTCATGAAACAATTGTCAAAAACTATGGTACATATAAGATGATGAAGACAGATGCTCCTTTTTGTGTGAGTTATTTTCTTATTGTCTAGAAGATAGAGCTAACATCTACATTACTTTATTGCAAAGGAAAAGATAAAACTACGAAGGTCACTTGCATGCCACATTTCAGAAATTGTTTTCATTCCACTGCACAGACAATGTTGCTGGCACAGTAGCTGTATAATCATTTTATTCTTCTGGCTTCTGACAAAATTCTAGCACTAAGAAGTGCTGAAATTGTTTAGATTTTAGTACTTTAGCTGTGGCAAGAATTTTTGTTTCTTTTTTTTAAAGGAAGAACATTCAAGGACTATTGAGAACAGCAGAGTTTGGGGTGGGTAGTATTTATTTTATTCACAGCCTTGTTTGCTTTGGCACTTCTGCACAGCACAATTTTGTCTTGAGTAGATGATCATGTGCAACAACACTACTAGGAATTTTTTTTATTTAGCCACTACAAGCAGTGGACAGAGATTTCACACTTCTGTGAGTTAAGAACTAGTTGAAAGACATGAAAGATTTTTTCAAAGCTGTTTTGATCATGCTATACAACTTCTATGAGGAAATATATAACAGGCTGAGACATCATATTGGATTGAAGTAGCTAGTACTGAGAGATTTGTGAAAAGAACTATTGCAAACGTGTACTAGAAAGTAAAGATAGAAGTTGAAGACAGTGTAACCTCTTATGAAAAGACATAATATTATGCTAGAACTGTTATTTTAGAGCTGTTCAATGGCAAGACATAAATCCACTAAAAATCCATTAAGAGTTATGCTGGATATCTTTCAGATACAGACACAAGAAAAAGAATCAGAAAGTGAGGAATGCCTGTGAGGACAAGGTGCCAAAGAAAGTGTGATTGATCAAGCCATGAATCATAGTGTGGACATGAAATGGAATCAAAAGACCTAGCTGGGAAGGAATCATTATACCTACACTCTGCTAACACATCTGAGTAGATTAATGAAGATAAAAACTAGAAACTTAAAAAAATCAAAATAATTATTTTAATGATTATTTTTGAGAATTTTGAGCCTGGGATTTTCGTTATATTTTCCTCACTGAAAATATCAATCATTTATTACTTTTTCTAGGTTCTCAGCAATTTATTTTTTTTTAATTAACTTTTAATAAAGCTTAGACTTTTGCCTTTTAAACTGGTGGAACAGGGTAACTTCCACTTTCACCTCTTAGGATGAAGTCACCATCACCACGTATCTAATTTAGGTTGCAAAAAATCAGCAAAAAGGAGAAATAAAATTAATATAATGTAATTTTTAAAAGATTTTTCGTTAAGTTGAATATTTTCCTTGATTGAAATAATTTTATGTAGCCTTCTTTCTGTTTTATTTCTAAGCAGTTTTAATAAAAGCAAAGGAATATGTTAATAATGTAAATATATATTACAGCAGATTTTAAAAAAGACACAATAACTATGCAGCTAAATGACCAGAGCACTGCAATGATATATCTGACATAGTACTGTTTTATACTAAATGGAGAAACTAAACCGGCAGAAACCGAGAATACTCCAAGGCCCAGTAGTTCAGAGGCTGCAGTTGAGATCTTGACTTTTATCATTGTTCTAATGTCATTGTTCATATGGAAAAAGTTTGTACATGACTCTCCCATACAGGTAGTATAACACCTCTCACAAGCTATAGAAGTTACAAAGGAGAATCTCCCTCGATGTCTTTGTAAGCAGTTACAAAATCCTCTTGTGGAACCACCAAAAAAAAAAAAATACACAATTGTTACATACTTATAATCATTCTAAAGTACATAATTTTCTTCCTTTTTTTTTTTTCAGCTGAAATGTAAATTTCTGCAGTTGGTGATCAAAATGTTATTTTCTTGTAAATCAACAATTTACCATAAACCTATATTTGTTTAGTTTCAGTACTTGGTATTTTTCAAGACTCCTTTGTCCTGTCACTGGGTCATATGACAGCATTCTCTATGGTGCTTGTGCCTGAAAAAGCTGCTTTGATTCACTTTTTTTTTAAGCATAAGAAAGACAAGAATTATTTTGCATTTTCTTGGTCTCTTGCCTCCACTTCACTCCTCTAGCACAAATTCAAATAAATCTTTTATTAGATGGCTATAAAATACTGCTTAAAACACTGAGCATTTAGAAAACTGATATTTTCCAGATACTCTAAAAAAAAATTATTATCACTGTTAGACAAAATCTGAAGTGTCCATACATGAAAATGAAATCTCCAGAAAAAAAAAATATTTTAAATAGCAGAAAGACATAGACTGTCAATAAGTATTTTAAAGTTACTGTGATATGGCCTAATTTCAGATTTAAAATGATTCACTGGAGAATACTCTGAAATACAAACTACCCCATCATCTATTTGATCATTCATTCATAAGATCATTTAAAATGGAAAGGAATTCAGATCTCTAGTCCACAATCCTGCTCAAAGCAGAGTCAGGTCTGAGGTCAGAGGTCAGACCAGATTGCCCAAAGCTTTATCCAGTTGGGATGTGAAAATCTCCTTGGTATTCTTAGTGCCTAAGGCTACTTAGTGTGCAGCACATCTTAAATTCAGGGTAGCACTCCTTGCATTTAGTAATTGACATTTTTAAGGTAAGCATATAGCCAAATCCAGCTAGGCCAGTTCTCAATAACAGATGAGCGCACATAGGCAATTTCAAGGAATAATTCATCTAAATGTACTTTAAATATTTACCTAAAAATAAGATGTATTATCTTTTAGAGATATTTCATTACCTTATATATAAGTTGAGAAACTCATACTAATTATAAAAGGAAACTAGCAAATAAGCTTAAACTGAGAATCTAATTTTTAGTTGGCTCTCATTAGGTGAGGTGAATCTCACACTTTATCAATTACAAATTATTGTTTTTGAAGGTACTGACTGTAGCCTATAAAGGCCATCGGAAAACAACAGTATTTATACCTTTTTCTTTTTATATAATGCAAGCTGTGGGCATGAATCACCAAATCATTCAGCTTGGAAGTGGGCTAAGGAGGTCTCTAGCTCAACCTCCTGCTGAAAGCAGGTACAAGTGTGCTGATTTCCCAGTATAAGCTAGAAAGCTTCCCCAGTAAAGCTGTTCTGCAGGCATTTCTTTCTTTATATGCTTAAGCTTGAAGTAATTCTACTTCAATCCTGTTCTGCTGATCACTGCATCCCTTCTGTTCCCATCATCCTGAGCTTTTGGCTTGCCTACCCCATATAAAACTTCCACACTTGTTTTCTGAGGAAGCTTTTCTTAACAGTTTGTCCAGCCTGTTGAGAAAGATGTTGCCCCACTTACTCAGGTGCATCTCATGTCTTCCAAGCAGCTGTTGACTCTTTAAGAGAGTCCCGTGGTTATAGAACCTGAAACTCTACTGCAAACACCAGTTATGCAAACAATCTTTGATCCATAAGATCTACTGAGTCCTCCTATTGCTCTTCCTCCTCACCGGCAGGATCAAGTCAAACATTATCTGAGTCCTAATGGCCATTGAACGCTGTCCGCAGAGCCCTGCAGAAACACTTGGTAATCCCCAGGTCACTCCTGTGCATTTCATTGGTGCCTATGTGGAAGAGCAATACGGAGTAATAGACTGGATTAGGCCTCAGTCACCTCTCCACGACGTCCTGAATGCAAGCCCTCTGAGCAAGTAGCAAACCTGTCTAGATGACAAGTCTGATCAGCAGATGAGGACCTCTGTCCCCTGTGTAGTGACTCGCCTACCACCATCACTTACCACTTCCTCCTAGTGGTCCTGAGTAGCCCAGGCTCAGCCACCAGAGATGCTCTGACAGTGCTCCTCATCAGCTACAAGGATAGTGAACCTATTCTGTAACTGCAAATCGTCAAGTGGGGCAGGGTGAAACTGAAACAATTTGGAACAATACTGCCAAATTTCAGCTGTTAATCAAGCAATCATTGTGAACATTTTGC
This sequence comes from Chlamydotis macqueenii, assembly GCF_036417535.1. Lineage (NCBI taxonomy): Eukaryota > Metazoa > Chordata > Aves > Otidiformes > Otididae > Chlamydotis > Chlamydotis macqueenii. Next base: position 145,819,019 of record NC_141557.1, on the reverse strand, counting down.
AGGGAAAAATAGAGGACCTTTTATAACCAAGACAAGGGAAAGAGAATAAAAAAGACATTAACAGTTACTCTGGCTTGGATTTTGAGCATGTTTTCTCGGACACATGTCAGAATTAAACTAAAGTATACAGACAGATCTGTCAGTGCATCAAATAATGGAGGAAAATGCTACCAGCAGTTATCTGCCAGCTAGCAGAAAACAATAGTCTGCCAGATACATGAAACAGTATTTCATGTTAATGATCCATTTGAAGATCATGTCACTGCTTGATTTATGGTAAATTGTGAAAAAATTACTACAATGCATGTTACCTTGTTGATTATAGCCAGAATGAAGCAGAGATGTGCTGCCTTCTGTGATACCATAGACGCTATATTCCCTTGGTGGTTATACAACAAAAACATGTCTTTCATACAGCTCTTACAGACAGAGGTCATCAAAAATTCTAAAATTCCCATGAAAAAGCACAAGCTTCAGCTGTCTAAATGCTAGAGGATGATTGCATATCTTCATTCTTGCATGAGTGTTCTACCATCCTCCCTCTTTGCTATTAATGAAAAGACATGCTGAACTGTATTACGTTAGGTTACTGATACTGTACTGGCACAACTGCATCAGGTTTATTGCAGTAGCTCTCCTTATTTTAGCAGGATATTGAGACAGATAAGAAATTTCTACTCTCAAGCAACAAGAATAGGGTTTTTTTTTAACTCTCTGAGAAGGCTCAGTAATAAAACACTGAATTGGTTTTACATACCTTCTAGTTTTTAGATAATGGTGAAAGGACATGAACCTGATAATAATAGATCTTACACCTAAAGGTACTGAAGAGTCCAATTGCCGGGGGTAGGTGTTGTCCCAAATGCAAACAGGGTTTGACTGAATAAATCTCCCCTTCCCTTCTGCGTAGGTAAGGTTATGTATTTGGATGAAGAAAAAAAAACCACTCTGTTCTACTAGCATGATCTCAACTCACAAACTAGTAGTTTAGCCCCATCAAGGCTTCCCTAGCAATTGGACACAGGTTTTGAGAGGCTTGTACTGTTATGTCCTTAGGCTTGCACTGCAGGGCCTGGCATCCAGGACATAGTCACAGAGACAGAGAGGCTTCAAGAGCAACTGGGGAAAGGCAAAAAGTCCTGTCTTCCATGCCTACATTGGCTTACATGTAGCTTAAGGTCCACTTTGCAGCACATTTGCAGCACATTTGTACATTTCCATGTGCACCAAATGCATTCCCAATACAGCTCAGTAAGGCTGAGGGGTTGAAATGTAGGAGTTAAAAACAGGAGTACCTCAGTGCTTTTAGTCATAAGAAGTTTGTACATGGATAATGGAACCTTCTGGAAACCAAGTCTGAACAATAAATATGTTTTTTTTTTTCATCAGCTAGCAGAGAATTATTGGTTGGATTCAGTATGACACCCTTCTGCTTCCAGATCTCATGATGAAGGCCCTTTGAACAATCAGCATTCTCATTGCTCAGCTGACAAATGTGCATTGTAACTTACTGTATTTATCAAATGCAGTTTACACAGAAACATTTATTGGAAATTGAGAGATGTATATTGAAGTTGCTATCCATAAATATGAATACTACTCTACACTGCACTGGTGCAGCCCCACCTCGAGTACTGTGTGCAGCTTTGGGCACCTCAATATAAGAAGGACATCAGACTCTTAAAGTGTGTCCAGAGGAGGGCAGCTAAGATGGTGAAAGGCCTCAAGGACAAGACTTATGAGGAGCAACTGAGGTCACTTGGTCTGTTGAGCTTCGAGAAAAGAAGGCTGAGGGGTGACCTCATTGAAGTCTACTTCTTCCTCAAGGGGGGCCGTGGAGGAAGAGATGCTGATTTCTCCTCTCTGGTGGCCAGAAATAGGACATGAGAAAATGGAATTAAGCTGTGTTGGGAGAAGGTCAAATTGGACATTAGGAAAACGTCCACCCTGAGAGGGTGGTTGGTCAGTGGAACAGGATCCTCAGGGAAGTGGTCACGGCACCAATTCTGTCACAGTACGTGGAGTGTCTAGATGACACTTTTAGTCATGTGGCCTAATTTTAAGTAGTCCTACAAGAAGCAGGGAATTGAACTTGATGATCCTTATGGGTCCCTTCCAACTTGAGATATTCTATGATTCTATGAATATCAGATAGGAATAATAGAGCTTTCTAGGATTTAGGATACAGAATAACATCTTGGTTTTTCTTTTCATAATACTGTTCTAATATAAGCACCACATTAGCAATACCCTATCATTTCTCATGCCAAGAGGGGAAAGAGGTAAGGATGCTTCTAGCCTAACAAGGAATGAACATCCATCCCAATTGAAACAATAGATCATGGTTATTTTTCTACTTTTAAGACACTATTGTCATGCTCCGATTTCGGATGAGAGGAAGGCCCCCTTGTGTTCTAGCCGACCTCAGACGAGTCTGGGAGGCTAGGGGCGGCTAGATCAACCTCACACACACCGAAGTGTGGTTTTGCTCGTTTTCTCAGGAACAGAATTAAGACTCAAAATGGAGTCAAGCACCAGGTAACTTTATTAACCTGACAAGGAGTTCACAAATGCAAGAGAAAAGACAGAAAGAAAGGAAAGAGGGGAAAAAAGTTTCAGTTGCAACAGCTACCACCATGGAGCTGCGGCATCCCGACAGTCCAGTTGACTCGGTGGGGGAACATTCCATCCAATGTTGGTTGTTTCTGTCCTTTTATTGTTCATCTTATTCACATCACATATTCCAAGAGTGGGTTTGCTTGGCCGCACCCCTCACCTGGCGGTGATACGCATGCCCAATACCGTCTCTGGGCCCCTCTGTTTTTCTGTCCTGGGTCTGGGTGCATACATAGGGGTAAGGCTAAATTTTGCATAATCAGCTCTGCATTCAGGTTCATGGGAAAATAGGAGGAAAAAACAGGAAGCTTCTAGTCCTGTGGCTTGACTGGCTTGCAAGATAAGGGAATCATCTTGCAGGAAAAACAGGAAGACTCTAGACCTATGGTTTGACTGATGTACCATTGTTTAGGTCGTGGTTTGACGCTTCGACAATGTTGAGACAAACCTTCGACACAGTCTCTCACACCACCCTGTGGCTCAACATTGTTGCCTCAGGGACAGAGTTCCGTGGTGGCATAAATGATAGAGGAAAGGAGAAAGAGAAAGAAAAAAAAAGAAGAAGAGAAAAAAATAAGATATATACAATTCTAAACATTATTGTTTGTCAGGCAAGTTAGTGTATACAAATGCTAAATACTTTGATTTAATTAACAATATCTTATCCAAGTAAATGATGTTAACATATCTAAATCTAATTAACAACATTTATTTTATCTCACAGCTATTAAGAGTATCTTATCTGAGTAAATGATCTTAACATATAAGCATGTGTCCCAGGCCGAGTTTGAGGCTTATGGCTCTGGGGGTTCAGAAGAAGCAAGTAATTGTTTACAAGGACAATCACAAGGTAAACAAAGATAAACCAACAAAACTATAGCAATGCACCACTTCATAAATGTCCCAAGATAAAGCACCATCAAAATGTTAAGCATTTTGTTCATTTTTTGCGACCTTTTTTTTTTCTCCAGCAAAGCAGTTCAGTTTTTGCTTTTTGGTGAGGCTGGCAACTGGGTCCTCGTGGAGCTGGTGGCTGTGCAATCACGGTCCATCGGAACTTGGGTCTGGATACATAGCAGGAAAACGGATTTCCACACCTCCAACTCAGAGCACAGTAAATAAACAATAACACTATAAATTTGCTGTCAATCTTATATCACCCCGTGGATCCATGGTAGTTTTTTTTTTTAAAAAAAAAAGAAAAACAAGCATCTCATATAATTTCTGTTGCTGATAGTGTGGTTTGGTTCTTTCCATCATCTAGCCATGTTGAGACATTAATTAACCTTTTCAGTCTCTATCAACTATACTAACTCTTTTAAACAGATTGCTCATGGAAATTAGAAGAGAAGGGAACTGTAGGGGGGGGGGGGAAAGGACATGTAGTGCTTGTCCTTGGAAATGACTTTTTGTTTGTGGAGTACACGTTCCATAGTCTCCACATTCAAAAACTTAGACACTTCCTTAGAACATCAGACTGTTAGACAGTTTCTAGGTGGCGCAGCACTGTGTGTGTGGTGAGCCTGCCCACAGGCCCCTGGAACAGACAGCCCAGCCATGAGTGTGCAATGCAACCTCTGTGCACAAGCTACTGCAGACACACTCTGCCAAATGGATAGCATATCTGAAACATAATTTGACTTCCTATTAAGAAAAGGTTTATCAGACAACTGCAGAAGCCAGCAAAATTCAAAACTGAAAAATCTGCCTGAACAAGATTCGCAGGCTGAAAATAAGACATGTTCAGAGAAAATGCAGATACATGATTGCCCTCAGTCTGGAGGAATAGAGAGTAGACCTCAGAAAATGAAAAGAGGGAAGAAAATCTTTGAAAAGAGGAGGATGTCATTGACTTGATCACAATGAGAAGAATCACTTGATTTGCCTATGCATTTTGTCAGATTTGCTTCATCTTTGTGGTGGTAGCCTTAAAAGAAACTTTAAGTACTGCCGAACAAGGCAATGGAAGTCATACAATATTACATAGCTGTTGAATTCAACTTTACCACTTGCTTAGAAGATGGCAATCCTAACATTAGTGAATAAATGAAGAGGTAATTTTTTTCATTAAATAAGATATTGCAAAACTGTTTCTTTTGCCCTCTACCAATTCCTTTCCCATCTGTTGTTGAAAATACAATGTGAATAATCTCATACTTTCTGCAACATGGGTGTGACCACTGAATTTGGTGACATGCTTCCAATTCTTAAAGGGGTAAGAAAGAGCAAAATCATACGTGGCTTGTGTTTACCAGCACATTTTCCTTAGATATAATTGTTTGATATAAATATTGTAGCCTTTCATAAGTAAAGATTTCAAAATCACTATAATTGTGACTTTGACAGTGCAGGCTTGGCTGTCAGTTACCACCAGTTTAATGTAGACCTGGAACTTAGCAGTACTGGTAGACTATTGATTTCCATATTTGATATATAATTTCAAATTTCAATATGATGTTACTTTGCAATAGCTAGAAAGTTAGGTGGGGTTGTTTCATATACTTGAGAGCTTTGCACATTTTTATTCAGAATTAAAATAGCATTTCACTTTTCTGTTTCATTACTGTGTTTTACGCTCAACTTCTCTTCTCTTATTTGATCTATTTATGTATCTGGTTTTGCTTTGAACTACACAGCCTCAAGTACATTGCTGATATCATTGCACGCCATTGAAATGTGATTTTTAGGAATATAGTACGTTTAGAACTGTTTAGCCTAGTGGTTAGAATCCCAATTTACCAGTGGGAAGAGATCAGGCTAAATTATACTCTTCCCTGAAGTTTGGACCTCAAAAAGTATTTGAAAGATTTTATGTGACATCTTTTTCTCACAGGGAGATAAACAGAATGATCTAGTTAGATCTTTATGTTCTGGTTTTCTGTGTTTATTTTCCAACATGGAAGACGACTTTCTTATTTATTAATGCCTTAAGATACATTTATTTGATTATACCTCTAATTGTATATGGTTTAAATTAATGTCTATAAATAGAGGGGAACAAAAATCTTCCTCTTTTCAAGATATAATAAAAAATATACATAAAGTTTCCTATCTAGGGTTAATGCTAACTGCATGGATATTTTCTGAGTAAAACTCTTGTCTTTCCCTTAATTCCTTTCTGAGGTTTTTGATGTAGAGCTTATAGTTACATTTGTTTCTGTATAAGCCTTACTTTTAAGTTTCCTTGGGAGATGCTGGCCAGTAGAACTCTACCATCTGAAGCACCAAAAGACCCCATTAAAATAGGCACCTGGCCGCAGAAGTGATGCATAAATAATCTAGAACATGGATAGCAAAACAAAAAAAAAAAAGAAGGCAGGATATCTGGGAAAAAGCCACAACCCAGATTGTGTAACTGAGTAGCAGTACAAAAGGTGCTGCAGATGTGGAGTCCAGTATTATTTTGCTCGTCTTTCAGATATATCCTGCAGTTCAGTATCAGTATTTGAATTAATGCAGACACATATGAAACCACGTAAGTGGTTTAGAAAATCAGCTTTTGTGGTATACTCAACAGACGTGTATTTTGCCTAAAAATTTGTAGTCAGCTTTGCTCTCAGTGATATCTCTTCCTGTGGAAGTATTCTGCTATACTGGATATGAGTTTAAGGTCACATTTTGGCTCAACACGTGGAACCAGATAAGATGAGAGAACTCATATAATCTATGTAATAGCAAAATATCTACAAATATTATCTAAACAATAAATGAAAATCAGCAAAAAATATTCCAAATAGAGTTCTTAAATAGTTCCATGTCTCTAACCTGTGTTTTTTATACACATATCAGCCTCGCTGAAAGGAAATTGATACAGACTTTAGCAGACTGCGGCTTTCATTGGAACTAAAAATTACCACTCATTCTTTCAATGGCACTAATTGTTGAAGTGCTAAAGTATTACACAGTTAACTGAAATGGACCAATTTCATGAGATTCAATAGGCCATAAATATCATAACTAAATCATTTCTGTAGTAGTTATTACATCCTTTTTTTTTTCTAAATTCATACACACAGGAACAAATCAAGGTATTACATCTCAAATAATTGTAGAATTCTTTGTATTTATGTTTTCTTTCACCAGGCGGTCAATATTTTAAAGCATTTACATCACCAATAACACTTCCATTAAGAATATCTTACTTTGAAAAATAATAACAAAAGGACTGCTGGAAAGTAACAGCCTGTTTGCTGAAAATGTAGGGCACTTACAATTATCAGCTTTTTTTTTGCTAATAAAATAATAATTTTTTTACAATTTTTAATATCAGAATGGACGTGGCGATTCACCATGTGTATAAAATGCTGCTGAAGGAAACATTGTATCTAAAAAAATCATAGAAAATATATACTCATGAGTGGTCAATGCTGGGCAATTACAGACTTTCTGAGCCAAAGGTTATATTTGGATTATTGTGCTTAGCATATAATGAATTGTTCTTCAAATCTATTTATATTTTTAGTTTCTAGACTATTCTGTGGCAATGAGCTCCTCCATTTCATTTCTACTGTGTTTTGCCCTGCCACCTATATTAAACTCATTAAAATAAAACATGAATTCTTATTATATGTAAGAACATTCAAAGACAATGGAAACTTTTCCATGCAGTTCAGGAGGAGCAGAATCAGCAAAAATTCTGTAAGATGGATATTTTTTGATCCACTGGAAAATAAACTTTATAAGTACTAAAACCAGACACTTTAGTTACATTTATTTTTTCTCCTGAAAGAGAATTTTAAAATTATTATAGATAAAAGTAGTGGTAAAAAGAAGACATGCTGCATTTTATTTCTGATGAATTTTCAACTGAAACAAGCTACAGAGAGAAGAAAAGAATAATGGATTTAGGCCGTTTAAGCTAAAAAAATAATCTAATAAACGAATAAATTAATGTCACATAGATTTCCAACATCCATCCTAATTCTTTAAAGAAATATGACTGAGATTTTAAGGTTTTAGGATTATTCACATGTATTTTATTCACATTTAAAGGGGGTTTATATATATCTCATCATATTAAATTGCTCCCTATAGAAATAGGTATTAACACTCCCATTATACAAGGAATTGTGATTTTCTCATCATTTTACCAGGATGAGTTAAATCCCCTTTCTTTAAAACTCACAGTGTAAGTATTGTTATAAACATATTTCAGGGAATTCTTTATTTAAGAAGATGGATTTTTTTCCTATCTGAAACCTTTTTGATAACAAATATATAGACAACATTGAAACACACTTGGTATAGGATATCATAGTTCACCTGAAATGGAATTTAATTTTTGATGGGAATTGCTACTGGGTAGCATAGATACCATGTAAGAAGGTATTTTATAGAGGAAGATAGGAAGGAAACCACAGTCTGATTCTTGGAAATGTCATATTGTTCATGTTTTTGCTTCTCAATGAGCTGGTGCTGAGCATTTTAGTTAACTCCATCACAAACAGAAAAGGAGAATTACGTATTTTATGTGTTTGTGAGGTTCTAATTAGTTCTTTGAATCTCAGCAATTGAAAAATGCTAAATACATTTCCACATATTACTGTCCTGCATTGTTGTGGTTTTGCTAGTGAGGGGGGGCCTAAGGTGGTAGCTTCTGTAGGAAACTGCTAGAAGTCGCTCCCCTTTGTTCAGGGGACTTGGCCAGGCCTAGGGCGGACCTGCTGCTGGCCAAGGCCGAGCTGATTGGTAGCAGAATGTCCCGTGATAACGCCTCTGCGATAACGTATTTAAGAATGGGAAAGCAGAAAAAAAAGAGAGGAGAGAAGATGTGAAGAAGCTGAGCGGGGGCAGAGGCGCAGAGGGGGAGGCGCAGGCCTCATGGGCCTTGCAGGCCTCACCCTCTGGCCTCTCGCCAGGCAGCCGACTGGGCCTGACTCGGTCCAGCCCGGCTGCAAGAAGTGGAGAGGAGATGAGAAGTGAATAAGATGTACAAAAAGATCTGAGAGACATCTACCAGCCTGTTGTGAGGAACGGCTGCAGACGCCAAGGTCAGTTCAGAAAGAGGGGGAGGAGTAATGCGACTCCTGGCCAAGATTCCCCTGCAGCCTGTGGTGACGACCATGGTGGAGCATGTTGTCCCCCTGCAGCCCATGGAGGTCCACGGAGGAGCAGAGATCCACTTGGAGCCCGTGAAGGACCCCGTACCGGGGGAGGTGGATGCCTGAAGGCAGCTGTGGCTCGTGGAGGGCCCGCTGGGACAGCTGTTCTAGAGGGACTGCACCCCGTGGAAGAGATGACCCACGCCGGAGCAGTTCCACGAAGGACTGTGGCCCGTGGGAGGGACCCCACAACGGAGCGGGGAGGAATGCGAGGAGTTCTTCCCCCAACCATGAAGCAGCGGCATGAAACAACATGTGATGAACTGACCACAACCCCCATTCCCTCTTCCCCCCTGTGCCGCTCGGAAGGGGAAGGTGGTAGAGATAATATTAAGCTTGGGAAGAGGGAGGGGTGGATGGAGGTTATCTTGTTCTCTTTCTCATTATCCTGCTGTTTGTAGTAATAAACGAATAGTTTTCCCCAAGTCGAGTCTGTTTTGCCCGTGACGGTAACTTTAAGGATTTCTCCCTGTCCTTATCTCAAACCTCGAGCCGTTTTTCTTATATATTCTCTCCCTGTTTTCTCGGAAGGTGGGGGAAGTGAGAGAGAGACTGCGTAGTCTGGTCCGATCGGGGCTGAACTACGACATGCATTTAAGTGGAAAGATCCTTGGAGAGAGTAAAATTACATTTTGATAAATTTAACGAAAAAGTATGAGGTGTTGTAGGTGCGCCTCTAGATCTAATAATGCTTCTCCTCATTTGAATAATTCTAAAAGTATCTTGCACAGTGACATACAAAGTAAATCAACCTTTGCAAATGCAGTGGAGAGATACAGGGACAGGTGGACAGCAGCTGAGACAGAGACGGAGAAAAATTTTAATCACGCAATGAGGATACCTACCTTCTAAAATTAGGATATTGCTATCAACCCATAACTTCAGTACTTAATCCTCTTTTATAGGTTATTATTTACCTTTTCTCATTTTTCTATAAACTACTGTAGTTCCAAATACTGTAAGAAGTATTGTGCAAGAAATCAAATACACTGATGGATATACGAGTGTAAAAATCCACTAGACTTCCTATGTGCTTTCAGATTTAGAACCCAAATCCTGAACTATAAAACAAACAAGGAAGCAAGCAGTATATCTGGACATAGCGATTGTATGGGCTGTGTCACTCTTTCATAGAGTTTACTGAATTCCTCTATTATCTGATGTTAGTGTTTTGGTTAAAGGCCTCATGTTAGATGGGAGAAATTATGGCAGCTGACTTAGTTTCTTGATATTTCAGAGGTTGGAATAGGCTCAAAAAAATGGAAATGGAATACATTTTCAGATATTCTTTAATGTAATATCTTTCCTTCGCTCATGAACACCAGCAAGCTAAATGTCGTAGTTCAGCCCCAATCGGGACCAGACTACGCAGTCTCTCTCTCACTCCCCCCACCCTCCGAGAGAATAGGGCGAGATGATATAAGAAAAACAGCTCGAGGTTTGAGATAAGGATGGGGAGAAATCCTTAAAATTACCGTCATGGTCAAAACAGACTCGACTTGGGGAAAACTATTCATTTATTTCTAAAACTAGCAGGAGAATAAGACAGGGAACAAGATAACCTCCCCCTCACCCCTCCCTCTTCCCGGGCTTAACATTATCTCTACTACCTTCCCCCAACCCGAGCGGCACAGGGGGGAAGAGGAAATGGGGGTCACGGTCAGTTCATCACACGTTGTTTTACACCGCTGTGTCATCATCAGGGGAAGAACTCCTCGCATTCTTCCTCTGCTCCAGCGTGGGGTCCCACCCACCCACAGGCCGCAGTCCTTTGTGAAACTGCTCTGGTGTGGGTCATCTCTTCCACGGGTGCAGTCCCTCCAGAACAGCTGCCCCAGCAGGCCCTCCATGGGCCACAGCCTCCTTCAGGCCTCCACCTGCCCTGGCATGGCGTCCTCCATGGGCTGCAGGTGAATCTCTGCCCCTCCGTGGACCTCCATGGGCTGCAGGGGGACAACCTCCTCCACCATGGTCATCACCACAGGCTGCAGGGGAATCTTGGCCAGGAGCTGTGTTACTCCTCCCCCTCCTTCTTCACTGACCTTGGCGTCTGCAGCCTTTCCTCACAACAGGCTGGCAGATGCCTTTCAGGATCCTTTTTACATCTTATTCACTTCTCATCTCCTTTCCACTTCTTGCAGCCAGGCTGGCTGAGTTGGGCCCAGCTGGCTGCCTGGTGGGAGGCCAGAGGGTGAGGCCTGCAAGGCCCACAAGGCTCGAGCATCCCCCTCTCTGTCCCCCGCTCAGCTGCTTCACATCCTCTCTCTCTTTTTTTTTCTGTTTTCCCCTTCTTAAATACGTTATCGCAGAGGCGTTATCATGGAACGTTCTGCTACCAATTGGCTCGGCCTTGGCCAGCAGCGGGTCTGCCCTAGGCCCGGCCGAGTCCACTGAACAAAGGGGAGCGACTTCTAGCAGTTTCCTACAGAAGCTACCACCTTAGGCCCCCCTTCACTAAACAAAGCCAGAACACTAAAGCAACATACATTAGTAGGAAGGAGGAAAAACAGACCATAAGCAATCCTACTGTTCAGTGATACCTGTTTATAACAAACATATTTGAGAAAAACATATTTTTCTTATGGATAAAGGTTTGATTCGAAGCACATTACAATAATGAGAGGTCTTTGACTGTGTACATTATTGTTTAGATTCAGCTGAACTACGACAAGCTATAGAGAGAAAATAAATCAAATATAAGAAGCTTTGTTACTTGCAAAGTCCAGGTACCATGTATATTTCAGTTTTGCTGCAGATATTCAATCAAGACAGGAGCAAGAGCAAGTTTACAAAGTACTTTAAAATGTTTGTGTTCTAGACTTTTCTTATATTGTACTGACTTATTTTTCTCATTTGAATTTATCTTTATAATTATTAATATTCACTGTGTGGTCAGCATCACAATAACATAAGTATTTATGAAATAATCTTACCAGTGAAGATGTTCAGTGCAGTGTAGGATCACTACTCTATTAAACTGGCTCATTTAAAGTGACCTTTTATTTGGCAAGCAATGCCTTCTGATCAAATTGAGAAAAAGAAAACTCAGAAACAGCACAGTTTCTAGAGTACAGTAATCTGACTTGGGAACAATAATAATAAAACTAGATATGACAATGTGCTTAATGCAGTACATTTGAACTTACTCCATTGCACAGGACATTTGTGTTGATATCTGTACTATGGTTATCTGGAGTGGAAAAAGTAGGAAACAATATACTATATTGTTGCTTAATCCTTTCCAACATACTAAAAGAAGTAGCAATATCATCCTAAAACTATATCTCACGTATACTTTGTCATCCCTGTAGCAACATGCGGGGATAAATTCTCAGCTGTTTTAAGTCATTGCAGTTCCACTTAAGATAATTAGTGAAACTGATGTGACAGGATTGTTAGACTGATGTTAAAAGCATTTAACTCATGACAGCAGTAGGTATGCATCTTGCTTGTCATTTCAACTCTGGAGACCCTTGCAATAATGCAATTTAATGTTATCACTATTGCATCATAAAGTTGTGATGCTGTACTGGGTTTGATTTTTTTTTTCTAATTTTTATTTTTCCTTTCTACAGAAATTTGATTTCTTAAACAGATTTTGACATTTAGAACAAGTTTCCAGCGTGTTTTACTAATGAACAAGCAATGAATTAAATCATTAGTTATTTCAGAGTATCATCACAAGTGTGAAAATTTTAGTTATTTTATTCAATGGATCTGATATTTTTCTTCAAAAATTGTATTATATACTGGTATTACTCCCAGTCCTGTATCCTTTTTGCATATTACAGGAAAAGATATGATTTGTAAATCAAGTACAAGGTATCATTATATAGGACATCTGTATTGCATCAGCAACACACTCAGTGGGAATTATTAATTCAATGACATATAGAACTAGGTTGTAACCTATTTTTTTATGGATTTTATTTTCATTGTCTTTGACAAACAATATAAGAGTCTTAGCTACTTGGGACAGAATATACTGTTGTAATGTCTGTTTTTTCCAATCAATATTGCCAGCAGTCACCTTGCAGGGCTGTTCAATACATTGCATCACTGAGACTTTGTTGTACAGAATATTTTCAGGCATTCCATTTTCATGTCAGTTTTAACAGAAGTTATATGAGTCAGGATAGTGAAAAAGACACCTTTTGCTAGTATTTCCTCAGGAGTAATAAGTGGATGATTCACTACATTCAGTAACAGTCTAGAAAGTCATTGTCTCTATTTTAATTTTTCTTATTCTTCCCGTGAAAAACAAAGCTGGTTTAGTCCACAGAACAGTGTCATTAGGTCAGCTCTTTCTTGATGAATGAAACTTCATCATTTACATTAGTGAACAGGAAATTCTTTCCTGTGCCAAATCCATCAAAGAGTTTAAAGTTTACCAGCTTATGACTGTTACAGTGCCAAGAACACTCTTTCAGTACAAAAATGTACACAATAGCATGATTGTGCATTGTCTCTCCTTGGCATATTCATTAATATCTCATCCTGCACAATGTCGTAGTAATAATGTATTTTTATCAGCTCTAACCAAATTAGCTATTGCCTAGGAATAGAAGTACAAAATTAGCTATTCATGGGAAAGGGCTTTGTCTTATTATTCTGAGATATAGGAACTGCTGGTGACTTGGGACTTTGCTGATATCCTTGATATGATTTGAAGACGTCCAACTATGTCAGTATGCTCTGACTTTGAAGACAACCTGAGAAAGCAAACACAGGATTAAGTTTTGACTTAACAGCAACTCTTTACTAATGTGCAATTTGATGCATTTCTGAAAAACACATTAATATCAAAGGCAAAAAAAACGTTGCTAAATACTAATTACCTGTGATACTAGCTTAAGCTAGGTAACAACTTGATTGAGAGTCAACTCTATTTTTAAAGATGCTTTATGAGATTTATCTAATTTTAAAGGTCTTTATTGGCCAATATAGGAATCTCATTATTATAGAATGTTTTACATTAAAAAAAAAATGAAACTTTTTTTTTTCTTTTCTTTTTCAGAATTGCTATTATTGTTATTATTATTTTGGAAGGAGACAGTCAATTTGAGCAAATTGCTTCTAGGAATTACCCAGATTCCCACATTTTTCAATCACAAAGTTGCTATTATTTCTAACTAATATCCTTTATTAACTCTAGAAATACCTTTGCAGAAGTGGTTGGTATTGAGAAAGACGTAAAGCTCCACTCAGGCTTCCAAAAATAGATTTATGTATTTTTACAGAACAGTTTACTGTAGATATTTGAGGCAAGTTTCCTAGCATGTTTCATAATGTGATCTCAAATATTTCTATCAAAAAGAGGAGAATAAATAGATTTATCTTCAGCAAAATATACATTTTTGAATAAACCCCACAACCTTTACTCCATAATAGTATTGTCAAAAGTAATTAGGTTTTTTTTCTGGAATTTGAAAGTCCTTCACTGGCACATTAAAGATTTCAAAGCCATTCTAACACAGCCTAATTTTATTGTAAGTGACAAAACTTATGCCATCTCCACTGTTAATAACAGTGCACCTTCAGTTCATCCACTTTGCTCAGTCGAACAAAGGAAACCACTCGCCTAACCTTCTGAATACCCAAAGGCTTGCTGAGAGAGCTACATGCCCTGCTTTGACATGAACACCGAGATATGCCTGATCTCTTGGACACTGGAGTCATTCAGCTGCCAGTTGCTGACAAATCATGCAGACTTCACTTGACAACAATAATGATACAGAATTATCCATCGTCTCTTAAACAGAGCAATTACAACCTCTCTCTCCCCTTTTGCCCAGGTTCAAATATTTAATATTTTCATCCCAGTGCTACTATCTCCTGGTAGATTTTTCCTCCACAAAAAGCACACGTTAGCTGTATTGTGTTGAATGTTCGTGTTGTTCAATATATATTGTATGTAGCCTGTATTGTACACGGTGTTATTTGTCACAGGGTGTCACAAAGGGCACAGATAGCTTATGAGACAAAACAAACTAGATCTATTAGTACTGAATTCTTGACACAAAATTAAGTATAAAATTTCAGCAACTAAGAATGCTAATATAGTTTAGAAATTAGTATTTAATATTTCAAGAGCATCTTGTGGTAATTGTGGCCTATACCTGAATAAAATACATCCTAGAACAATTTCTGTAAATAAGAAGGTTCATAATATATTTGGGGAAAGAAAAAGAAAAATTAAAAATGTAGTCATGTTGAATGTCTTTTTTTTTTCCATCATGAAAACAAAACTAAGGTTGCACTTGTAAAATCCACAGGACAGATTTGACTGTAAGAAAGCATAGAAAAACTTCAACTAGTTTAAATTACTAGTCTGGGTACTAGAAGCAGCATTTCTGTACAATACAGTCTTAGCTGGGACAATAATAAGCAGATGGCAAACGAGCACAGTGACTCAGGCAAGGTACCCTACCCTGTGCTCCAGGCTTCTCAAGTGCCTCTTGTTCCTGGTCCAGATAGACTCAGCTCAGGAGTGGCCAACCTCCAGACAAATTGCAGGACACACAACAGCTATGGTTTCCTTAGTTACTATTCACAGAACCTCCTCAGTGTAATCACTAACTCCCCAGAACTCTGGCATGTAGGATAAGAAACCAGTAACCGCAGACAGTCTGTGACAAAAAGCCCCAATTTTGTAATACCGTGAGGGCTTGCCTCTCCTTGTTCCTTGGCTATGCAGGGACTGAGACTACCATTGTTTATACCAAGTTAAAAGTAATAGAGAATAAGGACCAGAAAACATCCTTTTGCTGCATTTATTTGGCATGTGTTGATTTGGTTCCCTGGTATCTGTGTATATTAAAAATTAGAGACTATAGAGTTTGAGGAGAAAAGGTTTCGTGTAACTTGCTGTTAATATATAGTAATTAAACTATCCTTTTGGTCTGATTTGAATACAATGCAATTGTAGATTTAGTCATAGTGAATATGAACAGCAAATTCATTCACAATACTAACATCTGAATCACTCCCTTATGCTCACAGGCACTGTTGCAAGTGAGCTGGCATTACCAAACACAATACTGGTACAAATGCAATAATTGAAATTCTGTTATATTTATGAAAGCTTTATTGTATCAATTAGTAAAGCTATATTAAGCAAACAAAATCCACCATCTAACAATTTATTACGGAAATATTATAATAGTACATTTCTCTCCTCACATGGCAATTTTTCTTCCCCTTTTTAAATATACCAGAAGATATTCAGTTGAGTTGGAAATGCTTTCACTTCCCTCTGCTGCCCTCACAATCTGTGAACATAGAACAACACTAATCTATACATTCTCTTTAAAGTATACACTTCAGACAACTTTTATTTAATTTCACTTGGGGATATTGTTAAAATAAAAAGCTGATGTAGTGCAGATTTAGCTAGATGTTTGATTTGTTTTCAAGATAAGATAACTAGTGTTGAGTGTATATCCACACATATGAAATTAAAAAAGCTTTATTGAAAGATACCAATGATATCTTGTAGGCTGGTTAAAGCTAAGCGACTCAGAAATAAGATGAAAATTCTATCCTTATCAGGTCTCATTATGTCTAGTTATTGCATTTCTTGTAGTATCTGAGAAGATTCAGTGCTCTGAGAGTCCCAGTGGAACTCCCAGTCCTAGAAAGTTATGGATAAATGGGATTAAGCTCAGTGCAGGACCACCAGAATGGTCAGGGTTGGAGCACTTGCCTTGTGAGGAGAGGCTGAGGGAGCCAGGCTGGTTCATCCTAGAGAAGAGATTGCTTCAGGGGAACATAGCTCCTGCAAGTGTCTATGAGGAGCCAAGAAGGCAGAGCCTGGCTCTTCATGGAGGTGCATTGTGTGTATGAGGTAGTGGTTATAAAGTGGAAAGGTAGATTCCACAGTTGACTTGGGGATATTTTTTTTTTTTTAACATGAAAATAGCCAATGTGTTGGACAGGCTGCACAGAAATGTTGCACAGATTCCATGCTTGGAGGTTTTCAGGACACGAGTGGCTAAAGCCTTGCACATCCTGATGTGAATTTGACATCGTACCTACTTTCAGCAAGCGGTTGAGCTAGAGACCTCCTTAGCCCATTTCCAAGCTGAATGATTCACGCCCACAGCTTGTGTCATATTAAAAAGTATAAATACTGATGTTTTCAGATGGTCTTTATAGGC
Organism: Chlamydotis macqueenii; assembly: GCF_036417535.1. Lineage (NCBI taxonomy): Eukaryota > Metazoa > Chordata > Aves > Otidiformes > Otididae > Chlamydotis > Chlamydotis macqueenii. The sequence goes on along the minus strand of NC_141557.1, from coordinate 145,802,143 downwards.
CACAGTTATTACCTTCAAAAGGAATAATTTGTAACCGATATAGTACAAGATTCATCTCATCTAACTAGACCCACCTAAAAATTAGGTTCTCAGTTTATTTTCTAGTTTCCCTTTCTACTCAGTAGAATGAATGAAGAATGTCTAAAGGATAATCCATCCCACTTTGAGACAAATATTTAAATTAAGTGGGGATGGATTGTTCCCTGAATGTTCCTGTATGTCTTCACTTTCTATAAAGAGAATAGGTTTAGCTAGCTCTATCTGTATGCTTCACTTAAAGACGTCTATTATTAAATGCAGGAACTACTACCCCAAATTTAATATGTTTTGTACACTAAATAGTCTGTATCAAAATACATATGAATAACACAATTTATCAATTAAGCACAATAAAACCAGCAAGAGTTATTTTACTTATTTATTTGTGGAGTAAATTCTTTAGGGAAAAAGGAACAGAAGTAAAAAAAAGGTTATTTTCAGCATGAATTTACTGGAGCTGTAATTGAATATTTCAGTGCTCATAATAAACAATTATGTTGAGACACGTATTTTCCAAGTTATGAACACATATCCTTTCTGTGGTTGGGAGGAATCTGCTGCAAATCTTCCTATTTCCATGTCACATATTCTAATATTTAAATCTGCAGTGGCTGGTAAGTACCTTGATGTTAGGAACAAAGTTGATCCCCTGTCTCAGTTATCACTGTTCATCTCCACATTCCTCAGCACTTGCAGCCTAACATCTAGACATATCTGACCTTTGGTCTGTGGTGCAATGACACAAATGAGCTCTTCCAACGGAGCTTGAACCAGAGAACTGCACTAGCATGTCTAATCCTCAGAATAACCCAAGTTTCTTCATCCTGGAGTACAAAGAGTAAATTACATCGGTTATACAATTGCAACACAGCTATCAAGAGCAGTGCCAAATCCAACATTTCAACACCCATATCCAATGAATATCAGCATAGTTGTGCAAACAAATAGGTTTATTTTACTTGCAAGTGGAAATGTGGCATTAAAAATTAGCATCCTGGTTTGTCCAGGAGTAAGTTCAGTCTCACAACTCCAGTAGCACAGTGTGTGTTAGATTTTATCCTGCTGGATTTAGACTCAGAACCCATAAAGGTAATCCAGTATCTGCTAGCTGTAAAGTAGGATATCTCTGAGGGCAGTATGCTATGGCGTAAAATTGGCAGGTGTAGGGTCTCAAGGTACTTGAAAGAGTACTTTTATATCTAGATTTCCTAGAGTCATGAGCAGGAATACGCAGCTAATTACAGACACCATGGGTGCTAAACACTGATTCTTCTTTGCCTGAATACTAAGCATTATTAAACCATGCTCATTTTGTAACAGTTTTCTGCAGCCTTCCAATCTCCTCATGAAATAGAGAGACAAAATATTATCATAGATACATACGTATCTCAACAGTCTACAAACATTTACTCTAAAACGAAACAATTTTATGGAGTGAATAGAACTATTCCTGAGTAAATCCTGTAGCATGAGGATTATGCTAAGTATTACATATCAGTGTATGAAGATATCAGTATGAAAGGGGCAAAAGAGTATTTAATTTGGAATTACTTGGATTAAAAAGGTGAAGTATAAACTAGATTAAGTACAGTCATAAAATCTTAATATAGTAATACTTAAGATTTCTCAAAGCTGACTTTTTATAACCCAGTCTTAACAGTTAGAATAGTGCATTTAATGGGTAACTTAATGAGGAACCTTTACAGATCATGCTTTAATTCAAGTTCTTCATTTTGAAAAAGTTGGAGGTAGTGTATCTTAATGTTTATTCAGTATTGGCTTTCTCCTCCATGTCAGTGCAAGCAAGATAAAAAATGAAGGTATGCAGATTAATTTCTTAATGGTTCTTTTCATAGAATCATAGAATCATAGAATGGTTAGGGTTGGAAGGGACCTTCAAAGGTCATCTAGTCCAACCCCCCTGCAAGGAGCAGGGACATCCCTGACTAGATCAGGTTGCTCAGAGCCTCATCCAGCCTGGCCTTTAATTAATAGATTCTTTCATGCATCTAATAATTTGAAGCAGTGGTTTGGATAGTTTTCCCATTTAAACATTTACAAGATTTCTTTAGGTTTCTCCATTTTGGCTTTCTATTAAGTTATCTTCTCTTTCCAATTTCCTTTGGGTATGTCTACAGTATCTTTTGCAGGCAGACATACGTTGACATTATATTCACAGCTAACCAGATGCTATCTCCAAAACAGAACTTTGCAGATGTGGTTAGCACAGTGCTGGGCTTGAGCCAGTCTTCCTGACAGGCAGCGTACAGTAGCCAAAGCCCAGCTCTCTGCTTGTGCTTTTGGGCTGGAAACTCCTTCATGTCGACTGGACTGCAGTGTGGGCTGAATGAATGCATGGTGATCTACAAAACAGAGTGAGAAAAACCACCAGTGCCTCATGGCTTGACACTGGAAACTTTGAACTTCTGGCTCCCACAGGAGGCACCAGAACCCAGAAGTAAACTCCTGCAGCATCCAAGAAAGGGTTTCTAGGGGTAAGTAAGCATTAAGGAAATAATTATCTCAAATCATACTATTTCCTAGCCTTCACACTGAAACAAGCTACTAGAAGTAACTGATGCCTCAATTTTTTCTCTAATCATTACTCATATTACTTAGCACGTACACTAGTATTGCTAATACAGCAATACTTAAGAAAGACTTTCTGATCTAGGACATGAATAACAAGGTCCAGTCATTTAAAAAATAACAATAATTGTATCTGGAGAAATAAGACCTGTCAAAAACCCGGTACATTAACTTTATGTAGGATTCTTAAGTTACACAAAGTTTCTTGCAAAAACTAATTCCTTATTACATTATGAAACGTTAGTACAGAAATTGGTAAGGCAATGAGAAAAAAAACAAAACATGTTCATTAACAACTAACAATTATTTTCTAGGTGGAGAATCAAGATTCATAATGAATAAATTTTTCCAAATGGCTGACTCATTCTAATATATGTTGAATTCATATTTTATTAATGTAGTATATAATTATGGATGCAAACTATCTTTACTTCACAATTGGATAATAATTTAATTTATGAAGGCTAGTTTTGTGAAGCATTGACCATAAAAGAATTCCATAAGCTAAACCTCCATATCAGTTTACATTAACATATGGATTGTAAGTTCTTGTAGACTACAATTCAAGCAAAAAGAAATAAAAATCAGTTTGTCACAGAAAAAGAGATGAAACAAAAAAAAAAAAAAGAATTAATCCTGTGTTCATGTATAAAAATAAATTACTTACATGTGCTTTGGATGCACTGGAGTCAGGTGGGACGGGTGCCAGAGGAAAATATGTGTTTCAAGAGGAATTTTCTTACTCCTATATGATTTAACTTTCAAGATTTAATTTTATACCTTATATAGGCAGTTGTAACCAGTGTTCAGTTTTGCAGAAAAATGCAAATGGATTTTGCTGTCATATTTTTGCACGTGACAATTTTACTTATAATTTGAAAGTGAATATCCTCAAAATAAACATGTTTATTAAAAAAAAAAAGAAAAGGAAAGAAAAGAAAAAAAACCCATATATTTCAAATACTATTTTGAATAACTATGAACCCCTAATTTTGATTTATTGCACCTTGTCACCAATATGCACCATGTTACTCAATTATTATTTATTGGTGCACATGGTGTGTAGTATAAAGTATTTATTTGGGTTCTAGCCAGCTTTTAAAGTATAAAATAACCAAAGACATAGAAAATACAAATGCAGATAATGTTAATATGTAAGTATGTGTGTAAAAGTATGTATATATATACATCATTTTGCCAACTTTCTTCATGATAAAACTTTGAGGAATGGATAGAAAAATTCCATGGTTTAGGTCAGCAATAAAGAAATACCAAGGTATTGCAGTACAGTGCATCTCTAAGGAATATGAATCTTACTCATGTCTAATCCGTTGTTGGAGAACAAATCTGCCAGTCATTAAAAGAGTATTATCACTTCCACAGATATTAGAAAATCTTTATCTGTGATCTTATTTTTGTTTAGCTCCAACACTCTTTTTTAGTCTTTGTATGGACTCCTTCAGCATTAGCCTGACGTAAACTGATGTGCACTTTTCAAGAAGTGCACTTTTTTGTTTTAGAGGCATGGCAGCAGGAGACACAGTAGACAGCCAGAGTCCTGCTCTTGTAGATACACACTGAATCTTTGCAGGACAATAAGAATTTGGTGACAGATAAAAATATAATAAAATTTACACAGAAAAGAAGGTAAATTTGAAGCTTTTATATAGCTCAAAAGATCTGCAATTCTCCCTACACAGTTTATCTTACCGTATTTTACTGGCACAAATGGGTACAACTTTTCAGAAACTATTTAGAAATTAAGAGAGTGAGATAATTTCTTCAGTTGTAAAATCACTAGGCATGAGAAAGTTCCTTGAATTATATTGCAGATTTATATAGTTTACTGAACTAGTTCTATCTGATAAAACTTGAATTACATCCCGCATTAGCCTCATATATTTGAAGTGTTTTGTCCACTTTATTCTTGAATAACCTAAACACACATTAGTGAAGTATATAGAAAAAAAATGTTCCACTTTTATCCAAGGGATGCTCAGTGTAACAATACAAAGTATGTACTTTATTGCCATGACATTATTATTATTTTCACTTTCTCCTCCTTTTCACTCACTTCTCATAATTTTTCCTTTTCCTAATTATGCTTTAGAATGTCAATTCAGTCACAGATACTTGGGTTTTATGACCCATAATGTTTTAGAAGACAGGAATATTGTTTAAAAGTATTCAGAGAGATATATACATCTCAATCTATAGTTATGTTACTATAGAAAATAACAGAAGACCATTACACACCATGTTTCTTCCATGGTTATTCCATGGCAGCAGCTAAATTCTTAATTATTATTAAGCTCTCAATTACTGCTCTCAACTATCTCCAAGTATTTTTTCCTGGACTGTGGACTAATTGTGCCAGAAACAATGACGCACCAAGACCGGCTCCATGCAGGGGCAATATGGATCCAGCAAGGCTTTTTAATTAAGAAAGAAAAATAACTAGTATACAGGGCTCAATTTGACCTGGAAACAAGACAGTCTTTTTTCACGCAGTCTAGAATCTAAAGTTCCATGCCAAATGAAACCAAGCTGACTTCACTAAACCTGCTCTGATGTCCACATCACTTTCTGTAATTGCAAAACTTCCCCAGTTTTCTGCACCATGCATCCTTGATTTATTCCAAATAGATTCAGTGGTGTTTCTTGTCTCCAGCTCAAACCAGCTTTCATGTGTCAAGGCTGCATCTTAAAGAGCCACTTGGCTCTTTACACTCTGTTCCCAGAGCTCTTTGTTTAGTAGTCACTATTAATTTTAAGATACTGTTATGAAAATATTCAGGACCAGCTCAGATCCAGCAGTGCTCCTTAACTAACAATGCCTTCCCACGACCCTTTGGAAAGCTGTCTTAAAACGCTTGAGTGGTCTCCTGTGGAGCCATCCTGATTTCAGCAAAAGAAGAACTGAGTTAAGCCAGATTTGAAATTGTGCTGAGTTACAAGAGGAGGGAGGGGCTCATTCAGCATATACTCAATGTGTGTCACTGATTTCTCCTCCACAGAGAAACTAAGGCACAGCACTGTATAATTCCAGTAAGATTCAACAAGCAAACAACTCTGAGACAACTGCTGTTGTAATATTTTACTGAAAATGGGAAAATGTTTTTTTTTTATCGTTATGTTTGACATGACCTTCTTAAATACACCAACTATTTGAAATTTTGTAGCAAAAATAATAAAATGGAAAAGCACTGAACAGAATTAAATCAATACAGTATCATAGATAACTATATATCATTTGTGCAAGCATATATAAATCTATTATTAAGTTATAGTAAAACAGGGAAGTTTTACTGAAAACTAATAAGAGAAATAGATCATTAAAATGTATGCCTTCCACAGTGTATGCCTGGCAACTACCTTCCACAACCAGAATAAGGATTCTGTTGTTCTATTGGATTTCCTCTTATAAGAGACTTGTACTACTGCAATGTTTTCCATTTACCTATAAAAGCAAATTTCCTCCAATTTCACAGTCCCTGAAATTCATATGGAGTAATCATTGCAAACCATTCCAGTAAATTACTTGTAATAGAGAGTACAGTTGACAGCACAGAAAAGTCCATGTTTAGCCAAAATGCCCATTAAAAAAATAATAAGGGACAGGTAATAGATGAAAATTTCATCTTAAAGACATACAATATCAGTCTAATGTCTAAAAGCATATGAATTCTGAGTGTTCATACACACACCAGATCTCAAAATAATGATGCTAAACAGCTAAAATCATAGTTATATATATAGAAAAGCTGTAAAGTCTGTCCAGGATATCCATCAGAAAAAATATTACTAATCGTAGTATTGGAAGAATAGTCAGCATTATCTGCCCCTGACAGTACAAACGGAACATTTTACAGCTACTTAGGATAGTAAATGGATAGTAAAAGCACTGCCAGATTGTTGAAGGATCTTAGGGTTATTCTTTATAGAATATATTTTTTAAAATCTGAGTTTCCATTTAGGCACTTACACAGAAAAATGAAGAAAACAAAATAAAAGAAACAAATGTGAAATACAGAAAATTATTTTGTGATAGTATAGACATACTTTCAAAGCAGCTTTTCTCAGGACAGCTGATAATAATGCTTTAAACAGATGTTTTAAAAAATCACCAAGTTTTGGCAGTGAAATAATTTATATTTCTAGAAGGTCAGTTCCAAATTTTATAATATGAGTTTGGATTAAACATCCATCTACACAGACTTCAAGACCAACACACACATACAGAGCCTAACAGATGAAAAACTGTGTACAGAGAAACCTTGACCTTAATTCAGAGTTTAAAGACAGATCAAAATAACTCCTAGTTGCAGTTAGACATATGCTTAAATAATAACCTGAGTCAGGCACCTGTAGTATCTGTCCAAGTTTCACAAGACTTAAAGCAAGTTTAAGCCGTTATACCTGAGATGCAATCCATTTCAGTCATCATCAGACTATCCATCAAAATATCTGAGACTGATCTATTCAAAATTAGACCATTCATGATGTGAATCCTTTCTGAAGCAGAAATTCAGTGGATAGCACTGCCTCTCTAGCATGTAAGAGAATAACCATGAATTATCTTTTGATGCAAGGCACTCTAATCAAAGGCATCCTGGCTTGGTGGGAAAAACAATTCTAAAGTGTAAAACTTCATTAGCTTAATCCAAAGTCTCTCACCATATTTTTTTTTACGTTAACCTTTCCAAATAGAAATTCTGTAGCAATAATCTATTTTAAAGTATGACTTAACACATTAGTCTAGGGAATTAATATGAAAAAGTATATTCCTCTAAAATGCATCAGCAGGACTGTAATAGTTTCCATGTGTTTTCCAGACTGCAAGACAAGAATCAGTGCAAACACATTTTTGTACAGGTTGTGTAGTTCTGGACTGCTTTTACCTTACGTTACTAGCAATATTATTGCTACTACACCACAGCACAATTCCTAGCCCTTCCTACTTTCATATCCTTTTGATTAACAGTGTTCTTAGCTTGTGATTAGGGAGAGCTCTGAGTTGGAGACCATGGATGTAGTAAAGTCTTCCATGTAGCACAGAAATTAGGAAACATTATATGACAGAACCTAAGAAGGAGAGATCTGAAGTTGAGTTTGTTGAGCCCAGAGCTTTACAGATTAAAAACTCACCTTGACGACATTTTTATCAACAAAGATACGCTATGTCCATGGTGGAAACTTTGGACATCTCTCTCTAGAGTTAAAGATGGTATTTCAGACGGGAGATAAGGTCTGAATCTTCAGGCTAAACTAACAAGAAGGAACTTTCCCTGATTACTCATTCATTTCGGCATGATGTAATGGCTAAGACCATAGAGCAAAAAAAAAATCACTGACAGATGGAAGGATTCCATGTGATAATAGAAGTTTAACACTCAATTCTAGGGATTAATGCTACTAGTTTAAACAAATCTTTAACAAAGGAAAATCAAGTGTCATAAACATATGGTCAAAAGGAGCTTCATCTGCACAGTCAATATTGACTACTGAAATTAAGATTCCTGCTATAAAAAAAAAAAGAAGGCATATATTTTGAACTTCCCCCCCCACCCCATATGACAAAATTGCCAAGAAAATTATTAGGATACTATGTGTACTACATATTAGGTATGCAGTATCTTCTTTGTAGGTGCCACCCACAATGACCCAAACAGATGCTAGGAAATGGAAAAATTAAAGGAAAGATGCCAGATGAAAGCAAATCTATTCTTTGTAAATGATCATCAAGTATTTCATATTAGTTCTATCATGCTCAGTTTCTTGTCTTTTTCAAAGTTTAACCCCGGCTCTTACAATTTCTCTTTGCTGTCGTATGCTAGCAGTATTCAAAATAAACAGTATATAAATTTTCCTCCTTGTTTTTAACACATTTATAAAAATTTATTTCAATGTTACAAATAGATATTAATAAAATCTGCCTTATTTTCCATTTTTCTGAATGATTCACCACTATTATTCTATATTTTTTTCTTTTTAAAGCATTGATAATTATAAAATTGTAACAATCACTGTAAAAATCTAGACTTTGAGATCTTTCTAAAAAAGAAAAGCAACATAAAGATGTACATGATTTTATGTGCTTTTGATGTTTATGAGCATATATTGTAAATTCTGTAGAGCAGATTAAGTTTAATAATGACCACATACAGAGTTATTGTCTATTCCAATAATGTTCACCTTCATTACAAACATCATAAATTTAGACAAGATTAGTGATGTTGAGAGAATCTAGGTAGGATATAAAGATTTTCTAGTATAAAGGAACAAAAATAAGCCATGAGACAAAGGTGACCCCCATATATATCATTTATATGTGACACTCTGAATGTTTTTTTATAAAGTTCTTCATAAGATATTATTAGGGAAATAAATAACTGTGGGTAAGAAGTGAACAGCTTTTCTGGATTAAGCACAGACACACTAATCAAAGAGTCCTAATAAAAAGTATTGTATGACAGTAAGGTAAAGTGAATAATGGAAAACTGAATTCACTGGGACAAGCAGCCTACACTTTCTGCAAAATGCATAAGGTGGTTGAGACATTCCCTGACAACATCCTATTAAAGGAAAACTAGGAATGGCAATGTCTATGGTCTCATTTCTTTGATGTCATAAATCCCTAGGGAACTGTAAGAAAAGTGAAAGACAAAAAGGAACACTGAAAAGAGAGAATGAAAAGATGAATTCTGGAAACTGGCAGAAGGAAGATTAAAAAAAAAAAAACTAGAGTAATTGAATTAACTCAAATATAAAAATGATCATGTATTAAATAATTTTGGAAAACATTATTTTACATGAGATTCCAAAGAATAAACCCTGATTACTATTACAAAATTTAGTTGTGGATCCCAAACTCTAATAATGGAAAAAAATGAGTTTATTGTCCTTTGTAAATAAATTCTAACCCAGATATTACTATATTTAGCCATTCTTCATCAGTTTATGTTTGGAATTATAGATTAAAACTATTTTAATTTATCTTCATATCTTGAGCTACAGTATCCATTATTCTATGCAGCACTGTGTTAATTGCTGAATAACAGTTGGAATTAAAATTCAGCAACTAGTATTAGGAACTATTGAAACTTTATTAATACCAAGGTATCTATCATGTGCCTCTGAAATGTCGAGAGACTTGGAAAATTCCATGTTCACAATGTCTCTTTATCATGATACACTTTAGTGTACTGAATCATTAAAAAGTATATAGGCAAAACAAGGAAAGGAACAGGGAAATCTAGACTTAAGATGACTTTACTAAAAAAAAAAAAGTATGTTTTGTAAGAGTTAATTTCTTGACTGATTTCACTGTATAAATACCTGTAAACATTCACCTTTTACATGAAAGAAAAAAAAAGTCACATAATACAATGATTTGCAGTGCTCCCTGCATCTGCACGAAAGCCAACTGATTTACAAAGGGAGAACAGGGAAACCAGAATAACTCCTCTGAGTAATGGACTGCTAAAAGGGAAGAACTAGAAACACTCCCTGGTTACCACTGTGTTCAAATCTTGGAAGAAATAATCAAGCCTCCAACTATCTTTCAGATGTCTGCAACATCTGCCTTGCAGTCAATACAATTTTTCCCCAAGAGCAGAAATATTTCTTTAGAAGCCAAATGCCTACACTGCCATGAGCAGACTGAGCAAGCAGCAAGTAGTAAAGCTGAATAACATACACATTCATGTATTATGCCTCTTAAGAACCTTTATTCTCATCAGAGGAGTGATGCAACCTCTGTGATGTTTTAGACATGTTATTTGATACAGAAAGACAGAAAACATCAGAGACAGTTCCGTGGCACTTCATCACCACAGCTCTATAAGTGTACTGTATGACGGCATACACAGCTGTGATACTTATTGATAGCTTAATGCTCGAAAGAGATTTTATTACCCCATGTGTGGTTCTATCAGACTGTATTAGCACAACAAAAGGTCCACAGTGCTGCACCTAGAACTTTTGTTAAAACAGTCCCTAGAATGGCAATGTTGTATTATGTGCAAGGCAGCTGGCTTCAGTCTCAGGGCTGAAGTAGACATCAAGAACAACATTCATTATAGCAGTTCACCGTGATTCTTAATTCCAACTCACTGATTCCTGGACACCAGAGAAACAGGCCTCTCAGAACCGCAGCAGAGAGATATTGCCCAAATAAAAATCTTCTATAAACTCCTAATGATTTCAGTGAGCTCTAGATCGCCCTCATAGACCTACTGTGGGTGCAAAATGTTTTTCTTTCAGTCTTCCTATAATATATTTAAAGACAAATGTCAATGAGTGAGAAAAGATGCACATTTACTTAGGACCATAATGACACTTAAAATCACAATTATTGACTTAACAGAAATTTATGAATATATTTACTCAGTGGTAAAAGCTCTTATGAGTCATCATATTACTTCATAAATTGGAAACATTTGTAAGTTATGACATTCATGCAATCAGTTGCTAGTGATCAACGACAATTTAAGAATTTCTAAATACAGTGTTGTCTTAGCTTTTGCATGATTATAAGTTTGTAAGATAATTTTTTTTATTAAATCTTATTGGGAAAAAGTTATTAACTACTATACCATTACTTCTTTATTTATATATTGCCTTTAAGGCATTCTAAGGGAAAGAAAATACTCCTTTTGAATTTAGGTAATATTCATGCTTGAAAATATTTTTTAATGTTAATTTAATATATATAAAAAATGTCAGATTGAGGATTCTGCAGACTGCAGAGTTTTTTATTAGAACAGTTCGGGAAAAAAATGGAGGTTCTTCCATAAAATCTTTGATTTTTTTATATCTGTCTAGAGGAAATCTCTCCTCTGGTAGAGTAGGTCATTTTTTTTCCAACGAAAGTGTTTGAGACTGCTGAGCAGAAAGAAAACAAAATTAATAGGATTATTTTAAATTTTTTGAGAACATCACTTACATCCTGGCTTTCTTTTTTTTTTTTTTTCTGAAAGAGGATAAAGTAAAACCAGAATAATACAGTTTTTAAAGTCTTTGATGAAATTATGAATTTAATCACCTCTATTGTTTACATTGGTTACAGTATGGATGATATGTTCCTTCTCTTTGATACTTTCAGGAATATACCTACTAAAACCAATAAATTGCACTAGAGGGACGATCCCATCAGCTGAATTAGAGAGGGACAACATTAGAGTCAGAATAGGCAGATGACATTGGTATGTTGCTACATGATGGACTGCCTTCACTGAGACTGCTTGAGTCTTCCCATTAGACCATTTTGAAGAGTGCACTCCACACAAAGACACCCGGATGCCAGGGCTATCAGGTAATATCAATGTAGAATGAAGTGAAACAAGTGGCCTAGGGACAAAAATATCTCAATTCATCAGTATTTCACAAGCCACCTACTTATTATTGTATCTTTATTTTGAAGATAATTTAAGTCTTCAATTTTTACAGAACAATGTCTGAACTTCAATAGAAGTGCCAGTCACTGGTCATCTATTCTGGTTTACTATACTTTAGCTCTTCTGCCGGCCACAGACTATACTCCATATGGCATTCGTTACCTTCAGGTACAGTTTGATTACAAGCTTAAGCCAGAATTGAAGTCTGTGCAGCAAGTATGATAAAAAGAGACAATAGGAAGCATTTCTGCCTGACATGTTTAACCACAGAATTTTCAAAAATGCATCCTACTCCCACTGTAGCCAGCAGGCTTTTTACTCCCCTCCCCTCCACCCCCCTCCCTTCCCTGCCCTCGCCTCCCCATAAGGCCAGGCCAGGCCAGGCCCAGTGGGAGGCCAGAGGGGAAGGTCTGCAAAGTCTGAAAGGCGCTCTCCTCCCCCTCGCTCCCTGCTCTCTGTTTTATTTTCCTGTTCTTAAGTAAGTTACCACAGAGTTGTTATCACTGTCACCAATTGGCTCAGTCTTGGCCAACAGCGAGTCTGCCCTAGACCTGGCTGGGGCCACTGGACAATGGGGAAACTTCTTGCAGCTTCTTACAGAAACTGCCACTGTAGCCCCTTCCCCTGCTACATAAACTCAAAGCAAGTAAGGGAAATGCAGCTGCAATTTATGGGACCTGAAAGGATCTCAAAATCAGTCATTTCAGTGGATTATTTAATGATTTATAGATTATTTGAAACAGCCTATTTATTCTCAAAATGTCCAACCATAGACTAAAAAATAATGTGGGAATAATATTAAGTATTTGAAGTCATCAGTACAGAACATGTACTGTAATTATAGTAGGGAAGTATTTGTTTAAGTGAAACATACTTATAAATATATGAACATTGCCAGGAAGCGGTCAACTTTTATGTAAAATAAACAAAATTATGAGAAATAAGTCACCGAGGCAACAGCTTGAGAGTCGGCATGATCTGCAGTGGCGCGGCACAGCACAGCGCAACCAGGGGATTCCCGAAGCAGGGAGGCTCAGGGGGAAGCAGAGCAAGGCACGAGGACCCCACAGCTCGTGCGAGAGCGGCTGATGAGATGTGGGCGGAGCCAGGGGGCACCGGTGGTCCAGCCTCTCTCCCTGTATAAAGCAGGCCCTAGGGAATGCCAGTGACCTGGAGCACGGCAAACAGGGCATGGCTCGTCAGCAAGGGGATGGTGCGGCAGCTTGTGCAGGAAGGGCGCGTCAGGGAGGGCGCCAACCCCGGGCATTTGCTGTTCCTGACTCTCAGGGCAACATGGCCAACACTCGCCTGAGAGCAAAAAATGTAGCTCCAGCTGGGAGGCCTGCACCAGCTCCCCCTGCAGTGGTCGATGCCTCTGTGCAGAAGGAGCAGCTGAGGGGAGAGGCTGCGGTGCAGAGCTCGGGCTGCAGGCAATGCCTGGACCCTACTCCTGGGGCAGGGGCAGGCAGTAGCCCTGACTGCAGAAAGTGTGTGCAGGTGGAGGAGCTCCTGCGGCAGGTGGCTGAGCTGCAGCAGGCTGCGGGACATCAGAGAGGTGGAGAGGGAGCTGGATACTTGGTTCCAGGCACAGTCTGCACCGGAACCGCAGCACCCAGTGAACCAATCAAACCCCCCCCCAGTGACACATGAGGTAAGCAAGCAGGCAGAAGATGCCACTGAATGGAAAGCTGCAAGGGCAATGCGCAGCAGGAGGAAGAAGAAGCTTCCAAGCTTCCCCAGAACCCCGAGGTGCCCCTGCAGAACTGCTTTGCCTCTCTGCAGACTGAAGAAGTAAGACCTAGCACCTCGAGGGAGGCACTGGAGCCGTGCAAGGTAGCCCGACCAGCTCGCGTGATAACTAGTGCTACCAAGAAAAAGAGATGAGTGGTAGTAGTGGGTGACTCCCTCCTGACAGGTACGGAGGCACCCATCTGCTGACCTGATGCACTCTCTTGGGAGGTATGCTGTCTCCCGGGGGCTCGTATCAGGGATGTCACCGAGAGAATACCTAGCCTCATACAGCCCACAGACTGTTATCCCCTACTGGTGTTTCATGTGGGTGCCAGCGACACAGCCGGCGGCAGCCTGAGAAACATCAAAAGGGATTTCAGGGCCCTGGGTACAACAGTCAAAGACTCCGGGGCGCAGGTGGTGTTCTCATCAATCCTCCCAGTCAAAGGGCAGGGACCTGAAAGGGCCAGATGTATCTGGCAGGTTAACTCATGGCTCAGGGAGTGGTGCTACATCCAGGGCTTTGGGTATCTAGACCACGGGGCGTGCTTTCAGAAGCCTGGGCTGCTAGGGGCGGATGGCGTGCAACTAACCGAGAAGGGGAAGAGTATGTCTGGATGAAGACTTGCCAGACTCGTCCGGAGGGCTTTAAACTAGTGTTGCTGGGGGAGGGGGAGCACAGTTCAGCCCACTGCTGTCAGCATGGCACCAGTGCCAGCACCAAGGGTCCAGAAGCTGAGGAAGGATCTCGGTTACGTCCAAATTAACTTAAACCGCGGTCCAAAAGAACTCCTGCCGCTCCAGCCAGCAAGTTGGCCTTGTCGGGGGCCCAGCTGAAGTGTCTCTATACCAATGCACGCAGCATGGGAAATAAGCAGGAAGAGCTGGAGATGCGTGCACACGAGCAGGGCTACGACCTTGTTGACATCATGGAGACATGGTGGGACAACTCATATGACTGGAGCGTCAACATGGAAGGGTATAGGCTTTTTAGAAAGGACAGGAAGGGGAGACGAGGAGCGGGTGTCGCCCTCTACGTCAGCAACCGGCTGGAGTGCATGTAGCTCCGCCTGGGGATGGAGGAGAAGCTGACGGAGGAGGAGCTGGCAGAGAGCTTATGGGTCAAGATTAGAGGACAGGGACAGACAGAGGACGTTACGGTGGGGGTCTGTTACAGGCTGCCTGGCCAGGAGGACAGAGCAGATGAGGCACCCTATAGGCAGATAGGAGCAGCCTCACGGTCACAGGCCCTGGTCCTCATGGGGGACTTCAACCACCCTGACATCTGTTGGAGAGACAACACGGCAGGGCACAGGCAGTCCAGGAGGTTCCTGGAATGCGTGGACAATAACTTCCTCCTGCAGGGGATAGAGGAGCCAACAAGGAGGGGTGCCATGCTCAGCCTTGTGCTCACCAACAGGGAGGGACTGGTGGGGGATGTGAAACTAAAGGACAGCCTTGGCTGCAGCGACCATGACACGGTGGAGTTCAAGATCCACGGGGCAGCAAGGAAACTACATGGCAAGCTCTCTGCCCTAGACTTCAGAGGACTTCGGCCTCTTCAGGGACCTGATGGGCAAAATGCCATAGGAGGCGGCCCTGCAGGGAACAGGGGCCCAGGAAAGTTGGTCCACATTCGAGGAGCACCTCCTCCAAGCTCAGCAGAGGTGCGTCCCGATGAAAAACAAGTCGGGCAAAAAGGCCAGGAGGCTGGCGTGGATGAGCAAGGAGCTCCTGGACCAACTGAAAGTGAAGAGGAAAGCCTATAGGGGGTGGAAGTGGAGACAGGTATCCTGGGAGGACTCCAAAGAGGCTGTGCGAGTGGCCAGGGATAAGGTAAGGAAGGCTAAAGCCCTGACGGAATTGAATCTGACCAGGGTTATAAAAAGCAACAAGAAAAGCTTCTATAGGTATGTAGGGGACAAAAGAAAGTCTAAGGAGAATGTAGGCCCCCTCCAGAAGGAAAGTGATGTCCTGGTTACCCAGGACATGGAGAAGGCTGAGGTGCTCAATGACTTTTTTTGCCTCAGTCTTTACTGATAAGGGCTCTTGTCTCACCACCCAAGCTGTGGAAGGCACAAGCAGGGACTGCGAGGATGAAGAACCGCCCACTGTACTCGAAGAGCAGGTTCAGGAACATCTGAGGAACTTAAAGGTGCACAAGTCCATGGGACCTGATGAGATCCATCCACGGGTCCTGAGGGAACTGGCGGATGAAGTTGCCAAGCCACTGGCCATCATATTTGAGAAATTGCGGTGGTCTGGTGAGGTCCCCGGTGACTGGAAGAGAGGGAACATAACCCTCATTTTTAAAAAGGGGAACAAGGAGGACCCAGCCAGCTACAGGCTGGTCAGCCTCACCTCTGTACCTGGCAAGGTCATGGAGCAGATTCTCCTGGAAACCATGCTAAGGCAGATGGAGAGCAAGGAGGTGGTTGGTGACAGCCAACATGGCTTCACCAAGGGCATATCGTTCCTGACCAATTTGGTGGCCTTCTATGACGGAGTGACGGCATCGGTGGACAAGGGACGAGCAACTGTCATCATCTACCTGGACTTGTGGAAAGCTTTTGACACTGTCCCGCACGACATTTTTCTCTCTAAACTGGAGAGACATGGGTTTGATGGACGGACCACTCGGTGGATAAGGAGTTGGCTGGATGGCCGAACTCAGAGAGTGGTGGTCAATGGTTCAATGAGTGGCGTCCCTCAGGGGTCTGCGCTGGGCCCGGCCTTGTTCAACATCTTTGTCAGTGATATGGACAGTGGAATAGAGTGCACCCTCAGCAAGTTCGCCAATGACACCAAGCTGTGCGGTGCCATCGACATGCTGGAAGGGAGGGATGCCATCCAGAGGGACTTTGACAGGCTGGAGAGGTGGGCCTGTGCCTACCTCATGAAGTTCAACCAGGCCAAGTGCAAGGTCCTGCACCTGGGTCATGGCAATCCCAGGCACAAATACAGGCTGGGCAGAGAATGGATTGAGAGCAGCCCTGAGGAGAAGGACTTGGGAGTGCTGGTGGATGAGAAGCTCAACATGAGCAGGCAATGAGCCCTTGCGGCCCAGAAGGCCAACCGCATCCTGGGCTGCATCAAGAGGAGCGTGGCCAGCAGGTCAAGGGAGGTGATTCTCCCCCCCTACTCTGCCCTGGTGAGACCCCACCTGGAGTACTGTGTCCAGTTCTGGAGCCCCCAACATAAGAGGGACATGGACCAGTTGGAGAAGGTCCAGAGGATGGCCATGAAGATGATCAGAGGGCCGGACCACCTCTCCTATGAGGACAGGCTGAGAGAGTTGGGGCTGTTCAGCCTGCAGAAGAGGAGGCTCCAGGGAGACCTGATAGCGGTCTTCCAGTACCTCAAGGGGGCCTACAAGAAAGATGGGGAGAGGCTGTTCAGTAGGGCCTGTTGTGACAGGACAAAGGGTAACGGTTTTAAAATAGAGGGAGGTAGATTTAGATTGGATATTAGGAAAAAATTTTTTACGATGCGAGTTATAGAAGACTGGAACAGGTTGCCCAGAAAGGTGGTGGAGGCCCCATCTCTGGAAACGTTCAAGGCCAGGCTGGATGAGGCTCTGAGCAACCTGACCTAGTCAGGGATGTCCCTGCTCCTTGCAGGGGGGTTGGACTAGATGACCTTTGAAGGTCCCTTCCAACTCTAACCATTCTATGATTCTAAATCTCTGTTATACTAATGAAAGTCTCCAGTCTCGTACTAAAAGCTGAACACCAGAAGATCTATACACAGAATTATTGTTTATGATCCTGAGTCTCATGAAAGGTAAATTATTTTCTACAGAGTATTTATATCTGTAATAAGAAATAAACTGCATAGGTTATTTTGTTGTAATTTAAAACTGCACATATTTCTGCAGACAAAAAAAAACAAAACAAACAACTAAAATACATTGATCTGAGTGTTATTGTTGGAACTTAAAACAGAAGGAATCGTGCCAAACTGAAACATACCATATCTGCAAATACAAAAAGTGTCATAATTCTGCACGAAAATGCATGGGAAATCTGCCCTTTAACTCAACAAAAAATGTCATGATATTTGCAGTTTGGAGAAAATAACCTCTTTGACAATAACTATTTGACACATTCGTAACACATACAGTTTTAATGTTGCTTGCAGTGCCGTTTCAGGCTCAAGTTGTTATTAAGCTATGGACTGTGTAAGGTAAAGCACTGACTTTCTGGGAACAGTGATTCAGTGATGGCAATGATGGCACAAACAGCACTATCACACTTACCTTCAGACTAGCTGTCGCCTGGTACTAGCCTTTAAAGGATTAATCTGTCTTCCAAAATCTTCAGTGCAGATATTTATCGTTATGTAACAAGAAATAAATCTTTAGGAAAATTTCCTTTGGCCTGAAATAAGATGTTTTCATGAGAAAATTGTCAGTGTTTGAAGAAGAATTATACCTCTCTCTCTATATATGTTTTTATCATACCTCTAGTATGATAAAAACAGATAGTGTATAACTCCTCTTACAGGTAAAACCACAGATGGAGTACACCTACAGATAGCTCTTCTATACCTGTGTTCAATTATTCCCCTCTTTTTCAATCCAAAGTTATTTATGTGTGGGCAGAAACCGTTCTCTCAGACGTACAAATGCTGTTCTTATATGATGCAACATTCGGTAGATTTGATTCAAGTCTGAAAAGGAGTGGTTTTCCAGTATTGTAAGATTTTTAGGCTACTCATACATATAGGAAGTACAGAAGTATTAGAATTTAAGAAAGACCAAGAAGAAAAAGAAAAAGGTAATGTCGTGCTTTTGGGGCAGAATTGTACTTGTGCCATTCCTGAAAGATGTTTAGCCAATTTATTTTCAAAGAACGTCATATCTGGAGGCTCCAGATGCGTTCATTCTACTGCTTCACTGCCCTCTCTCATCATCACAAAAATCTCTATCATCTCAACAACATTTGTCTTATTACGTTGTATTGTAGTAAGCAATAGTATGCAGAATATACCCTGTTTGCAGATACTTTTTACATACTTGAAGACCAAGACAGACCCCTACAGAACTCTATTCAACATATCCTTCTTTTATGAAGCTGTGAATATATAACTCTTCAGTCCCATAGCTGAGAACAGGAAGATTTAAAAAAGAGAACACACTTATCAGCTGAGTGATCTGCCTCACAGCCTTTAGAATATGACACATTGAAAGAGTGAGGACAATTTGAATTCAGACACACTTTTTTTTTCCCAAAGAAACAGTGCAAATTACAGGATTTCAAGGCTTCATCGTATTTACCCACAGGCTTCACTGAAATGCCAGATATGGTTAATACAGTGTGTCATAAACATACTGAATGCTATTCTCCTTCAAACAAATAAATCATAAATCATTCCTCTGTTGTTCTACATTCTTACTGCCTACAAGCTCCAAAAGCAAAACTTTGTACATGTCAAATCTGGTTTTGGGTTGGCAGTCAGGGACCAAGGACTGCAATGCATAAGTAGCTGAAGTCGGATTAGATCATGGTGTCATATCCACAGGAGTAGTAGCAAAACAGTCTGCCACGTGAAAAGGAAAGAGTGCAACTCAGGTTTAATGGGCTGGAATAAGGTGCCAGAAAGACATCCTTTCTAGACAAAGTATTACTTGATTGTGCAGCAGGTGTAAAGTGATTTCAAATCAAAATGACAGTGTTCTGCTTTTACTGACTCCTATATATACCAGCTCTGTCCTGGTAATATGCTAAGAATAATATAATAATACAAAGAGAAGAAATAATAACTGGGGGTAGAAAAGGAAAGAACACATTCATGTGGTAGGCAGCGAGGGCAAAGATGAAGATCGAAGGAGAAGAGGTGGCGGTTATAAACAGAAGCATACTAGGTAAAAGAAGTGCAGCCAAGTGTCAGATATGGCTATGCACAGTAGAAAAGCAAGAGCAACAAGGATTAATATCATAAATTCTGCTGTTGTCCCCATCAACTGCTCAAAAAGGGCAAACTCAAAGTTGATATATATCCTAATATTGTATGTCTGCTATCCTAACTTGATTAAAAATGAGTAGCAGACTACTGTCCCTGGGAATCTATAGCATTTCTAAGACAAAGATCTATACTAGGATTATTTTTAATATCAAATTTCCCCAACTGAGATACAGAGTAGTCTTAAATACATTTCCTTATCCTCTCAAAAAAAAAAAGTTAAGTTATATTTCCATGAATAATTAATCAAATAAGTTTTAATGCTATCCAAAGTTATTTTCTTTCTCCCTCTATTTTTATTTTAAATACGTATTCCTGGATAATCTGAATACAGATAGCTTGTGATCTGCTTAAGCACCACTTTTCTCACGGTTACTTTTTGGTAGGACTACTCTTTTTGGTGAAGAAATAGAGGATAGGAAGAAAGAAATAAGCAATTATATGCATAAGCAATACAGAACTCATTTAAATAAAAAAAAAAAAAGGAAAAAAAAAAAACAAACAAGTGCCAAGTGAGAAAAGAGTCAATATAGGCATTTCATTGAAAAGAGGAATTTAGCTGCCTAGAACTGGTAGAAAGGCTGAGAAGGTCAGATCCTGATACACAGATGTGTGCACTTTAAAGAAATATTCCTATTTTATTACATTTTTTTTAATTGACCCTCTTAAAAGAGCAATGTTGTTATTTTCAGATTTGTTGGTAGAGGAGGAAGAGAGGGAAAGTGTCAAAGTAATAAACAACATTCTCATATTTTCATATGGAAGCCTTGTGTTTTCTCCTTGGTTTCCATGAATCCAAGGGAGTTCACTTCAAAGACTTAATAATGCAAAGTGAGTATGGCTAAAATTAACACCACACAAACTTCTCAGAAACAAATTTAATATATTCCAACTCTCCCAAGGCATTAAAATCAGTCTTATTTTCCCTTGCCAGCTAAATGACAAAAGTACTCAACCATTTGTAGTTGAACTGTCAGTGTTACTGAGCTGATCATCTTTTAAAAAATTAAGCAGTATACCAAGAAAAGTTTTTGCAAGATTTGAGATTCAGAAATGATACTTTTTAAGAATGTCTTATCTACACCACAATAAGCAATAGAAGCTCCATCCACGTGAAACATTCTTCAGTATGTAGGATTAGTGATTAGAAAGGTCAATAGAATTGAATATCTAGCCATATTTGTTTGCAATTTTGATGACACCAAAACTAAAGTAATTAATTTAAGTAACTTTACACATGTATTTTAATACTTCAGGAGATCATACCAATTTCTACATATGTGAAAGTTCTTAACTTACTTGCATACCTTAAAATGCCTTCTTTTGTAGCACTGCAACATGGGACAATCCCAACTCTCAGTCACATTGAGTAGCAGCTACCTACAATGTAATTAACTTCTTTCAGTCAGAAGTTCACATCTATCACTCCTTTGAATTTTCTGTTCCTTCTGTCACTCTCTCCCTAGGGGTTTAGAAAGACCCTAGGGCAATAACCAGTAGACACTTTTGCTTCCTTTTGTATATCTCTTTCAAAAGACAAATAAATTTTGGTATTCAAAAGAAAAGTCAACTTTGTCCTCTCTCAGATTGTCCATACCTGAAAGCTACTTAGTTCCTCTTGGGAAGCCTTACTTTATGCCTCTTATCTCTCTCCTGCCTGCAGGTTCCTTCAAAAGAAGAGAGCAGTGGGGCCAGCTTACCAATCGTCTACTGTCCTACTGAATGAGCACCAGCTTGTTTAACAGCAAGAACACAATCACACTATTCCAAGAAGAAATATATCTCTTTAAATTGTTGTCTTGAAGAGTGCATAATCTATAGGAATTGTGTGGGAAATTGTCAAGCCCTGCAACTTCTTTTCAACAACTTTCTACAAGCTTTTGACACTTCTAGATCTAAATGTTTTTGTATATCACACTGTATTTCTACTGTGTGATGTACTCAAGTTGTTTTTAAACAAGCTTTTCAGCAGGGTAACTGTCCATAAACTGCTGATAGCAGATAATAGTCTGCAAGCAGCACATACATAGTAGTGATACCCTGAGAAACACCTCTTTTTAAAATCTTCTGCTTTTCTAAAATGCATGTATGTATTTGGATTACTTTGAAACCTACTGAGTGCAGGGGAAACTGGTTACTCTATGTGGTCCAAACTTAGGGGCGTTTTAGCCACAATTACACTTCATAGAAAGACAAAGCCCTATGAAGAACAATAAAACCCAGTATTTCATTAGTCTCTAGTCTAAAAACTGCAATTTGCATTACTCATCAAATAATCAGTAACTTTGCTTTTGGAAGCTATTGTTGCCTATTTTGGCTACTGCTACTTTTGGGAAATCACTGCTTAAGATGTTGTTAAAGGAAGACTTCAAATCTTTAGAGTATGAAGTGCCAATAACATATCAAAGAGAATCAACAAAACCTTAATTTAGTGCAGGAGTCCAACAGGCACTATGAGCCTACACTGTAGATCTAGCAATTTTTTAAGTGCCTAGCCTATTCTCTTCTGTGCATACTTTCCAAATATTTCAGATTTACTCTACCTGCTTAGACCAACTGTATAACATGTTTTGCTATTCATGCACAAAATAACACATTTCTGTCCAGAAAAATCAAAGAATTTATCTGAATAAAGAATTTGGTACCTGAAAGCTAGAGGATTCTACTCTATTAATTTCTAAAGTTTTTAATATATATTTATATGTACATACATGTATTTTTCTGTCTAATCTCACTTATGCCTTCAGAAGATCATGACTATGACATTTTTACCATCAGCAATGTTCAGATAATTGCAGATGGTGTTTATATGTAGTGTATCCATTATATGGTGATATCAGGCTCATTTCAATTGCCCACATGTAATATCTAGTGCCATTTAAGTTAGCTAGGATATCTTACCTGTCTCCAGTTGTCTCTCCATACAGGTGCTGATGTCTTAAATTGTATGTCATTTTATTCAGTCCTCTGAAGATGTCACAGGTAACCTAAGGTGTCTCCTATAACGCAAGGTCTATATTTATGGAACTGAATCCTGCCTCTAGGTCAGTATACTCAACATTATTCAGCTGAACAACTAGCAGATGCCTGCGTTCAGATGAACCCAGCTCCAGTCTCCACCATTTTTTAACAGCAACTCCAGGCTCTACAGTAACTTTCCAGTGACTATAGTAGCAGTTTAGACATTTAGCGCATGTGTAGACTCAGTTTTCTCATAGTAGCTCTATGTGTAAGAAACCAGCTTCAAGACTTATGCAATAGCAAATACTCTCCCAGGACTTTCAGTCTCTGATAGCATCTGCATATTTTTGTCCATCAGAAGATGTATTTTCGATGCATTCCAAAATTCCTTCTAAAAAAAAGCTCCTAACCTAGGTATAAAGATAAATACAACAATAAACTTCTTGTCAATAACTCATTTTGACCTGACTTCAAAGTATTCTGTTTTCGTTCAACTGCTAAACTTCAGAGTCAAGTGAAACATCAAGAAAATTTTCACTGCTCCCGGACAATGATATTTGCCAATTTTTATTTTAAATTCAAAGAACAAAATCTAATAAAAAACCTTACTTACTAAGGTAAATAAAAAAAAAACTTACACCATCCATATATCCTCTCTACTCAGGCAACTCTGGAGGATGAACATTCGTGAATACTACATCATACTTTTTTTTTTCTTTTTTAAAAATCTTTTTCAACTTAAATTGTAACCTACCTACACAACATCCCTGGAAATGTTCAAGGCCAGGTTTGGATGAGTCTCTGAGCAACCTGATCTAGTGGAGGATGTCCCTGCTCCTTGCAGGGGGCTTGGACTACATGACCTTTGAAGGACCCTTCCAACCCTAACTGTTCTATGATTCTATGATTCCTGTAGATCTGGACACAAAATTTTCATACAGCTTCACTCAACAGTTTCATCCCAATTAGCGTACAAGCATTTCTTGGCTTGTCTCACATGCAATTACCCTGCTAACCAGTGCAAGGCAGAAAGTAAAGTCTCTCCACCTACTTGAATAAAAGCTTTGATGAAACATCAAGTAATCTCAAATGGATAAACTCAGAAGAAATACCAGTATCTAAGCAGAAACAAAAGACTTTAACAGCTGAATAAAAACCTACCTTGTTACACCCAAAATCTCATTATGGCCAAAAAGGGAACACACCCTATGTATTGAGCCAAGAGTTTAGCATTTGACTAATTAAGCTTTTCACCGGTTAATCTAAATGCAAACAATAGTTATTATTTGTCCAGTGACAATGATGATAGCACAGCCCAAATGATTTAATTATTTTTAAAAAGCCTTAATTAATTATGTGGTTAAATTGTTATACGTAAACCTACTCATATGCACCCCTTTTATTATACTCACTTTCCCAGTGCCTCTCTGGGCCCCAAAGCTGGTTTTTCTTTTCAGTATCTTGCATAACTATTCACTAGCTACATGGATTATTACACTTACATTAAAACAAAGGCATTCCAAGCATGTCTATTCACTACTACATTTCTTTGTCACTCAAATCCATAGATAAGACTCTTATGTTCATTTTCCATATAACACTCTTTCTTTACCTTCAGCTATAGTGCAGAAATGTAAATACATCTCTTGAATGGTCAGCACAAGACAGCAAATGATATTAAGAACAAGAGAGAAAACACAAACTCTAAAGACTGTTGCTACTTCTTTAAGGGTCTTTGATGAATTACTAAGGGAAAGCAGGTGCCACTCCAAAACATTATGCAGCTGAACACAAGCAGCCAGAATTCTGACCTGGGGTTCTGTTGTTGTGGAGAACAGACACTGTTGAGCTGCTCTATAGAAAAGAAAGTACACTTACACTGGAGCATGTACATTCAGCTTAAGTCAAACATGAATTTTGACAGAATAGACTTTAGAAGCAGTTTGTTTGGCATAGATTCAAAGCTACATTTCAAATATTCAGTTTAGAACAGAATGCAAATAAAGCAGGAAATCACATAGGTTTTTTATGTTTTGTTTTTGTTTTTGTTTTTTTTAAATAAAAAAAAAAAGAAGCAAAGTAAAGAGGGCATTCTAGGAATTCCAAAATGTCCAACAGTCACTAAATATGTTCAGAAAACTCATCTCAGCCGTAATAACTTCAATTAAAAAAAAAAAAAAAAAGATTAGTGTAGTGATAAACTTGTGCCTACAGTACTAAGCAGATGAGGGAATAAGTTTCCTAGCTGGCGCTGTCCTGGAAGTGACTAAGTGCAGTACAGCTAGATATTAAAAACTGTGTCTAAAACTCTTCTCCTGGCATAACTGCCCCTTTTCCCAGGATCTGCTCTGCCTCAACATTTTTCAATGATTATTTCCTTGCCACCTGAAACCTTAATCTAGAATTTATATTCCTGCTCTAACTGCCAAAATTAATATAATTAATTTGGGAACACACTTCTGCTACTGGACTCTCATGTAAAAGATAAAAAAGGTCTCATATACTTTGTGGACCTGCTACTAGTCTTAAAAGAAAACAAAACAA
Organism: Chlamydotis macqueenii; assembly: GCF_036417535.1. Classification (NCBI taxonomy): domain Eukaryota; kingdom Metazoa; phylum Chordata; class Aves; order Otidiformes; family Otididae; genus Chlamydotis; species Chlamydotis macqueenii. The sequence continues at coordinate 145,776,917 of NC_141557.1, read as the reverse complement.
CCCCCCCCAAAAAAAAACCCCTTAAAATAAAATGTTTGGGAGCTTAAAATTATCTTAATTTGTGGAATATATGAATCTTGGAAAGCTATGGAGGTCACCTATTTCTATATACCACAGATAAAGACAAGCAATGTGACTAAACTGGATTATCTTTATTTCTAGTTATAGGACTGTAAATTAAGAATAGTTTAATTTAAATCAATGTAAACCTAATGCTGATTTGGGAAAAAAAAATTGTTTATTATCTAATACCTGTTTCTGTAAGGAAGGGGAACTGTAACTTTCCTATCTCATTTCATTGCCAAATATTTTTAAAAACATAAGTTACCTAATTACTATAGATATTATTTTTTCTTTTGTTTTTCTTCTGACCTGCTACCCACAAATGAAGAGTAAAGAATTAATATTTTATATATATAGTACACTTTCCACTCTAATAGGGCAGGAAACATAATTATGAAGACATATTTTAATATTTCATTTTAGCTGAAAGTAAACATCAGAATATAATGAAGTTACCTGGAAAAAAATAAGCCCCAACATCCACTTTATTGTCTCAGAGATACATTGCCTTGCCACAAAGAAACTGAATAGACTTTTATATCCATCCCTCTTGTCTCAGACCAGCCCAACAAAATTCAGTGGAGCTAATCCAGAACATAAAGAAACCCCCAAAGAATGCAGTGTCTAAACATGTTGGATATACTCCTCAGTAAATAAAGTAGTGGCTTCTCAGACTCTGACTACTGAGCTCTGTCTGCTAAACGCAGGATATACTCTTGCAACTACCATGCCTATTCCTTTCCCTTCTGCTGATAGGGGACATCACATTTTCTGAATTCAGGATACTTTAGAAGGTACACTCCAACAACTGGTACACATCCTTTATCAGTCTATAAAATAAATTGTTGTTATAAATTACTTCCATTCTTTCCTTATCCAGAAGCTTTGATCAAAAGTTTGCTGACACAGACTGAAGTTAATGCAAATAGGTTTCAGCAGACAGTGCTCTCTTTGTTTTTATTATACCATGATGCATCAATACAGTAAAAAAAAATGACAGAGAATGTCACATAATAGATCCTAACACCATGAAACAAGTATTTCAAGAGGCAGAGGAATATGGTAGGAGAGATGAAAAATGAGTTAACAGTATGCATGACTCAGATGCAAAATGGTCTGTATTTGGCCCTGGTAAGAAGGTAGATTTTCAGTTTTTCGTATTCCTTATATAAGAAGATGAAATGCATCCTCCTACTGTACAGAGTCGCATGTGGTGCAGCTGGCTTACACTATACTCTCCACACAATTCAAAAGTACAATCATACCACTGTATTCTGCACTTGATAATATATTTCACTGCTAGCAGATAGATATCTCAGAAGACTAGACAAGATGCTAAGCTTTTCCCAAAAACAGTACTGGCCACTAATATATTTGTCACAAAATCATTTAATTCAGTACATTATAGTTCCAAATATCCCTAGAAAGTAACTTCCAAATAATATCCTTCTAAACAAACATCACAGAATCACTGTAGTAAGGGAAATTTTACAGTCCCAAAAAGATTGATAATCTTGTTTGGTTTCATATCTTATCAACTTTGAGACTTTTGGGATGCTAAGCAAAAAATAACACTGAGAAAACTGTTATACTCTTCAGTAAAGGAATAGATTATATAAAAAAATATAAATAAAAACACAACTCTTGCTAAGAACATTTTCTCTTTGGTATAGAGAAATTTAATAAAGTATAATCTTACTTCACTCTTGATCAAGGGATATTGTCTCTCTCTAAAATAAAGAAGTGTAGTAGATAAGATCTCTCTTAAGCTAGCTTACCACTTCAGGGTGAAAAGAGGAAAATAAGTCTTTATTAAGTCTTATACCACTTTAAGTTATAACTTAAGCACACATTGTTTGCTTTATTTCATGAAAAGGAAGGATAACACCAACTGATGAGAACATCATGAGAAACATATTCTTGGAACATACTATACCTCCTCACTTTGAATGTATTTGCTTCTATAATTTAAATTGCAAGTTAAAGAATACTAAATATTATTGCTTAAAACTTGCAATGTTTTACAGAGACCCACCTCCCACTTTCTGGTAAGATTTACCAAGGATGTACATGCCTTGAGACACTAACTGTGGCAGACTGGCTAAGTTTCTTCTTAAATAATTACTGAAACAGAGCTGGGATTTTACTGAGTCACTGGTTGTATGTCAAAGCCCGGACGGTTAAAACATGGATATTATTAAATAAAGTCACAGTTGAATATAAAGCCTTTATCCCTCTCAGAATTACTGGTTTTGCAACAAAACGACCAGTACAGAGGAAGTTCTGGGAATGGAACACTGTTTTTTGCACACATAGCACTAAATATGCTTGCTGACAGACATCATTTTTGTCATACTGAAAATCAACGTCTTCTATACATTTTAACTTCTTCTGGGAAAAAAAAAGGAACTGCATGTTAATTCTGTTCATGTTACATATCATGGTTACAAGACTGGGAACCTTTGTGAGATCTATCGGTAGCATCATAGTATAAATAATTTTCCAGTTTTGATTAGCTAAGAAAAGCCTCAGGAACAAAATTTATTCTTGTAAAGTGCACACTAAGCAAACTTTCTAGAGTGAGTTCATATCTTCTTTTCAGACAATAAGTAGAACTAGAAAAATATACTAATTGAAATGCATATAGCATTTCAGACAGAAAAACAAACAGCAGTTTTCAGACCTTAAAAGCACCATTATAGTTGGACAGCATTTCAGTAAGACTACATGCAACAAAAGGAGAAGGACAAAATTACACATAAGGAAATTCCGAAAAAGAATACATTAACAATTATTATAGTACTTTCTAAAATATTTTTTGCTTTTAGACATTAAAAAATAAGAGAACACTTTAATTTCTTTTTCTCTTTGCCATTTCACCTATGGTTAATGTGAATAGTGTGGATCTTAAAAGCACTACTATTCAGCTGTGCTGGAGGTTTATTAATGGGTTATGTGACACTATGAAAACCATCCCAGAAGTCCCCAATCCCTTGGAATAACAGATCTCAAAATAAAATCTTAAGAATGTTTAATGTTTTTCAGATTTTTGTTCTTTAGAATCAAATCACAGAGGCATTAGGTTTAGATGATTTTAATGCATAGAACATATTTTGTAAGTGGTCATTTCTTTTTCTAAGGTTAAGAATATCTAGGAAGAGATTCTGTTGGCAAGTAATTCCAATACTAAAAACCATGTTTTAGACAAGTTTTGCCTTGAAGACTGAAAGCTCCCTTAATATTATACTAAAGAAAAATTGCTACATGATGACACTATGATTTTTTTTCTAAGTCATATTCTACCTTGCAGCTGGATGTATATTCTGAAGTTATGAGCCCAAAGGGGTTCACTTTCCTCAGAGGAAGAGAGATGTATATAAGAAATCTTTATACAGACAATATTTTATTTTGTTTTATTTTTTAAAACAAAGAGCAAAAAACTAGACTTTAATTCTGGAAGCTAAATCACAGAAAAATGATGAGGAATAATCGATCATGAATGCAGGTCTGACCTCAGCATCTGGAAGTCTACCGTAATGCACAATAGCTATAAGAAAAGAACCCAGTTATTTTACAAAAGAATAACTACTCATATGTATTCTAAAGCTGGGCACATCTGTAATTTTCATACTGAAAAGAATGGCAAAGAGTTTTTAATGATATTTGTAGTATATTAGTTATTTTCCAAATTTTATTTACATTGAGAAAACTACAGAAATTATAAAATTCATTTTACCCTAGATATGAAGGGTAAGGGCCCTACAGCTGTATGTTTCTACAAGGAGAATTAGATTAAGTACTTTTTTTTTTTGGGTGGCACAACTACATAATATTAGGTTAGGAATTCTATTCAAGACACAATTTTATTAGCAATATGATGAGCAGCATCACTGAAAGAAGCTCTGTTTGGAAAACTGTAACACATCAATACATATCTAAGAATACTGCCCTAGAGTGCATCCTATATCATCATAATGGTGAAACTGCGACCCTAGAGGTAGAAATACATCACTGTGATGGTGTCAGTTTTGTTTCAGAGGCAGTTCTACCAAGCGTTCTTGCCCTTTACCTCATATACAGCTCACAGTTTCTCTTGTCTAGCTTCAATAATAGCCAAATTTAAATTCACTTGGGCAGTTTCTCCTTTATGCATATGGACATGTAGTTATAACACTGATTAATCACTGGTATGGTAAACAGTATTTATCAGAAGCACACATTAAAACTTACATGAAATGTGTTCAACTTCACAGCTAAGTATTAATTATTATAATAGATTTTGAGACCTCGGTAGGTCATTTGAAGAAAAGTTATTAAATCTTTCCTAGCTTATCTTGGAGTTATCAGAAGAATGCCATTAATTATTAACAAGATTTATTAAAGAAAATATGAAGAGGTGCAGATAATGATTAATATTACTGCTTAGATGGTAACACTAAAGTACTCAGTTGAAATTTGATACAAAAAAAAGCACTACAGTACCAAGTCAGCATGATTTCCTTTACATGCTGAGCTACAACATGCTTGTAGAACAATGGAAAAGAGTATCAAAGGTCAACAGACAGAGCTCGGAACTCTTGTTCCTAAATCAAATGTTATCTGTCTTACAAATTAATCAAATGTTGCATCCACATCTAGTTTAACTCCTGAGTACTGGAGAACTTACAAGAAGCCCAAAGACAAACTTCTGAAGGTGAATTATATCTCAGAGTACTTTCAAGATTGAATAAAGGAAATTTGTTACGAGATCTCTACTGAAATTGCCTATCTGAAGAGGAAATGTAGTCAGGTCTTGTACTCATGAAGTCATAATAGACAGCTAATGTGTAATAAATATTCTAGAAGCCAAGAGAAAGGGCGCATCTTCCTGTAATCAGACAAAGCTATGTGTACCACAGCTTATAGCATGAGTCCCAAACACACTACTCTAGAGTGGTTATAGAACAGTGACAACGGTGAAGACTGCAACACATTTTGTAATGATAGTGGGGTGGCTGTACAGGATATTTATAGTCATACAGCCCTTCTCTCACACCAGTGACTTCCACACATAGTAAACCAGCCACATTCCACTAACAAGCATTCCTGAAAATACTTCTTTATGGTTGCAAGTAATGTCTCAGCATATACTACACTTCTATGGCCTGTGTCTATTCTAAGTAATAAGTGGACCATAAGAGGCTAATTAAAGATGTTCCTTGAATCTTATCTGATATGTTATCAGTGTTTTGATGTACTTCAGTCCATGTCATTCCCTTTACTTGTCTAAAATTGTTAAAGAAACAGATTGGAAACCTGAGTAATTCTCAAACAGGGAAACCAAGGTCCTCTCTTCTTATCCACAGATGAGCTTATCAGATTCAAGAGCACTTATCCTATATCACTAGAGACTTTAGTCTTAATAGGAAACATTTGAACTCTGTCCTATCTATTTCTACTGAAAGCTTTCTACTAAAAAACTAAGTAGGAGAGAGTACCTTACCTAGTTTCAACACAAGGGCCTCACAGAAACACACTAATAAAAAAAATTAAAACAGACTGATTTTCCAAATTTGAAAATAAAAAATAGGTGGCTATTTTTTGTATTTCCCTTTCCGAAATTGGAAATCAGGTATCTAAACACAATCCAAGATTGAAAATCCTTAATAATTAAGAAATCATGCTTTGCATTGTATATCTGACCAAATGAGGTAAAAAGAATAAGTTATGTTCGAGCAGAGATATTTTCAGAGTCTTTGTATTTTCATGAGCCCTATTCTGTTCGAGTCCATTGGAATTTCACTATTATGTTTATTGGAAAGAGAGTGAGTGCAAGAGTGAGCAATCTAGAAAACATAACTTTTAATGATAATGAAAGATAACTAAGTATTTAAAGACAGAGAAAGTAAAAATATTTTTCTATTAATCTTTTCCTCAATAACTAAACCTTTCTCTGAGAATAGAGCATATAGTATAACAAGGAAATGGGTCAGGAGTTGCTAATTACTACATCTTTTACACATTTCTAGATAGTCATGAAAAGTGTAAAAGCAGATAGGTTCTTATCCCAACAGTGTAAATCAGAAGTCATTACTTTTTTGAAGTAAATGAAACTATTTGAAAATAAATCAAATGCCATGTTTTATTTAATGGACATTTTGCACTTACTAAAAAATTACATAATATAAAGCAGCTACACATTGAGGAAAGAATCAAGCCAAATGATTAGGTTGTATTTGTCTGTTAGCTTTTTGCTTATCTTCTTCACACATTATAGCATTCAAAGACATCAACAATTTTGTGTGTGTTTTTGCACCTCTAACAAAAGTTGCTGATAATTAATACAAACTCCTTTAACACTGAGGGTAGGAAATGGAAGAAAGACAAGTATATTTACTACAGAAAGTGCAGTGAACTGCCAAATGGACTAGCTGTAACTGAAAATCCTCTAAATTGTATGTATACTCTCACTTGAGACAAAAAGTGTAATTGGTAAAGTAGGTATGACTGAATATACTACTAGAGTTATACTACTAAAATTACTGAAATTCTCTGTAATTAGATAAATGAAGGGTTTTTTTAGATCAAACACTGATATGCACTTCTAGATTTTTTTGCAGCAAGGAGAGATAAAGCTCATGTGCTTGTGAGTGCACAAATCTAAATCACCAGAAAAGACTTTCTTTTTGAAGGGGAACTACTTTGTACCCTCTGAACTGAATCATAGAATCATAGAATCATAGAATCACATGGTTGGATGGGACCTATAAGATCATCTAGTCCAACCGTCTTCCCACTACCATTGCTGCCACAGCTACTAAACCATATCCTGTAGCTTCTCATCAAGCCGCCTCTTGAACACTGCCAGGGACGGAGACTCCACCACCTCCCTGGGCAGGCCGTTCCAGTGCCTTACCACTCTTTGAGAGAAAAAGTTTTTCCTCAAGTCCAATCTAAACCTCCTCTGGTACAACTTGTGGCCATTTCCTCGGGTCCTGCTTGTTGCCTGGAAGAAGAGGCCAAACCCCTGCTCATCACAACCTGCCTTCAGGAAGCTATAGAGTGTAATGAGGTCTCCCCTGAGCCTCCTCTTCTTCAGACTAAACAATCCCAACTCTCTCAGCCGCTCCTCATAAGACTTGTGCTCCAGACCCCTCACCAGCTTTGTTGCCCTTCTCTGGACACTGTTCACCAAATCCAAACAAATAACTTTTGCAAATTGCTATTTGACATTGCAGTTGATTTTATATTAAATAAATTTGTAAATAGAGCATTTATGCACTTGGGAGACTGTGAGTTGTGAAGAGAACGTCACAATTCACTTATAATTTTAAACATATAAGGCTACTAAAAAGCCTTCTACTACTGCATTAGTTGAGTGTGGGTTGAGTTCTTACAGTTACTTGTAAGCACAGCTCCAGATGGGCTGCTTCCAAGGGCGCTCAGACAGCTAGCTGAGGTGCTTGCAAGATACTCTCATCTTTGAAAAGTTATGGAGATTGGGGTAAATTCCTAATGATCAGAAAAAAAAGTAAATGTTGCACCCATCTTCATAAAAGTTCAAAAGGTCAAGAAGCTGCAGACTGGTCAGCCTCACTTTAGTCCCTGGGAAAGTTATTGAACAAGTTCTCTTGGCAGCCATTTGTGCATGAGTGAATGAGAAGGAGTTTTGCAACAGCGAGTGGGGAGTAACCATGCACAAATCAAGCGTGACCAACATATCTGCTTTATGTGATAAAATGTCTGGTTTTATAGATGAGGGGGGAGTAGTGGACATCATTTTCCTTAGCTTTATCAAGGCTTTGGACAATGTCTTCTGCAGTATTCTTGTACTCAGTTTGGGACATTACAGTTTGGATGTATGGGCTATCAGATGGGTAAAAAACTGACCAGGTTGGACTCTGCATGGAGGCTGGTAACAAGTAAAATAGTGCAGAGTTCTATCCTTGAACTGTTCCATTCAGTTTTGCCAATGAGCACTCATGGAATGCACTTTTCTCAAGTTTACAGATTCCAAGAAACTGGGAGGAGCATGTTGGTACACTTGACCTGCCATTCAGAGGGACCTTGACAAACTGGAGGAATGGGCCAACAGGAGCCTTGTGAAACCTAACAAGAACAAATATAAAATCCTGCAGCTGGGAAGGAAGAGGCCCTGGGAGCAGTACAGGCTGAGGACTCACTGACTGACTGAGGAGCAGCTCTGCAGAAAAAAAAACCCCTGGGGTTCCTAGTAGACAGCAAGATGAACATAAGCCAGCAGTGTGCCCTGGTAGCAAGCAAGGCCAATAGCATCCTAGGCTGTATGAACAGGACACAGACAGCAGATTGACAGATGGGTTACGCTGTCTCTACTAAGCACTCATTAGATCTGGTATAAATAGTTTATCCCACAGGCCCCACAATGCCAAGGAGACATTGATCAACTGGAGGAAGTTCAGCAGAGAGCTGCCAATAGGGCTGGAGGCTGGAGCACTTACTCTGTGAACAGAGGCTGAAGAAAGAGGGTTTGTTTAGCCTGGAGAAGAGATAACTTCAGAGTTACATAATAGCACCTTCCAGTATCTATGAGAAGGTTACTGAGAAAGTGAAGTGAGGCTCTTCACAGTTGTGCCTGGTGGGAGGAAGAAAGACAATAAGTAAAACTTAAAACAATAAAAGTTTAGAATGAGTATAAGGAAAACTTTTTTTTTCAGTATGGAGGCAGTCAAGCATTGGAACAGATTGCCCAGAGAAGTTGTACAGTCTCCATCTTTGGAGATTTTTGAGACACAACTGGGTAAAACCTTGAGCAGTCGGATCTGATCTGACAGCTGACCTGCCTGGAGTAGGAGGCTGGACACAGAACCTCCTGGAGTCCCTTACAGCCTGAACTATCCTATGATCCTTGCTCTAAACTTCAAATTTCAATGTGCTTAGAAGGTAATTCAGTATTCACTTTGCTTAGCACAGACTAATGTCAAACAAGCAGTGTAGATTTTGAACTGACATTCTGAATGGACACTTGAGAAATAGGAGAGGAAAAAATAGGCAAGAAGAGGAAAAGGAAAAAAAAAGAGCAATGTGTGACTACCTCAACTGGAAAAAAAAAAAAGAGACCCTCTCCATCTCAGTTTCCCCATCTTAACCACATTTTTTAAGATGTCCAAGAATCCATAAAAGAATTTGGCTATGTTTCTCTCTCCCTGGTTGTTTTTAACTTCCAGATACTGAAAAAATAACAATTTTCTACTGTATTCTATAAGGGTTTTTTTCAGTTAAATTAAATCTCAGTAAGCTTCCTCTAACCTAGGTATAACTGCTTTAGGTTAATAAATGCAGGGTGTGGAATTAGAAGTGGCTATAGTCCAGGAATAGATTAAATGTTAATGAAATATATAGAATAGATTAAATATTAATGAAAGTAATATTATCAGTATGGCATGTTTGCCCTAGGGAAAACAATTCATAGGAAGTAGGAGAGGCTTCAGGAAGTGAGAGATTTGGGGTTTGATTAACATTATTACATCAACTCTATGGTACCATATTTTATCATTAATCTTTGAATAGCTTCACACTATTAGAAAGAAACATTTCTGCTATCACAAAATAGTGTTCGTTTTACCATGCAAACCTGTACTGCATATGTTTTTCATTAATGCAATTGCAAGATGTAAACTATGAAATGTATGACTTCAATACAGTAAGACTGCAATTGTAAATATATGTCAGTTCCTCTCATAATTACTTTTTTGTGATATTTTGTCCTTGCTTAGCCAAAAAAAAAAAAAAAATTCATATTTCAGTTCAAAAAACTCAACACAAATTGTGATATTTTATCAACCCACAAAACCTCCCTTGATTCTCAACAGAATTGTACTTGATCTCCTGCATAGATCTTGTTTTCTAGAAATTTTCTTCAATTATACCTATGCAATGTAGGGAAATTAATATAATCCTACTGGTTCCAATGAGAAAATAGTTCGCACGTCCACATTGTAAATATATCATAGGTTCTTTTTAGGTTTAAGCTATGTATTTTGAAAACATAAAAATTATTAATCATTTGTAAAAAATGCAGTGGTAAAATAGAACTGAAAGTTTAGGCTGAATAGAAAAGATACACAATTTGGTTGGTTTTAGTAGAAAAATTAAGGGGAAAAGATGGAAGTAAAGATTAGGTCATTGAAAGCACAGCACAAGTAAGATAATTTCTGGGAAAGAATTTTGAAGGCTCAGAAATGCAAGTTATGCATTTGGTATGTAATAATATAATTCTTTGAAATATAATTTTCCACAGGTACCTCACAAAAAGAAAAAAAAAATCTTTCAGTGTTGAGGTTGAACTTTTCTTCTACCCTTCACTAACAAATTTCCCTTGATGAAAGAGACTGTGATAATTTTTTTAGATTCAACGGGCAACATAAGGGCTCAAAGAGTTGCTGACAGGTCTGGTTTCCCATAAAAGGCCTATAAAAAAATGGTGTCATATAGGAGGAAAAAGACACAGACAAGCCTTTTTATATTTCTGCACATATGCACATGACCCATTCAGTGCATAGTGTAAGATGCGGTGTGCTACGACAGGACAAATAAAGAGCTCTTTCATTGTTCTTTTAGTTTTTATTGACCGTTATGTTGATTGTTCACGATGATTCATAAAAACCTCTGACTTACCTTGCTCCTGTAGTTCTTCAAAGGAACATAAACCTCTTGTTTTATTTTGTGGGACTTTTTTTCTTTCTTTTTTTTAGTGTACCATGAAAATTTTGAGTTTGGGATTATTAAGAAAAATAGAATTATTCTTAAAATGGATGAAATAATTTGTTTCCTTTAAAAATGCAATATAATAGTCTGAATCATAGAATGAGGAAATAGATTTGTTTCCTTAATAGTTGTCTTCAGCTAATCAAAACAAACTTTAAATGCTTCTACATCTTTTCCACAATATAGAGAAAATCCACTCTGTTACACAGTAAATGCATAGTAGCTCCACTAATATCAATGTTGCTATGTAATGAAGTGAAAACACCTCCAATCTATTAAAAAAAAATTCCACTCAGCATCAAAGATTGGAATAAAGTGTAACCTCTCTTCTTCTTAAACTATCTCAATAAACACACACGATTTTATTTTATGTTCCCCAAGTAAATTTCACTGGAAGATTTCTTTCATTAGTTTCAGTCCTAGAAGTTTCAGGGATGACAAAAAAAAAAAAAGAGTTATAATCCTTTGAAATCTATCAATATATGTTTAACAGGGACTCTTTCTTGTGTCTGGCACAGGAGATTTTTTAGATGTCACTAAAACAACTCTAATTTAACAACAAATTGTTTTAACAGCATTACTTTCCTGATATTGTCCATACATCTTCTATGCTAATATGCAGCTCAAATCAAAGGCCTTTCAGAGTTCCAGATTGCATGGCCTTCACTTCACAAGGAAGGCAAGGCCATAAAAAACATGTATCATTGAGAAGAAATCCACTAAACAGAGTGCTAAATCTCCTGAAATTTGTAACTAAGTCCCTCTGACTCTCACAACAGAATTGAAACTCTGTTTACATGTTAAAATTGTTTCATAAGTTTTAATGAAAAGAAAGCTTTCCTGTTGATCTGATACTAAGACAACAGAAGGTTACCTGATATTTTGACAATCTCATTAACTACTTAAGTTCTGCAGTATAAGAAGCTAAGTACAGTACACTATAGAAATAACATTTTCATCTCACCTTCAAAATCTTAAATTATAATGTTAACATCACAGAAGAGTGCACTAGTAGAGAAAGACACAGAGTATCTGTCCTGGTTTTATTTAGTGAGGTGGGGCTATGGTGGCAGCTTCTGTAAGAAGCTGCTAGAAGTTTCCCCTTTGTCCGGTGGACTCAGCTGGGCCTAGGGTGGACCTGCTGCTGGCCAAAGCCAACCAATAGGTAGCAGAATGTTCCCTGGCAGTGCCTCTGTGATAACATATTTAAGAAGGGGAAAAACACACGCACACGCGCACACACACACACACACACACACACACACACAAACACAAACACACACACACAAACACACAAACACAACAACTGAAGAGAAGATGTGAAGAAGCAGGCAAATGACTGAAGGATACTGTGGCTCATGGAGGGCCCACTGGGGCAGCCCTTCTGGAGGGACGGTACCCTGTGGAAAATCAACCCATGCCAGAGCGGTTCATGAAGGACTGTAGCCCGTGGCAGGGACTCCACGCTGGAGCAGGGGAGGAATGTGAGGAGTTCTTCCCCGAGGAGGAAGGAGTGGCATAAAGTGACATATGATGAACTGACCATAACCCCCATTCCCTCTTCCCGCCTGTGCCACTTGAGATGGGGAAGGAGGTAGAGATGATATTAAGCCCGGGAAGAGGGAGGGGTAGAGGGAAGTTATCTTGTTCTCTCTTCTCATTATCATGCTTTGGTTTTAATAATAAACAAATAGTTTTCCCCATGTCGAGTCTGTTTTGCCCATAACGGTAACTTTAAGGATCTTTCCTTGTCCTTATCTCAAACCTCCAGCCTTTTTTCTTATATTATCTCTCCCTATTCCCTTGGAGGGTGGGGGGAGTGAGAGAGAAACTGTGTAGCTTTGTCCCAAGTGGAGCTAAACTATGGCAGTGTCTCATCCATAACTTATGAACAGGGGAAAAGATGAAGGAGAAAAAGTTGGTGACTTTTAAAGCTTTTCAATTTTAAGTTTAGCTCAGCATCTTCAGATGTGCAATCTGAAGTAGAACAGCCTCACAGATGGTGTAACTGTGTTCCTCCAATGCAAGTCCTTAACGCACAACTGATTTCATACTGATATTGACTGTCTACACACCTGTGTAGACATCTGGTAATATATATTTCAAAACATATTTTAGAACTAGTACTTGACTTTAAAGCTAAATGAACTTTCCTCAGTAAGTCATTAATCATTGAAAAAATGCAGTTTTGGATTAAAAAAACCCCAAACATTATTTGAATTGATGAGTAGTTTTCACTGAAATGAAAATGTCAAAATTTAAAAAAATATTCAAACTATTTTTTCTGACATGTTCAGAACTCATTGCTGTTGGTGATAATGAAGAGTTAAATTTATGGAATCTATGAAGAAATAGGAAGAAAAAAATGCTTTGTTTTTTCTCTAAACAGAAAAATCCCTTTCTAGAGGGATGAATATTTATCTAACCTATGCAATGTAGAACACAGTCAACATCAAAAATTGGGAGCTAGTTTCTGGCATTTCTCATTACCATCTGGTGCAAGTGTTCCTTCAAGGAACAGGTATTCCAGGTTCTCACCCAGCAAACAAGGAGTCTCAAGGAGGTTTCGCTTATCTGGCAACAGTTGAATTACTGAGTTTCTATCCAGCATCTTTTGCAAATTCTGAGATGCTCCTCTAGCCCTTTGTTTTTTTTAGAAATATTTAAATGAAAAATTAATGATTTGCTATGAAAATTGACACACAAAAAAAAAACCTGCAGGTAATTTAACTGTGTGTATGAGCTTCCCTGATTTTTTATGATCCATGAAATACAATTGTAATTATTATTTATATATAATTTTTCATCTTTATTAGTCTCTCCTTATAATGCAGTATCTTAAAGGTTTATCATCTTCTACTGTGCAACTTCAGGCTATTTTAGTGAGAGTTGAGCCTGTAACAACTTTTTAGTCAGATGTTAAACATGATTTACGAAATTTTCAATTAAAACTTTTTGATATCCCTGAACAGAAGTATTTTATTTACTGCACAGGAAGTGAGGTACTTAGCTTTGACATAACATGAAAAACTGTCAGGAAACCATCACCCTGAGCCAATAGCTCAGCAGGTCAGTATACCTAAAATTTTATGTGCTTCTTAGGCCATGAATCACCACCCCTTTGTTGCTGATCATCCTCCTTGAAGGACTGGAGTAATGGGTTCACTGGGGTATAATCTGTTCATAAACCATCCCTTAGACAGGAGTGATAAAATGAAGCACTTCAACTGTAATTACTATTCTTTATTTCTAAATTAATGACAATTGATGGATAGAAAGTTTAGTTTTATTGAGTTTTCCTATATAATGCATTCACTATTTAAATAACTGCAACAATAAAATCGTCATTCCTTCCAAAGTTCAAAGGTTTTCTCTTAGAAAAGTCTAGAGTTAAAAAATGCAAATATGGTGATATAAATGTAAATATAAATGTAAAGCAATATGCAAAAAAACCACAACCACCCAAAAAAGGAGAAAATTAATTTATCAAAATAGGCCACTTCTTTTTAAAAATATTGTGAAAATCTGGGGTGGGTTTATTCTAAGATATTTGTCTTGCATCATACAGGCTTTACTTTATGTATTTCAGAAGAGCTCTATTGCCCAGGGAAAAGGCACCAGTCAGGACATCTTGTGACAAGAAACATACAACTCACAACTGTATAATGTGGTTGGAAATTTTCCTCAGACCAAAATAAGGTGAGACCTTAACGCTAGCTATCCTAGTGTCCTGGTTTCCGTTGGGATGGACCTAATTTTCTTCTCAGTAGCTGCTGTGTTTTGGATTTAGTATGAGATTTGGGATGTGAAGAATGTTGATAATACACTGATGTTATTAGCTATTGCTAAAGAGACCAAGGACACTTTCCAACTTCCCAGGTTTCACTAATGTGCAGGTGCAGGAACCTGGAAGGAGTATAGCCAGTACAGTCGATCCAAACTGGCCAAAGAGAGTATTCTGTGCCATAAACATCATGCTCAATATATAAGTGGAGGTTGTCTGGTGAGCTGGCTGCCTTTTCTTTTGCTGTTCAGAATATTTCTGGGATAGTTTTCAGTTTTTCATTCCATGATTGCTGCTTGGGACAGGCTGTATCGGTCTTCCAGTTTTTGAGTGGTGAGAAACTGTGCATCAGGTTTTTTTTGTACATTTTATTATTCCTATTATTTTTATATATATCCCAGTAGACTGTCTTTATCTCGACCCATGAGTTTTCTTTTCTTCCTGATTCTCTCACTGATCCCCTGGGGAGGGGGAGAGTAAGCGAGCAGCTGTGTGGTTGCTGACATGGGTTAAACCATGACACCTAAAGGAAAAATTATCTTGAGATATGCAAGATAACTGAGCATTACTTAGTAAACTAGAGTACAAATGATGTATTAGAAAAAGAAATTTTAAAGACCTGTAGCTTGCTATACTGTCTTGAAGGGGTGCCGTCATTTAAGCAGTCCCCGAACACATCAGAGCAGTTTGAGTTAGTAGGGTAAGGGCACTGAAAACTTTTAAGATTAATTCCTTTACAGACTTGAAATTGTTTAGCATAGATATATTCCACAACTGTATGAAAAAGTTTCTATCGTGAAGTAGTTATTCCACTGAGGTAGTAAAATGGGCTTCAATAGAAGTTGCCCTTTAAGCAAAGAGATGAAGAAATGCATCATCCTTCAAGCAAACTCTGCTCTCTCTCCTATTACTTGGTGAACTGTGATCAATAAACTATCTTGACTGACTATGGAAAGGAAGGGTTTTTTGTGCACTGCAGGAACTGCATACTGATGATCTTCACTGAGGTCAGTAAATAAATTAATAAATACTTTTGCTCTACTACAGTCATGTGCGAAGTCATGTGCTACAAAAAAGTGTAGCAATAAGATATTCCAGTGAACACTCTCAGGTTGGGTACTCCTCTCAGGACTTCTTCTGTTTAAGAGTTCCCATTTGGTGTTCACTGATCATTGTAAGCCTTGATATATAATACTGCACTGCTCTCATTATCTAATGTCTAGCACTGTTCCAGAACATTTTGTTGATTAATACTGGTTCTTGGCACACGGTTCCACATATTCCTGATTAATTCAGTCTAAGGTTGCTCCTCTCTTTTTTTTTTTACATTACTAATTAGTGGGCAAAGCAAAACTTTGCACTCCCATATGCTCTCCCAGCTTTATTTTGTTAATGCACTTTGGACAACCATTCATTAAATATCAGATAAATCATATTTCATTACAGGTTATATTTCCTTTCCATTGTCTTATGTAATATTTCTCAGTCATTAACAGCAGCATTTATACAATTTCATATCTTATAATATTTGCCTTTTTTATATGCTGTAGCAGTCTTGACAAAATCTCAGAAATGTTGATAGCAAATCAGAGATTTTAATACACATACTGGGAAAACTTAAATAAATGAATTAAGTTTCCAAGCTGGGATTAGGCAGAATTGAGGTCCTTAAACCAATTACTTCAATATCAAAAGCTCCTGCTTAGCTGCTTTGTATATTACAGGATATATCTAAGTAGATGGATGCCTCCCTGCTTTAAGTTATTGCTCCCTGTAGTTTTAACTATGTACTGACTCAGAAGTACTCCAGCCTGAGCAGCCTAGTGATTATCTCCTTTCTAAACTTCACTAGATCCAGAGGAATCTAGGCATTTCTCAGAACATGCTCAAAACACACACACACACTTGCATACAAATGTAGAAAATTAAATATCTCATAAATTATAGTTACGACCACTGCCTACTCTGAAATAACTGGAGGGAGAGCAGCTGCCATTTGTCTTTCTGAAGTGATAACGTAGTGATTATAGCACTTTCCTATGAAATACCACAGTGATTTCCAAACCCTCCTAGATCTATATTTCCAAAACACACGTTTTCCAAACAACAGGGAGTGAGGAAATAGATTAAGCAAAAAGCACTCTGCAAGGATAACACCCTTGTGAAGCCTAGGTGAAATGAAGGAGAGGGAAATGAGAAAGACAACCTGCTTCCCTGCACTATTTCTGCATGTCATCTAGATGCTCTTCAACGTAAGGGATAATTAATCCTATGAGCTGTGAACAATGAGTGCCTGAAACACTACAATAAAAAGTCAATTGGTTCTACCAACCTACTCTTGCTCTGTAGTTGCAAAACTCAGACACAAACGCAGACTGCAACCCTAACATAGTTTAAAACCTTTGAGACTGGAGCTTGCATCTTGTTGGCAATATATGTGTATTTTAACTCCCTTAGGTTGAATGAAACTCTTCTCCCTGCAGAGGGTTCATACCAGTAGGCCATTGTATAAAAAGCAACACCTTTACTGTCTGTTTTAAAAGAAAAAAAAAATCTGCTTTGAAATACAGATCTCAGGAGAGACTTCTGGGGTCTCAGTGTCAAAGACATAGAGCCCTCCAACATGTGATCATGCTCTTGAGAGAGACGGTGTTTCAACACAGTATGGCAGACAGCAATTGTTTGTGAGATTTTTAGAAGACAGTAGAAAAGTAGTGCACTGTCTCTCCCCTAAATGTAGTATTATTTGAAATTATTGAAAAAAAACCAAACAGTAGGTTTTTATTAACAATAGGAAATAAATCTACTAGAGGAAAGGAAAGCACAAGAGTTTTTTTACCTCCAGCACTTAAACTTCATCAGAAATCATTATATTTAAATATAAAGTAACAGTACAATAATATTTAATATACTTCATGTAGAAGATCACAGGAGTGCACTGTTAGGCTGCAGGCATGTGATTTGACCACTGTTCTGGTTTTGTTAGTGAGGGGGGGCCTAAGGTGGTAGCTTCTGTAGGAAACTGCTAGAAGTTGCTCCCCTTTGTTTAGTGGACTCAGCCGGGCCTAGGGCGGACCCGCTGCTGGCCAAGGCCGAGCCGATTGGTAGCAGAATGTCCCGTGATAACGCCTCTGCGATAACATATTTAAGAAGGGGAAAACAGGAAAAAAAACCCGAGAAGATGTGAAGCAGCTGAGCGGGGGACAGAGAGGGGGAGGCGCGAGCCTCGTGGGCCTTGCAGGCCTCACCCTCTGGCCTCCCACCGGGCAGCCAACTGGGCCCAACTTGGCCCAGCCTGGCTGCAAGAAGTGGAGAGGAGATGAGAAGTGAACAAGATATAAAAAGGATCCTGAGAGGCGTCTGCAGGCCTGTTGTGAGGAACGGCTGCAGATGCCAAGATCAGTGAAGAAGGAGGGGGAGGAGTAACGCGGCTCCTGGCCAAGATTCCTCTGCAACTCATGGTGAAGACCATGGTGGAGGAGGTTGTCCCCCTGCAGCCCATGGAGGTCCACGGAGGGGCAGAGATCCACCTGCAGCCCGGGGAGGACCCCACATCGGAGCAGATGGAGGCCTGAAGGAGGCTGTGGCCCATGGAGGGCCCGCTGGGACAGCTGTTCTAGAGGGACTGCACCCCGTGGAAGAGATGACCCACGCCGGAGGAGTTTCACAAAGGACTGTGGCCCGTGGGAGGGACCCCACGCTGGAGCAGAGGAGGAATGCGAGGAGTTCTTCCCCCAACGATGATACAGCGGCGTAAAACAACGCGTGATAAACTGACCGCGACCCCCATTCCCTTTTCCCACCCTGTGCCTCTCGGGAGGGGAGGTAGTAGAGATAATGTTAAGCCTGGGAAGAGGGAGGAGTGGGGGGAGGTTATCTTGTTCTCTGTCTCATTCTCCTGCTAATTTTAGAAATAAATGAGTGTTTTTCCCCAAGTCGAGTCTGTTTTGCCCGTGACGGTAACTTTAAGGATTTCTCCCCGTCCTTATCTCAAACCTTGAGCTGTTTTTCTTATATCATCTCCTCCTATTCTTTCGGAGGGTGGGGGGAGCGAGAGAGAGACTGCATAGTCTGGTCCCGATCGGGGCTGAACTATGACAACCACTGACTAGGTGCTGGCTAAGGTTAAGCTGACTCAGTAGGACATAGAAAACATCTGGACGTGACAGGTAGCAGTCACAGATAGTGCTGTGAAGGGAGTTATACGGGAAAGGGTTGAGCATCATAAACCCCTGAGAGGGAGGGCTGGGCCCCCTCCGGGAATGCAATCACCCAAG
Organism: Chlamydotis macqueenii; assembly: GCF_036417535.1. Classification (NCBI taxonomy): domain Eukaryota; kingdom Metazoa; phylum Chordata; class Aves; order Otidiformes; family Otididae; genus Chlamydotis; species Chlamydotis macqueenii. The sequence goes on along the minus strand of NC_141557.1, from coordinate 145,758,068 downwards.
GCCAGCAGCAGTGGGGTAACTGTGCCAGTAATGTCATGTACTGCCAAGGTCATCCAAGTAGCAGTGTCAGAAAAATCACATTTGGGTACAGATGTAGCAAAGCTAGGGTCAAAGGGAAAAGAGTAAATTGGAGCAGGTTGTATCCTCATGGGACAGAAAGGGATAGATACAAATGCAGCAAAAAAAAAAAAAAGTCAAGGAACCAGAAAAGAGATAATGAGGCAAGCAAATGATGTAATAATTTACTGGCTATTGGGGATAACTGATGCACTTGATCACTGCAGCCTGAGCAAGGGAAGAAAGAAAAACAGTTGTCCTGATCACACCACACAAGTCAAACTCACTCTTCATTCAGGAGGATGGGACAGGGGAGATGCCCAAGACAAGTACAAAGGTGATGGACCAAACATCGAGATATCACCATGCCTGCAGTTGCCTCAGGTCCAATGATGTCATTGTCTTCCTGATCTCTTCCTAACTTATGTTTAAAAATTGCACAAAAGCAACTGACAAGCTGCATCCTGGTCCTATCAATGAGCTCATCACCAGGAGGATACTCAAACTCTCCCAGATCATATGCTATCAGCCTGTCAGCAGCACCCTGCAGCTAGGTTGATCAGTATCAACTGAATTAATCTTGTGTAGGCATGCAAGTAAAAAGGCATAAATTAAATCTATGATAAGATTTAATTTAACCATCATGAGCAGTTAGGTGGTTGTTGATTTAGTCTTTCACAACGGTGACTAATATATATTTCATAAGCATCACTGGAAAAATATCAAAAATTTTGTATGATAGAAAGGTGAAATATTTCAGATAAAAATAAAGCCAAACACTGTAAATATTATGATAAAATAGAACTATAACAGTCATTTAATTGTCTACTGTGAAAAGCTACCTTTCCACAGTCCTGAAACTTTTTCAAAGACGATGAATTAAAAACGTCAATTTCCACAGCTATCATATGTGTTCAAATTGTGCTTAACTCTACTTTTGAAAGGTATCTTACCATATTTGCACCCTTTCTCCAGCAGAAGGTCTAGGTCTATTATTGCAGAAAAGTTTATAATCCATTGACATCTGAAAATACGTATTGAAAGTTAACTGTGAAGCCATTAGATGGTGTGATTACAGATGGTACCACAAGTGCAGTTTCACATAGGGGAAAACAAACAAAGCAAAACCCCATTGCACACTGGCACTGTTTGCTGGAATCTCCCCGAAATAATTATGTAATTTCTTGAGTATAATAGTTACATTTTTGGGGTTTTTTTCCTTTATTTTTAGAAATCTTAATAATTATTCCGCTTCTGAACAGTTTTATTAATGGACAAATATTGAGATTCTTCCACTACTGTATAACTATTCTAGCAATTGTTTATAGCACCTTTTAATTAATCAGACTGTAGTTTCAGTTTTATTAATAATTTTCATTGTTTTTTGGAGTTCCTATGGCAGAGTCTGTCAGCTCAATCAGTAAACCACATGTAGAAATTAATAAGATCAGGGATGCAAACCCTTCAGAGAGGACTGGATTCTACTCATGTTATGTAGGTGGGGTTTTTTTGCTAGTAAACATTCAGAACCAAAGTTATACTGACTAGATTTTATAAACACTGGTAACACATACCATTCTTCTGTTTCAATGTGTTAGCTCAAATTTGGTTTTCATATGTATCACCACATTAATTTTATTACCTGTAAGAGAATGCAGAAAGAGTAAATTAAGGTCTTGGCTATAATATTTGCAGAAAGTCTACATGCTTGAAGTGAACATAATTTAAGCAAATTTAACTGTCTACTATTTTGCACTATAGTAGGGTGACTATTTGCTCAGATCATTTTTAAATATGTATTCTTGTTTTATAAGCTTACATTGGATATTGCATTTTCCTTGCTAAATCCAGGACAAAGTAGAAAAATAGAAGCCAGCAGTTATAATAAAACAGCATAAAATTTCAATTTTTTAAAAATAGAACACTGTATTGCAAAGAGAAACACTTAACTACATGTATAAAAGTACATATATTTGTAAAAGACCATTGTTGTTGCTGCCACAGTGAAATAGCACAAAGCGTGTAAAGTCTTAAGAGAGGTATTTGCAAGCATGTTTATGTTTTTGCAGAACCTTCTCTCACATTCATGAAGGATTAAAATCACATATGTGTAGCATGAAAAGGATCACATATATTTATTCATCCATTGTTTCAAATTAGGAGACAACTAGGAACAGATCCTAATTGTGGATCTGGTTGTGGTATATTACAATTTTTAATCGTATTTCAAACACAGTATGTAATGTATGTACAATGAAAAGAAAGCTATCTCCAGAAATTATAACCTAAAAATCACTCTCAACACGTGAAATTTATTTCTGTGGTATGTGTAATGTCTGAATAACCCAATGAAATGAAATACAACAACAAAGCCCAGGACTGAATTTAGCACTTGCCTTGCACAGAAAGCCATACTACTAGCTGTTTGAGTCTCTCACTGAGTTTAAATCTGATGAAGTTGCTAGTGAAAATTTGCTCTTACATGACAAATGTGATACAGGGCTCACCTTCCCCTGCCCAGCACACAGAGCAGCACAGAGGCAGAGAGCAGCAGGGGAGCCCCAGTGCCCCAGTTAAAGACACCAACCCCTGTCTCAGCCTCTTCAGGAGAATATCAGCCCCATGGGCTAGGTGAGACCTCACACCATGGGATGGCTCTCTGGGGCACTACACAGACTGGGTGGTCCCCTCCCTAGGGGATGGGTCTCATTATGGGATGCTGGGAAGAGCATTCTGGGATTATCCAAGACTTGTTATGGGATACTTAAAGGAGGAACGAAAGATGGGGAAAGGGAAGGACTAAGGTGCTTTGAGGAGGAGCAAGCATGGTAAAATAGAGGGAAAGGGGAACAAAAGGGGCTGGTTGCACATAAACAGGCCAGCACACTTGTCTGGCCATGCTGCAATCTGTCTCACCTTCTTATTAAACTGCATTTCTAACTCTCTGAGGGCTCTCTGTTCTCTGTGCATGTGTATGTTTGGAGTCTGAGCGCAGCTACTGAAGTCAGGCTATAGGTCAGAGCCTGTACGTCTGCGGAACAGCATCTGGAGAGACTGGAGCGTGTGCGCAGCATGTGTGTTTGTGTGTGTGCAGGTAGTTCACGAGTGAGCATCAGACCAGACTAGCCAGAGAGTAAAATCAGAAGTTTAGGAACCAGGTACCACAGAGGCCATAGGTCTCTAAGGAGACCAGAGGATGTGAGAGTTGGCTTCTGGAGGGACCACAGTGCAAGCAGATTACCAGAGAAGCCAGGAGTCTGACAGTCAGCTCTTCATGGGTCCTTAGGTCTAAACCAGGTACTGGAAAGACTCTCTTTTGTGTCTGTGCATGAGACAACTGGGAAGACCTGGTGGATCCAGGGGCCAGCTGCTGGGCAAAAGTCTAAGACCAGCTGCTGGAGGAAACCATATTATCTATATATTTTTTTTTCCATTGTTGATTTTTGTCTTGATCAGCCACAGACGAGAACAGGATCAGACCATTTTTATTGCTTCCATTTACCCTGTGTTGCTCTGTGTGGCCATCTGTGTGAGTACGTATATGTGCATTGTAGGTCTGTGTGCATGTGTGCCTATTGGGAACACATGCTCATCCTTGCTACCGGCTGGACATGGAGTCACAGAGCTGCAACAACCTCATCTCTGATGGATTACCAGATCTGGCAACTCCTAACAGTCCCTGCTCACAATACTTCCACGCTTTTCACCACCGTGTATTCGAAGTTAAGATTTACAGGACTTAACATTTATTTGGATAGAAAAAAGACGCATTTTGAAGAGCTAGAAATAGACACTACTGATTTTTTAAGGGACAAACAACTGTTATTCGGATAGATTAGGACAAAGCCTGTGTTACAGACCCAAAAAGCAGTGGAGCATTGTCGTAGTTCAGCCCCGATCGGGACCAGACTATGCAGTCTCTCTCTCACTCCCCCCACCCTCTGAGAGAATAGGAGGAGATGATATAGGAAAAATGGCTCAAGGTTTGAGATAAGGACGGGGAGAAATCATTAAAGTTACCGTTACGGGCAAAACAGACTCGACTTGGGGAAAAACACTCATTTATTTCTAAAATTAGCAGGAGAATGAGACAGGGAACAAGATAACCTCCCCCCACCCCTCCCTCTTCCTGGGCTTAACATTATCTCTACTACCTTCCCCTCCCGAGCGGCACGGGGTGGGGAAGGGAATGGGGGTCGCGGTCAGTTCATCACGCGTTGTTTTACGCCGCTGTATCATCGTTGGGGGAAGAACTCCTCGCATTCCTCCTCTGCTCCAGCGTGGGGTCCCTCCCACAGGCCACAGTCCTTCGTGAAACTGCTCTGGCGTGGGTCATCTCTTCCACGGGGTGCAGTCCCTCCAGAACAGCTGTCCCAGCAGGCCCTCCATGGGCCACAGCCTCCTTCAGGCCTCCACCTGCTCCGGCATGGGGTCCTCCACGGGCTGCAGGTGGATCTCTGCCCCTCCATGGACGTCCATGGGCTGCAGGGGGACAACCTGCTCCACCATGGTCGTCACCATGAGTTGCAGAGGAATCCTGGCCAGGAGCCGCGTTACTCCTCCCCCTCCTTCTTCACTGATCTTGACATCTGCAGCTGTTCCATACAACAGGCTTGCAGACGCCTCTCAGGATCCTTTTTACATCTTGTTCACTTCTCATCTCCTCTCCACTTCTTGCAGCCAGGCTGCGCCGAGTTGGGCCCAGTTGGCTGCCCGGCGGGAGGCCAGAGGGTGAGGCCTGCAAGGCCCACGAGGCTCGCGCCTCCCCCTCTCTGTCCCCCGCTCAGCTGCTTCACATTTTCTCGGTTTTTTTTTTTCTGTTTTCCCCTTCTTAAATATGTTATCGCAGAGGCGTTATCACGGGACATTCTGCTACCAATCGGCTCGGCCTTGGCCAGCAGCGGGTCCGCCCTAGGCCCGGCTGAGTCCACTAAACAAAGGGGAGCAACTTCTAGCAGTTTCCTACAGAAGCTACCACCTTAGGCCCCCCCTCACTAACAAAACCAGAACAAGCATAAAATGAAAAAAAAAAACTGCAGTGAAAGCTTTGCAGAAGACGTTGAACTGCAATAGAAAAAGCTAGAAAGGGATTTGTACTGAGCAGTAAAATTCAAATACTGAGGTAGGATGGTCTTAATTACAAAGTAAAGCTGGTAAGGTAAAGGTGAAAAATTAAGAGAGAAGAGCTGGGAAATGGCTCTGATATGGCAGTTAGAAAAGAAAGGAGTAAGGCATGACAATAAAATGAGATATTGTCAGAAATATGGTATATTTATATTGCAGTGGAATTCAACTAATTAGCTAGGGAAGAATAAAATTAGGAAAGTATTACTCTGCACATCTGAATTTGTAATTAATGAATTAAAAGCATCATCTAAAGCAGTGGAGTTTCACAAAGGTGAATTTCTTTCTTAACTCTTAGATTAATAAATAGAGAGAAATTATTCATGATCATGCCAGGAAAAAAAAAATCCATCAAAAAATATCTGTTGAAATGGTAACTTATTTCATTATCGACAGAGTTCATTCCTTCAAACACCCAGTAAACTAATGTATCAAAATTCCTGAAGAGTATTCATTGCTCAAACTCATTTGATATATTGTCAACTACCTGTCTTAATATCTTATCTTTTACCTGCAACAAAACTAATTTCATATTAAAAGATCATTTACAAATATGCTTTAAAATATGGTTATACTACCCAGTTAGTAATAAAAATATAACATCGGGGTTCTGTAAGACTTAACTATACAATTTCCATCTGAATTCTCCAAAACTGCAGTTAAAATCTGACAATTAGAACAAGTAAACAATTGATCAATAGGCTGGACTACAAAAAAAAAAACAACAAAACATTGAAGAGAACATTGAAAATCACTCACTGTTCATAAGGAGATGTTAAAGACTTCTCTTCATCTCAATAAAATAATGGGGACAAAGAAAATCTTATACTTAGTGACCAAACAAATTTTCATAGAAGATGTTGTTTGGGTGTACAGTTTTGATTTACAAAGCACAGATGGTAATTCCACACCTTGGAAGTATGAAAAGATTGAGGGGCTGCTGGGACTTTAAGAAATGTATAATGATTTTTTGTGAAAAAGGGAGAAAGTTTTTGTCAAGGCTGTAACTGTCAGAGTTGTACTAGTACTTTGGCTCAAAAAATATTCTACTGGGTCTTGCATAGTCTGCTTTATTTCTACAACATTGCTTGTGTCAGTTAATCACACATCCAGAAAGAGACAGCAATTGCCAGTGATGGATGGTGACTGAAAATACGTCAGGATATCTCAAAGGAAAGAAACAACAGCGAGAAACAGTGTGTAATATAGTATTCTTGTGCTGGAAAACTTTGGGCTGAATATTGCCCTTTTGACAGATACTGTATCCAGCCTTTTTATAGTAGGGACCTTGTTATGACACAGGACAACCAAGAGCTTTGTGATGTATTATTAATAATTGCATACTAATAGGCTTCCTTGCAACTCATGTATAACTCAGTGCTGGATTTCTTTTCAACAAAAACAGATTAGTATAGGGAAATGTATAACTCTTGTACAATATGTTACAATAAAACTGAAACAGTAATGTACATAAGATACTAAGCTACATCTAAATCCCTATTTTAAAAGGTTAAGAAGGCTATTAGTTTGCTGTTGTGGTTTAGCCTGAGTCACCACACAGTTTCTCGCTCACCCTCCCCCTAGCCAGTGGGATGGGTCAGAGAAATTGGGAAGACAGGAAAACTTCCGGATTAAGATGAAGACAGTTTACTAGAATAGCAAAGGAAAAACACAATAATAACAATATATAAGTATACTGAAATATACAAAATGAACAACGCATGATTTCTCACCACCCAATGTCCAAATGGCTGATACAGCCCGTCCCGAGCAGCGATCATGGAAACAAAACTGAGCACCAAGCAAAGGAGAGCAAGTGAGCCAGCAAGGTAGAGGGAATGATGCCAGCAAGCAAGAGAAAGAGAAAGATGGAAAAATGGAAAATGGATGTCCCTTCGCTATGGGCAACCCCCACTTATATGCTGAGCATAACATTTATGGCATGGAATACTCCCTTTGGCCAGTTGGGTCAATTATTCTGTCTGTCTTTCTCCCAGCTTCCTGCATCTTGGAAAGCCAGACAGTGTCCTTGGTCTCATTAACAGCAACCCATATTATCAGTGTGTTTATCAACATTCTTCACATACAAAATCCAAAACACACCGGCTACTTACAGGAAAATTAACTCCATTCCTGCCAAAACCAGGACAATTTCACACAAATAAAATATGTAAGGTATTTGATGCTTTCAATTTATATAGAATTGATTGCTAAAAAAAAGCAAAATTTGTGGGTCACTTTTGTATTTATAAATATTCATTTTTTTTGCTAAACAGCAAAATTAAGCTGTTCACTAAGTGAATGAAAACAATAATATCAACAAAACCCCACAAAGCACTAGTCATACTTCTGCAGTCCCTCAAACTACTACATCCAGAGAGAACCTCTATTTTTGGTCTTTAAAATTGAGGATGAACAAATGAAAATATATACATTCTAGGAAGATTGATTAAATTTGAGGTCATGCAGCTTTTAAAATTTTAAATGAGTTGGTTTTTTTTCTGTTTGTAGCACTTGACAGAATTCCCAAACTGCTTCTCTCTCTCATATTATCTTTTTAGTATGGCATCTTCAGTGCAGTAGTAATAATTCACATAAATTAAAATTTTGTACAAATACTGAGAAACTGAAACAGTACTTGACAGAAGACTAGATTTAATCAAAATTTTGTCTTTCCTAATACCAAAGACTACTGCAGAAGTTAACAAATTTAAAGGAAATTATTGTACAAGTGAAAGTTCACTCACAACGTGTGTCTTACTGTGATGGCAAACTAAAATGGCTTTGAAGAGAATGAACATAAGGAAACAATAGGACATTTCACTGTAAATGTCAAACAGTGTTATTCTGAAAAATGCCATAATGATAATTGAATGAAAATGACTCCGACTAGTATGTATTGTGTGATCCCTTTCAATGTATCAATCCAGGGAAGTAAATTTTGTCACTAACTGCTGCAAGAGCCTCTAAATATCTTGTAGAGTAAAGACTTTTTAAAATGAAGTTTAGGTAGTTATAAAACAGCTAAATATTAAAATGTGAATTATAGGACCTGGACTAAAATGCAATTTCTTTTACATTAACTTTAAAATTAAAAAATACCTTCATACTTGAAAACTGAAGGCTACTAGGTCAGTGACAGGAGCTCCCTATTATTGAAGGTAGACATTTTGTATAAGCCTTTTTGTACATTTCTTAATCTTCATCGAAGAAGGTGGAAAAATTTTTGTCCTTCAGTACTCCTAATAAAAAGTTGTTCCAATACTTGAATGCTCTGATGGTTAGAAATTACTAATTAGCAACATAAATTTATTCATGCTCACGTTATACTTTTTTTTCTTCTTTTGACAACTTTATCCTTTAGCTTTCATAGGTCTCCTCTTGCTGGATGTTTCAGTGTCTAAACAAACAGTACTGATATTCTCTCTCCCCTGTCTTCTACCTACGTAAACAACGGTGTTTTTTCTTCTTTTTTTTTTTTTTGTTATTGGAGAGGTTTTACATTTTTATTTTAATTTTAGCTGTTCTTCCCTATATCGGCTGGTAGATTTTATCTGTGCAATATCCCAACAAGATTTCAGCTCAGTCCTGTGCAATACTATTCTCATCTCTCCTGGAAATACCTCATGTGTTAAAATCTTATATGTCATTTACCATTCCCTGGCTGCAGTCACACACTGGAGAGGCTCAAAAGCATCCTATGGTAAGTAACATACCCAGGTGTTAATGGGCTGTCTTCAGCTCATCAGCTGAAAGCTTGTCAGTACTCGGGATAACTCTGCTTTTCCCAACTTTTACAAGGTTAACCAAGGTTTTCTGTATCATAGTTTGACTCCTTTATATTGAGTATACTTTCCCTTGATATCTAACCCTTCAATTTTCTGGGTTAAGACACTGTTACGTTTAAACCTATGTCATTAATATTAAAAAGGAGATAATAAAAAGCAAGCAAGCAAAAATATCTCTTGATTATGACTTCTTAAAGTCAAGCATAACTTCCTAAAAACACGAGTACATGCAGAAGGTCTTTCATATTTACCTAGCTGTCATCCTGTGCCATAAAAAAGAATTGTTTCTTCTCCAAAATGATAAAATCCCTAAATATTATTCTAAAATAAAGAATTTCCTGAAAAAAGGACTAGTACATGTAAAAGCTTTTTGAAAACTTGGCTAACCTATCATAGATTGCCATAGGAGAATTATTTTCCTTTTTTAAAAAAGTAGAAAGAAATAACAAAGCGGGGGATGGGAGGAGCAGGGGGAGAGAAAATATGAAGGCCAACAAAACAAGCAAATTTATTTATTTTAATGTGATATGGGCTGATGAAGCTGCATAAAATTGAAATATAAAAGTAGAAAAGCAGAGATTTACATATCCATAACCAAATCTAAAAGTATTGGAACATTATGTTGGAAACATAGAATATAGTCAGTCTGAGACTAGAATTTGAGCCTTGGAGGAGTAATTCTGTATTTCACTGCGAGAAGAATATACAGGTAACTTTAACTTATGAAATAGAAGTGATCCCAATAATGCTTTTGTCAGTAGTGTTTGCAGCTGAAAGAAATTTAACAGTGAAGACAGCATTTAAATCTGGGCCTGGGAGTAGACTGAGAATTTTAAAAGTTAGTCACAGCATCAGCTTAGCTGTAGTGCAGTTTGGAACACAATTTTATTCACCAAAACCCCTCTGTAGTGCAGGGGAGAAGTAGCACCTTGCAGTAATATCTACAAGACAGCAGCGTGGTTATATGTAGTTTTAAAAAGTTTAAAAGATAAAAGACACTGAATATAGTGACTGGTCTTTGAGGTGAAAAGAGCTTTTCAAGTCTTAACACAATACTTCTATCCACAGTCTAAAACTGTCTTGAAAGTAAGCTTTTACAACTGTCTCTTTTTTCTAAGCACTTGAGAAAAATTCATTTATTTCCTTTGAAATACAGCATGATAGATAATAGAGCTATGTATTTTTTTTTTTCAGTTTCTGGACAAATACGGGGTAGCCTGTTAAAAAAAGTTGGGGTAGGCTTATGAAAGGAGGTTTTTGCCATAGCTGAACATGCTCCACAGAGAAGGTTTGCTATCTAAAGCATCTGTGAAGAGATAATTCGTGCTAAAGTCTTAGACACAGAATGGGGGAAAGAAAAAAAAAAAGAAAAAAAAAGTTTTTTTCAGGAATCTGAAAGGGATTGTATAGAGTTTGGTTTGTGTTAGGCTGTCATTCCAGTCACTCTTCACCAGAAGGAAGGGCTGAAGTGGTGCAGAAAGAACTGTTTTCTGGCCCTGCTTGCAGATTCTTTTCTTCATTTAAGTATTTATGCAGTTCTAGTTAAAGTGAAACATTAGGCTTTGGAGACATTTTTGGGATCCTTTCCCTTCAAGAAAAGACGTGAAAATTCCACCAGGTGACTGTGATCATCACAGAGTCCTGCAGCAGAAATGTGAAAATGGCATGCTGATCCATGAGTAGCTCCACCTTGATGCTCTAGGTAACTTGGTCTTTCATTTGACAGTTTGCATCCTTCTTTGTGCAACCCCAACTGTAGGGACCCCAGAACTCCTGAGAGGCCTCCCTTCATGACCTTATCATGACCTTATCACAATTTTTTTTTCCATTTTTATATCTGTATTTTGTTTCTCATATAAATCATTCATCTATTTCTCTCTTTTATTATTTTAAATATCAATATTGACGTAGATCTTCTCCTGATGTAAGAGACTTATGTGTCAGAGATCTCTGTTAAAGGTATTTACCAATATGCATGAGCATCAGAAAAGAAGATTCCTCATTCAGAAAAGTTATATGATATTGCTGTGCCTCCAGATTTTTTTGTGTGTGTGTTGTTGTTATGTATTGAAATGCACAGAAAAGCACAAACACTTGCAAGTAACAAAAGTTTCTTCTGTGCATTGCTACTTCATGGCAGTACTGCCATAGGATTCCTGCAGGGCTTGACTCTTTCCCCCATAAGCCAGATGGTGCCAGCTAGCATTGGACTTCCTTCATGCCTCAGTGCCAGAAGCAAACAGTGGCTGACCAAACATACTGTTAACCTTCACATATCTTATGGTGGGTTGATGTGGCAGTAAAAACACAGACTCCGTGGATGGTGTTCCAGAGACCTTTATTGTTAGTCAGCATTAGTCTTTTATAGTCTAAGTTACACGCGAAGTGCACGCACTTAATCATCTAATTTGATTGGTAGCAATATACTGTTCACGCACCTTATGCTTCATTTGGACTGGTGATAGTTTTTTGGTTGTCTTTACTATTTTTGCCTTTGATATTTCCTTATCTTGTTCTAGTTGCTGGTTTTTTTTTTTTGTTATTGAGCAAGTGGTGTTCAAGGACATAGTTCAAATTCGTCAATATCAAACAGCTGTGCTGCACTCTCTACCTCCACAGGTTGACCTTTGCTGGTCACCAGGTGCCCACCAAGCCACTCTGTCACTCCCCCTCCATCAACAGGGCTGGAGGAGAAAATAAAGATGGAAAAGTTCATGGGTCAAGATAAGAACAGGTAGATCACTCAGCAATTACCATCATTGGTAAAAAAAGACTTGACTTGGGGAAATTAATTTAATTTATTGACAATTATTAACAGAGTAGGATAGCGAGAAATAAGAAGAAAACTAAAACCACTTTCCCCCGACTCCACCTTCTTCCCAGGCTCAACTTCACTCAGGTACTCCCCAAGTACATGAAAGACATGGACGTACTGGAATGAATCCAGTGGAGGTCTACCGATATGGTCAGGAGCTGGAGCACACACATGACATAAGAGGAGAGACTGAGAGAGCTGATTTTGCTCAGTCTGAAGGAGAGAAGCTCAGGGTAGCTGTTACTGCTGACTTCAGCCACCTAAGGGATTGTTCTAGAGAAATGCAAAGTAATATGAGAATCGGCAATGAGCAGAAGCTACTACAAGGGAAATTCCAATTAAATATTAGGGAAAAATTCAATAAAAGGAAAGTTAAAATAGAGAAGCTGCAGAGTTCCTACTGTTGGAGCTTTAAACCTAGGCTGAACAAGGCCCTGAGCTCCCTGGTGCAACTGAATCTGCTTTGAGCAGAGCACTGGAATAGGTGACTTTGAGAGTTGTCTTGCAACCTAAATTATTCTAATTGTGCAGTTCTGATTCAAGGTATGTTCTGACAGCCAATGTACAAATAACAGGGATAGTTTTCAAACAGGGATGAGGCTTTCTGCTTACAGAAGTAAACACATAGATTTAATTTCCCTTTTGTATGTCAAGTAGAAAGTCTGAAAAAGATATTTTCAGTTTTCACTCTATTGCATTTAAAAACAGTACATGCAAAAGTGAAAATGCTATATTTATGGAAATAAAAAGTTGTTGTTAGCCTAATGTTGTAGTTTAGCCCCACTCAGGAGCAAGTACTATGCAGCCAGTCACTCACCCTGCCTAGGGCATAGGGGAGGGATAATACAGCAAAAGGCTGGAGAGTTGAGATAAGGACAGGGAGATATCATTTATGAATTACCATCATGGGCAAAACAGACTCGACTTGGGGAAAACTAATTCAATTTATTAATAATAAAACTGAAGTAGGATAAGGAGAGATATAATCAGATCTTAAGAACACCTTCCCCCCACCCATCCCCTCTTCCCGGGCTTAACTCCCTGAGTGGCGCAGGAGGACAGGGAATGGGGGTTGCAGTCAGTTCATCATACATTGTTTCTGTTGCTCCTTCCTCCTCAGGGGAAGGATTCCTCACGTTCTCCCCCTGCTCCAGTGTGGGGTCCCTCCCACTGGAGACAGTCCTCCATGAACTGCTCCAGTGTGGGTCCCTTCCATGGGGTGCAGTCTTTCAAGAACAGACTACTCCAGTATGCATCCTCCATGGGATCACAAGTCCTGCCAACAAACCTGCTCTAGTGTGGGCTTCTCTCTTTGGGGCCACAGGCCTTGCCAGGAGCCTGCTCTAGCGCTGGCTTCCCATGGGGTCACAGCCTTCACTGGGCATTCACCTGCTCCAGCGTAGGTTCCTCCACGGGCTCCTCCATGAGCCTCCTTGGGCTGCAGAGGGACAGCCTGCCTCACCATGGGCTGCAGGGGAATCTTGTCAGGAGTGATTTTACTCCTTCTCCTCCTTTACTGACTTTGGCAATCACAGCCATTCCTCTCACAAGCAATTCATCACAACTGGACCCAGGCAGACACCTCTCATATTCTCTCACATATTCTCTCTTTTCTTCTCTCCTCTTTTTTTCTCCTCTTGACTGGGCTGGACTAGGCCCAGAAAGATGCCTGATTGGAGACCAAGGGGCGAGGCCTGCACCTCCCCCTATCTGCCCATACTTCTGCTTTGTTTTCTCGTTCTTCAATATGTTGTCACAATGGCATTATCACCATTGCCAATTGGCTCAGCCCTGGCCAGCACGGGAGCCAGCCGGGTCCACTGGACCAAGGGGAAGCTTCTAGCAGCTTCTTACAAAAGCCAACACTGTAGCCCCCTACACAAACCAAACACACCTAATTAAAATTGGTTTCATCATTAGTTGTGCTGCTTCTGAAAGGAGCCCTAGGCTCAACTGGATTGCATAAGTTGTTGAAAGTTGGGCACTAAAATCTGGGAGAAAAACAGTGGGTCAGTGAAAATTATTTTGTCATTAGACACTCAAATAAACTGTTCAGTAGACTGAACTGTTCAATAAATGCATTTAAATGACATGAAAGTCTATGTTCTCATCCAGTTATTTGTGCAGTGTGTCATTCATTCCCTTGACACCGCATGTTGAAACAAAGTTTTAGTGTGAATTTTTTTACAAGAGAGCTTATTCCCCATTTGAGTTTTTATGGAGATGAGGATAAAATAAACCTGTGTATAATTACATCTCTAAATAGTTCCTATATATTCCTGTTTCAGCATTATTTGGCAATAAAAGTCTCGTATGAGCTCCTAGGTGTTTGTTTTTGTTTTGTTTTCATCTCTTTTGTTTTGTTTTAATACAGAATATGGTACCATAACAATATTCCCGTGACAATCTCATGCATCACAAAATTGGGAAAAATTGGTTTTAGTCAGTTTCTTTCTGGACCCATTTCTTTTCTATGGCTGTTATGGCTCTCCTAGTCACTCTGGCTTTTGTATTTGTTTTTATTCTAATTCTTAGTAGCTCTCTCTTGCCTTGGTTTCTGCAGGTCTTGCCAACTAAATGTAAGTTTATATTCTCTAAGGGCCAGAGTGAAACAATGTAGTTTTTGTAAACTATCTGAATATAGAATACAGGGATCCAAAAAAAAAAGAGCCAATTTATCTGTTAAAAATGAATTCATTTCATATCATGGATAATAAATTTCTGACCATTTGAACATTGACTATACCTTGGTGTAATGTGACACTTTTCATCAACACACTACAAATCTCTTTAAAAAGAGGAGTAGCATCACTGTCATGATTTTTAATAGCTCCAAATGGCAAATTTGATAAGTGGTAGCAGAACCTTCTTTTATGTCTAATTAATGATTATTTAAAGACACAATCTTGCAAAAGCAGCTTTTACTTGAGGAACAAACAATTATGCTGTGTTGTCTTGTACATGCAATGAGTTTTGGAAAAAGTAACACCGTAAGTGCTCACCAAAATGCCAGCAGCTTTCTTACACTTCGTCATTCTTGCAGTACAATTACATATCCTTTTGGTTATCTGACCTTTGTAGTCTCAGACCTAGTTACCTCGCATACCACTCAAGCTCTTTTTTTTTCTGAATGCCTTCACTACAAGGCAAGTAAACACTTTGATTTTATATTGGTGCTGCTTTTTTTCAATATTCTCAGAATAATTTTTCTGTCATTTACCATCAACAAACTTATACAGTCAGAATATCATAGCATCTTCTGTAGCCCACTGTGGCTCATCTTGTCCTGTTAAGGCAATCCTCATAAAAAAAAAAAAAAACAAAAAAAACCAAAAAAAAACCCAAACCTTTATGTGAAGATGAAATGATGTTATCTCTTTCTATATTTCATAAAATTATGTTGGATGCAGAGTTAGATCACATTACATGTAAAATTTCATCTCTTGGATTTGAGATATGTTTCACTGCCATTCTGTGTAGCATCTAAAAATCACATTTTGCTATTGGAGATAACATACATGTACAAATATTTTTGCAGCTAAATCAAAATACAATACTGCTTACATGAGATTTTTAGACAGTATTTCTTTGCATAGATTGTGATGTGACTATACAAGTACTCTCCATCTGTGCACTTTTTGTGATAGACAAGATGGTAAGTAGTTCTCGGTCTGGATATAATTCATTCAGAAATTTTCTTGCATATGAGATTACTTCTGTCTTACAAACAAGCTCTAAAATCTTCTCTGGATGCATATTCTCAAATGGTGACTGGCATGCTGATGTCAGAGAGTCTAAGCACTGATGCCTTACAGAGTGATGCTTCAGTGTCATGTCATGAGCATTCCAAGTAATGTTCTTATGTAGCAGTTGTCTCAACAGATCAGTCAAAGATGCTTCTAAAAACATGTACTGCCCACAAAATTTAATCTTATCCTGAACCTTCTGTAATGTTTCTTGTCCTGCGGATGTTACCTTGATGACAGACTTCAGTTTTCTGTCATCTGGCTTGAATCCATGAAATGAGTATATATATGCTAATATTTTTGTTTCATCATCAACCACTCTGCATCTAGGCTGATTTTGATATTTTCTGCTTGAGTAATGCCATCAATTTCTTTAGTGACTGATCATATTCTTTCTGAACTGATGTTACTTTTTCAAGTCTTCAAATATTACAGGAGTATACATGAAATTCCATTCAGCTGCTTATAAAATACTTCGTCTGTCTCTTCGTTTTGTTGGCCTTTCCCCTGATTCTTACCCACGAACACTCAACTCTATTGTCACCATCATTAGGCTCTAGACAAGGAAAACACTCCCTAACAGGGCTACCCCATCACTTCTCCTTCCTTGCATACTCCTTCTAAAGAGTTCATACCCATCCATTGGAGCACTCCAGTTGTTTGAGCCATCCCACCATGTTTCCATGATGGCAACTATATCATAGTTTTCCTACTGCACAAGGGATTCTAGTTCCTCCTATTTATTGTTCCTGCTTTATTTTATTCTATTCTTTTTATAGTGGTTTTCTATTTAACCATATTATTTCTAGTTTTCCTCCTGTAATTTTGCTTATTTTGCCCTAAGTGAACAATTCTGCATAGGCATTTTGCTACAGACAAACCATGTCTACTGTGTTTTTCTTATCAATAGCAGTATCCCTTGTGTGTCAGGCACTTGGGATAAGACTGGGATTTTATGAAAGGTGCTTTTGTGACTTATAAATGACTAATTGCATTGACAGTTCAACATACTTCACTGGGAGTTGCTTATCACACAGAACAGTGCAATTATAGAGTTGTTGAACACTTTCCTCCTAGTACTGCCCAAAGCAGGAAAGCAAGGTTCAGCACTCATGGCACATTCCTCTTAATCTATGTCAATTTTTTTTGTCAAATATTCATGTTCCTCTGAAACACAGAATATTGTCAGATCAGGAGCTTTTAACAGAAAGGTGTTCCGGTGGAAGACTTCTACTTCACACCTTTTTGATGGTTAATGAGAGGGTGCTCAAGTTATCATCTTCTCTGCACAGATGGTAGCCCCACAGGCTTCTCTGTGACTTGTGAAGGAAGTAGACAGCTGATCAGTTATTTTCCTTGCTCCTAGCAGCTGAAAAGGTTTCCAACAGTGAGAGCAAAGATGTGGATTCTTTAACCTCATCCAGTCCTCTGTTCTTCTCTCATGCTCCCTGTTTCACACGTTCCTCCTCTAACCTTGTAGACTAATCAGAGTTGGAGAGTTCAAAGTCTTTTCTCCTACTGTAACAGCTGTTCCAAGAGGGACTGGGTGTCTCTGCACCCTCAGTCATTCACAGAGCAGAACTGTGATGTCTGGATGTACAACTTTAAAGATAAAAAACCGCTGACTTAAGTTATCAGATCATTAGTTTGTATCATTTGATATTGTCATGCTGTTATATGAAGCACTTCTTGAGTCCAGTGTTTATACAGATCAAGGCTAAAATTACCAAAGGACTTCCAAGCCCTTGTAACTTGGTAGCTAAAAAACTAAGTCAAACTGTCTTGCTTCAGTTCTGTTGGATTATTTTTTTTTACAGTTTATTTGCATGGTTTTTAGAGGGGCTATAGGCCAGTGGCTGGAACATGGTATTTTGTTTTTTTTACTGACCTGCATTCTTCGATGATGACCTCTTAGTTTCTCTATAGAGTTGAGGAGAGGTGATGGGTTACATACCATCTTGTAACCTTAACCTCTGGCTCTGGAGGAGTAGCACATTTAAAAGATAGTTGTGCTCAGTGGCGGGTTATGTTTCAGGTTTCTCCAAGATGCATATTAATTTCCTTTCTAGTGTGAGTCCAGGAAGATGTAACATCATTCCTAAATTCCTGGCCAAAGAGGTGGGTTAATTTAAAAGGTAAATACCACTGCTACTTACAGGGAAACACTAGAAGAGATTTTTTTTTTTTTTTTAATGACAGCATTTGTATTTTAGGGAAAGTATATGATTTTTTACTAAAAACTTGGATTAAGCAGGCCAAGCATAACTACGAGGTGGTAGAGCTATGCTGTAGATGTCGAAGCAGGATTATAAATCTGGACTGGTGATCAAGGGCCATCTTTGAAATGGTAGTTCTCAGAAGGTAAACAGATTCATTAAAACCCTTCCTGGAAGGTAATACTCTTCTTGAAATTACCATTTTGTGGCAGATAACTTACCAGAAAGTGTGTGAGATGTATTCTGTTTCCAGTACACAGCACTAAAATATACAGGAAAGAGGGGAAAAAACAAGCATGAAAATCTACCAAATCCTATCAGCCCCTTTTTCTGAGCTGTGAACTTAGGTTTTAGTGTATTATTGAAGCACTTGAAAAGTTCCAATGACTCTATTTCTTTATACAAAGTGGCCCAAGTTTACAAATCATATCTTGTGTTTCACTTTGCTTTTGATGTCATTTCAGTACTGTTATATATATTAACAATATGCTTCTTTTTCTCTCTGAACTTGTGAAATCCCTTTGATCTTGATCCTCCTGGCATTTTTTTTTTTTTGTAGCTTTTAGTTTACCATGAGGAAGCATATGTGATAGGAAAATGCTGCTGATATTAACTGCAGCAGTTGCTGGTTATTCTTAGTAAAGTTTTCATTATAGTCTATTATGATCTTTTTTGATTGGCAAGGAGATTCGCAATTAGTGTTGTCATGAACAGGAAAAATCTGCATCAATTAACACAAATTAGCATCCCTGATGGTAGTTTGGAAAAGTACAGGCATGAATGGGAACGAACATAACACATTTTTCCCTGTTCAGACTGAGTCTCCGAACTTCATTTCACTTGGTACTGATAGAATTAAAGCTTCACATAGCCTAGAAATTTACACCAATATCAGCTGCTGCACAGACTTGTCTTTAGATTTAGCAACAAATAAAAAAGAAATAGCTCTAATTTTCTAAACTAAGAATGCACGTATCTAAATCTCACCTGTACAAAGCCCTGCGTGGTCCCTTGCTTTTACATATTTTTCTGAGTTCTAGGATCATACCACAGAGGAGAGGATCAGAAAATTAATTACACTGTGTTGTGGTTTTGTTTAGTAGGGGGGGCCTAAGGTGGTAGCTTCTGTAGGAAACTGCTAGAAGTCGCTCCCCTTTGTTCAGGGGACTTGGCCAGGCCTAGGGCGGACCCACTGCTGGCCAAGGCCGAGCCAATTGGTAGCAGAATGTCTCGTGATGACGCCTCTGCGATAACGTATTTAAGAATGGGAAAATA
Organism: Chlamydotis macqueenii; assembly: GCF_036417535.1. Lineage (NCBI taxonomy): Eukaryota > Metazoa > Chordata > Aves > Otidiformes > Otididae > Chlamydotis > Chlamydotis macqueenii. Next base: position 145,739,047 of record NC_141557.1, on the reverse strand, counting down.
GAAAAAAAAGAGAGAGAAGAGAAGATGTGAAGAAGCTGAGCGGGGGCAGAGGTGCAGAGGGGGAGGCGCAGGCCTCATGGGCCTTGCAGGCCTCACCCTCTGGCCTCTCGCCGGGCAGCCGACTGGGCCCAACTCGGCCCGGCCCGGCTGCAAGAAGTGGAGAGGAGATGAGAAGTGAATAAGATGTAAAAAGGATCCTGAGAGGCGTCTGCCAGCCTGTTGTGAGGAACGGCTGCAGACGCCAAGGTCAGTTCAGAAGGAGGGGGAGGAGTAATATGGCTCCTGGCCAAGATTCCTCTGCAACTCGTGGTGAAGACCATGGTGGAGCGGGTTGTCCCCCTGCAGCCCATGGAGGTCCACGGAGGGGCAGAGATCCACCTGCAGCTCGTGGAGGACCCCACGCCAGAGCAGGTGGAGGCCTGAAGGAGGCTGTGGCCCGTGGAGGGCCCGCTGGGACAGCTGTTCTAGAGGGACTGCACCCCGTGGAAGAGATGACCCACGCCGGAGCAGTTTCACGGAGGACTGTGGCCCGTGGGAGGGACCCCACGCTGGAGCAGAGGAGGAATGCGAGGAGTTCTTCCCCTGACGATGATACAGCGGCGTAAAACAACGCGTGATGAACTGACCGTGACCCCCATTCCCTTTTCCCCCCCCGTGCCGCTCGGGAGGGGAAGGTAGTAGAGATAATGTTAAGCCCGGGAAGAGGGAGGGGTGGGGGGAGGTTATCTTGTTCCCTGTCTCATTCTCCTGCTAATTTTAGAAAATAAATGAATAGTTTTCCCCAAGTCGAGTCTGTTTTGCCCGTGACGGTAACTTTAAGGATTTCTCCCCGTCCTTATCTCAAACCTTGAGCCGTTTTTCTTATATCATCTCCCCCTGTTCTCTCGGAGGGTGGGGGGAGCGGGAGAGAGACTGCGTAGTCTGGTCCTGATCAGGGCTGAACTACGACACACTGAATTAGAATTTTTTTTCTCCGGCTACTGAGCCTATCTGAGGAACATCTCTATAAGTTTTGTGCTGCCTTTCTCTGTATAAGTCTTTATTTTCTCACTTAACTTGCAAGGTAAATGCTCTCCAATGTTTATTTCCTCTATTTATTCTAAAAGATTAGGCCACATTTCTCCGACAAAAAAAAAACCTTAAGAATTAATCTATCAGATTAACTCACTTGCCCAAAATGTAACTCTTTAAGCACTGATGCCACTGCTACTTCTTGCTTAAAAATCTATTCTGTGCTAAACTCCATGTCTTCCCATGATGAATACTCCCCTCCTGACACCTGATGTCATAAGAGGCAGGTACAGCTAAGAGTCTGCCACAGAAGAGAGGAGAAATAAGTTTTTCTATTTTTTACAGATATGGTTTAGGGAAAGGAAAAAAAAGTATTTAGAATTTGAGGCCTGAAAGGAGGAAAAGGAAAGTGGATATCTTAAGAGAAGAAGCTGGGAAGTCTCAAGGAATTTATCCCCTTGGCTGCTTTATTGATGAAATGGATGGATAACAAACACAGTCTAGGATACTGTGAGTGCTAGATATAATGGTCAGAGTCAAGGCACACTAGGAGACATCTTTCACTTAGCTCCCTTTATAGATACCACAGAGGGTCATATAGATGTTTAAATCTTGGATGAATAGTGCAAGCAATAAGCTGACAATGCAGCAGAGGCTATGATTTGCTATGAAGGAAAAAATCTGATTAAAAAAAATATTAGTTTTTGAATATTAAAGCAAATAGATGAAAAAAAAGTCACCACCACCAAAGCTGGCTTGTCTGGCAAAGTAAACCTACATGGAATGTATGCCATAAAAATTGTTAGCTTGTCATCTGTCACAAAGCAGGCAAAAATCTCTCTCTTTAAACACACTGAATGTTTTTAATTGAAAAATAAAGGATAGTAAATCCAACTGCAGAAAGATTTAAGCTTTTTAGTCTCTGTTTTGTAGAAGTTATTTTAATGATAATTTTAAACATTTTGTTTAGGAACTAATAAGAGGGATAAACGAAAATAATATAAAGATCCATTTTAAAAATGAGAAGGTTGAAGGTTCAGGATTGCTGTTTTATTCCTGTGTCCTCCAGAAACAGTGAAATTTGGAATGAAAATCTGAGTTCTTTACATTTTAACTTAAATCTGTCTTAAAAAATACATCAGCCTTCTCTCTGCTCTTTTAGGATTGATGTCATTTGTAGAGCATGCAGATTTTCTTCTTTTCTTGGTATTAGTATATGCAGCCTCCACTACAATTTTCATCTTTCTTTCATAATCTTATCACCAGTTTCTATATAGTTTATTGTCCATACAAGAAGTAGTCTTACAGAAAATATAGAGCCAGATCTGCAAAGTGTTTAATTCTACATAATAAAATTGTGAAGACCGCTAGAATATTATGTAAATCAATAGGAGTCCACTTCTTGAATACTGCCTACTCATATGGCTCCCTTATCAGAAAGAATATAATGAAATTAGAAAAACAGGACAGTCAGGATGATCAAGCATAGAGCTTCTCCTCAGAAACAGAACTAGAACAAAACTAGAACTCTTCATCGTGGCAAAGTAACATAAGGAGAGAGAAAGTGTTGCTGATGGGTATAAAACGTAGTGTGACATGGAAACACAAAACAATTAGTGAGCAATCAAATAACACTAGGAGATGACCATTTCAAAGAAAGTAAAATGAAATATTTCTTTGCATGCTGGGAATTAAGCCACAGAAGTCTGTGAATCTTGGAAGTTTATCAGCACTTTAAAAGCAATCAGAAAAAATCATGGAAGAAAAGTCCATCGGGGCTATTTATCTCAAAGCCACCATCTCTGGACAGAGAAGGATGCTGATCTGGGGATGCTGATCTTTCTTTGAATGTTGTGAGAATTTATGGAAAGTAGAAAATTCCCAGCATATATGAAAATAGGTGCACAGTTAGGAGGCAATACTAAAACTGCTAAATTGTTTTATTTATTTCTCTTTTACATTCTCTAGAGTGTACTAAAAAACCACACTCATCAAAGCCATTTTCCTTAAACTATCAGGTGAAATATAGGGTACCTTGTGATTTCCCAAAGGACTAAGAGACAGTGTGTGCTTCTCAACTGGCTGAGCAAAAAGGCTGTTGGTAAGGAATGAACTTCACTGCATCAGTCAGCCCTTCCAAATTGTGCCAAGCAATGTGGTACAGCTGGTAGATTAACCCTGTTTCTTAGTTCCTCACAGGAGAAACAATAGATCACTCTACTTATGGTTCACAAAACAGTGGAAGGAAATTGCATCTGTGCCATTTATTGGACACATTTATAACCGGTTTCTTTTTTGAGGAAGGAAAGTATGAGGCAGAGAATTTTCCAAGTGGGAGGAGAAATATTGCTGTTCAAAGGAGGAGCACAGTAAAAGTACATAATGCTTTGAGTTAACGCTGAGGGGTTTAGGCAAGGCAATTGGTTGAGGGACTGTTATCATAGGATGGGTAATATGTTGCCACATGATACTAATTTTGACTTATTAATGTTTTATTATTTTCTTGAATTATATAGCCATAATAGAAATAATTTCTGATTGTTGAAAAATTAAAATCTCTTTTAGAAAAAGCAAGTAAATCCAACACGGAATTTAAATAATTTAATTAGGGAGTAGAAGAGCCCTTCTTTACTTTTCTTTTTTTTTTTAATGTCTCTGTATATTTTTTTAATTTCGTTTCACTTAAAATTATTAAAGGAGTAAAAACTTCCTCACAAACATTTCAATGAACTAGGTGGACTTTTATGTCATCAGTTATTCTTTCTCATCAATAATTTATAGACCTAAGTCTTGTTTCAAATTACGTTCATAGAAAATGAGTTTTAGGCTAATAGTACTTTTAAATTTTTTCATGAAACAAGGTTAGTTGATTGAATTATATTTCAGCAGTGAAATTATATATAAGTAAGGTCATCCTGTCAAACAGTAGATAACATGACTTAGATAACCACTGACTACATGAATAGTAGATTTTGGCAGCAAGCAACAGAATGCATTTTTGCTGCAATGAGTTTGCAGACATGTAATTATTACAATGAATACTTTCATAGAAAAGCTCTAAGGAAAGTTTGAGTAGCAAAAAATGGTGAATGGCATAATCTGTTCAAAAGCAAATAATGAATTGTAAATGAGAATATTAACTTAGACTAGTTTGGCTTCTTGGTTGAATCTGTCTCTTACTTTGTTATACTGTTCTTTTTTTGCAGATAAGCATTATATATTCACATATGAAAAATGACAACATAAAAATAGTGTAAAAGCAGAAATTATTGTTATACTTACTATCTGATATTATTTATATCAGCAAGAATAATTAGATGCTTTTGACAACATACAAAGTTGAATCAAATATATAAAGACTATAAAGACTTTAAACACAAAGACTGCTAGTCAATAATTCTTCATAGTGAATCGCACAACAGTGGTTTCTAGAAAATCAAAGCTCCACATGTTGTCCTTGTTTCTAAAAGTACTTAGCCTGTTTGAAGTCAAGATTCAAATTTTATCCATGAAGTTAATTGTCCTGGTTCTGGCCAGGATAGAGTTAATATTTACCTGAGCTGGGTGGAGAACTGAAGCTGGTAGCCCCTATGGCTGGGATAGTTAACTAATTAGCTAACAGCTGGGGTTAATTTACCCAAATTAGCCAAAGGGCTATTCCATCCCATCTGACATCATGCTCAGTATATAAGTGAGGAGGGTGCTGAAGGGAGGCCCTGCTACTTGGAAGAGACTGGATGTGGAGATCTGTTGTGAGCTATTGTACTGTATTTGTGTTCCATCACTCTATTGTTTTCTTCTGTCATTACTGTTAAATTTACTTTTTGTTCAATCTCAACCCGCGTGTTTGTTTTTTTTGTCCTGGTTTTCTTTTGTTTGTCAAATCTCCTCCTATTCTCTCAGAGAGTGGGGGGGAGCGAGAGAGAGACTGCGTAGTCTGGTCCCCGTTGGGGCTGGACAACGACATTAATGTACTCTAGTAAATTCTTATGTAAGACTTAAAGATGGGAAAAAGAAATGTTCATACAGTCCCAACGAATACTAATTTGTGGTGTTGATCATACAATGAGTGGAGTCAGTGCTTAAAATGATTAATTTGTCTAAGTGACAAAACCAAACCTATCCTTTCTTTTTTAAGTTAGGTAGTGTTGGATTTTCCTTATTCTTTGAAAATGTCATGTGAAACAATACACTTTGAAGAAATACGGTAATGTTAATGTAAAAGTTCAAGGCTCAGAGAACATTAAGAAAATAAATTGAGCAAATGTGATTATCTGGAAAATATGGTGTAATTATGCCAGAGAGAATACATAAACTTTCTGTAAATATACATCTCTGAATATATATGTGCATATAAAGTATATTAAAAACAAAGATATATTATCACAGTAAGTTGTAAAGATATCATGAGAACATTTAAAGAACAGAAATGATAAAAGCATCTAAAGTTTCACACAAAGAACGAAATAGCAGTAGTTGAAAAATCTAGTGTCTGGACCAAGGAAGTATACTTCAAATGCTAGGAGTATGAATTTGTATCATCACCCTATGTAAAATCTTCCTCTGCAAATATACTTTAAATGGATCTTTTCTATAGAAATCCCATGGCAAATTCCAACACATGAAAATTACTGCTAGATATTTACACTTAAATATAGGTTCATGATCTGGATGGTTAAGCTATTTGTTCAGTTGTTTGGTAGAAGGAACGTAGGATGGAGGAGCTGGAACCCTCTACGCTGAACAGCCTCACTGAGACAGGATTGCTTGAAGAATAGTTTTCTTTGTTATGAAGTAAGCTAACAACCCCTGTATTTCTGCTGCTTAATACTTTTCATTATGATAAATGCTTTTGCCCTTCTGTTTGAAGCAGACCTCTGCTATTTGGAAAAGTAATGTCTTACAGACAACACTTCTTTTTTTTCCCTTGTAGTATAAAATGCAATCTATTCTCTGGTAAAATTTAATTTTATAAGAATTACCATTTCTTTATCACCACTTATATGTCCTGTGAAAAGCATAGCAGACATTGCAGGAATCCTAGCACAGTGAGGCCCAACTTACATCACTGTCATAATACTGTTAACTGGTTGTGCCAGAAGTTACCAATGCAGCAGTAGTATGGTGACTGTAAGAAGAATAATTGTGGAATTGATTTCAATTACGTAATTGTATACTGCTTTTCCTCACCACTCTTAGCCACCTTCTCTGCACAGAGGAAACATAAAAGACAGAACTTTACAACAGAAAGTGGTATGTCCTTAACCCATGGTCTAAAAGGACAGAAGGGTGGTGTGTTATTATGAACACATTTATAGCACAGAGTTAACACCTCCCTAAAAACAGTTACAACTTGAATTACAGAAGATATTTTAAAGAAAACAAACAACATAATTAAGTCTTGCTGGTCAGGGAGAAGCTCCTTGGTGCCTGGCATAAAGCAAAAGCCCCTTAGTTTATGATTTGTACTTATCATTACTGTATGGCACACATAGTGCTTTATTAAAAACTGCCTGAATCACTCACTGTCTGCTAGACTTAGACAATGATCTTTGTGCAATTAACTGTAATTGTGGTGTTGCTTCAGAGGGGAATAGTCATCTATGACAGTTCCTAAGTCACCTTCTTTCTTTTTTCTTGTTCCTTTGTGCATTTTTCCTTTCCAAAGGACAGCAGGGCCTCTTCGAACTTCTTCATTTGAGTGGTTGATAATTAAAGGCAGTTCAAAGGCACATAGTAAAAACAAATTGCCAACACTGTTGCTACATGATTCTTGTAGAAAGGAGAGTCAAAACACAGGTTCAACCTGATATACTTGTGTAAATTTATGAAGGAACAGGACATTAAATTTTCTAGAAAAGGTATCTCATTTGAACACAGTCAAGACTGGTTCAATTCCCAGATGTTCCACTTGATTGTGCGGAGAATTATTAGATCCCCTGGGTATCCATTTCTTCATCTACAAAAAAAAAAAAAAAAAGGGAAATTATGTTTATTACCTTTTTATTTTTCTGAATATTCTGACTGAAAATATTCTGACTGTAATGTCATCATTCTCAAATTGAACAACAAAAACACAATAGCTAGACAGAAACTAAACAGGCTGATATTCGAACCATTTGACTTCTTATATGTGAGTAGCACTTTTGGAAGTTACAGCCTAATTAATATGCCTCCTCCAACATCTTTTTCTCAACAGCAGAAAAGAAGTAAAAATTCATGCTGGTAGCTAAAACATACCTGTTTCAGCTGCTTTCTTGTCTCTGACATGAGATATCTATTACAATATGTTGGGTTTATACATACTTTAAATTTTTCTTCAGTCCCCAATATTGTGTTCATCCAGAACACAGAAGTGAGCTAATATAAATTTTGTAACATACACTCCTTGTTACAGAAGAACGAAAGAGGCTAAAAATGTTGGGTTGATGAGACATAGCATGTGCTCACACAGGGCTGGTGTTGGACCCTGAAACATGCTTCTTCCTTTAAAAATTAGATTTAGCCAACAGCCTCATGAGTATGAGAAACAAAAATACATATCTGAATAATTCTTTAGGAAACCAGCTAAAATAACTATTCATAGGATATTATTAGTCTTTACTGGTAATATTTAAAATTTTTGTGTCATATTCTGCTGAATATGAAATCTGATAGAATTAGGTGTTTAAAAGATCTAAAATAGTCATAGAATCATAGAATCATAGAATGGTTAGGGTTGAAAGGGACCTTCAAAGGTCATCTAGTCCAACCCCCCTGCAAGGAGCAGGGACATCCCTGACTAGGTCAGGTTGCTCAGAGCCTCATCCAGCCTGGCCTTGAACGTTTCCAGAGATGGGGCCTCCACCACCTTTCTGGGCAACCTGTTCCAGTGTTCTATAACTCGCATGGTAAAAAATTTTTTCCTAATTTCTAATCTAAATCTACCTCCCTCTATTTTAAAACCATTACCTCTCGTCCTATCGCAACAGGCCCTACTAAAGAGCCTTTCCCCATCTGTATTTTCTCTCTGGTACCAGCTAAATGTGTACCTGAAACTGTGTTTGTATAGGCCTTTAACCCCAAAGCATCGACAAAGCACTGATGAATCAGGAAATCATGGCAAATATTTCTGCAAAAGTCTACTGACCTTTGCTAGACAATGATATTTCCAGGTTACCTATCTGATCGGAAGAGTTCAAGAAATCTTGAAAGTTAACGCTTTGCTAGTCCACAGAAGTTTAAGAACGATTGGACCCCAAGCGCCACTCATGGATACAATTATTGTTAGGATGCTGTGATTTGAAATAGTATGTACATAAATGAACTAGAAATTGGAGTGATCCTAAGGTGTTAAAAAAATAGACTCAGAAGTCAGTCTAGATATATAAATATGTAGATGTAGAGAAGATGGCTACATAAATGTAGGAAATGAAGAAAATAAGACTTTTTTTTTTTCAATTAGGCTTAAGCATACTTCTTGCTAGAAAAGCACAGATAAAAAGATTTTTCTCAGTTAGTACAGCCAAATGCCAATGCTCTTCCATGTGCTAGGAATCCACCTGTCAAAATTCTTATTTTTCCTGAAGGAAACGAGCACATTGTGGCAAAACTGTTTCAGGCATTTTTGAAGGACTCCAGATAACTAGCATTGTTGAAATGTGTTCCAGATTAGTTGAAAAGGATTGTATCTCAAATTAGTTTTTTTTTTTTACAGAAATACAAATATTTTTCAGTTGTTTCTTATTTTTACATAAATATAATAAAAGCTGTTTTCACTTGTTGTTACAAGAGGCTGCCTAATCCTCTCTCAACTTTCCTAGTGTTGTTTATAAAAGCCAACTGAATACTGAGTGCTCCTGGCACTTCTAATTATAGGCTAATTTGATGTCATTGAAGAGAAAGGGAATGTCCAAATAGCAAATGACAAAACAGAACAAGAAAGGTAGACAACTGACCTTGATTACAACCTAGAGTGGTCACTAAACATTACACAAATCCTTAAGAATTGTCATTTCATAAATAATTTGTGACACTTAAAATAAATATTGAATTAGGTCTCCTATGGTGTATTTAAAGTAAAATGAAAGTTTCTTTAAATTAACTAGATAAAATGGTACTTATTAGGGGCCTAATAAACCCTCAAGTATCTTTAATATGATACCTTACCTCTATAAAGAATTTCCATAGGCTCATGTACTTGTGCAGACTTCTATTCACTACACTGTGGTTTTGCTTGCTTTGTAAACTTTGAGCCTTTATGAGTTTCTCTTGAGTCTTACCTATCCTCAAATGTTTATAGCTTCACTCATGCTCTTAATTTAATAAATTATTTTTTTTTGTTCAAAAACTGGTCAGAGCTCAGGTCAGAGCTCTAAACTTCTTCCTTCTGCAGTACTGACCTGAAAGGTTCCACTATAGGTTTTCCTAAAATCCTTGCTATGTTGGAGACTGTTCACGCAGTTGGACACTGCTCCCTAATAAAGTAAAATTAAAAATTAAGAACAGTTTTTCAGTATCAGTTTACTAGAAGAAGTCTTCTAACAGTACAGTAGGAGTAAAACATTAAAAAAAAAAAAAAGAAAAGTCTTGCTTACCCTTAACATGGAGGTTGTTGTGTAAAGGAATATATGACAGGATTTCAGTGTAATAAAAATCTAAGCTATTACTTCTACGACTAGAAAATTCTAATCAGTTTGTTCGACACATGAATAGCTTCACCTAAGTTTTAAAAGTAACATTATTACATGGTTAGTTCAACACTCCTTAAAAAATTTTCTTTTCTTCCTAAACTAACTACTTTGCTTCACATGTTAAGAAGTAGATGCCTCTGAAGACATCAGAGTTATCCAAAGTTATTCCACAGGTATCTTCTTTCCTTCCCAAAATGTCTCAGAAGAACATGCTAAATATCATACTTTGTTTACAGACCTCAACTTTGGAACATTCCAACTTTGGAATTACATGTTATCCTATTTCCAAATGCATCTAAAATTTCATGACTGTTACTTTTTTGTATGTCTAGATAAAGTCTTTCAGAATGCCCTATAGACTTGATTAGGGTTTAGTTGGAATGTGCATTGAAATTTCTTAATGCTAAGGTGTGCCTAGAACTCAAGTCTGCTATTTCCAGGATAAATGCTATAATCACAAGGCTGTTATGCAAAGATTAAGTATGACAAGCAGTAGTATTATGGTGGCTGTCCGCAGTACAACCAGCTACAGGATAATTTTATTTGCTAATATTACTTGGGCATCTGTAGCTTGAGGAACCATCAAGTCTCTTACAAATTAGTTAATAAGTCTAGACACTATCAGTGTTAGGCTATGTTGAAAAGCAGTAGCTATAGATAACTATTTGGGAATTACATAGTTTTAGAAATCATTTAAACCTAAAAAGAGTGTATATCATATAAGATGATTAATGTTGCACAATGGTGATCCTAGCCAAGTGATCCTTTCATTTTGCCAGGTGACATTTTTGAGCCCTGCACAATAGGTTTTGCATGGATTACAGTTTTGTATAGGGTCAGGTTTTTTTTTTCCACAGGATCAGGATTTAATAGAACGGTTTCCTGAAACTTTCCTGTAACTATTGGCAATTTCTGTCATCCCACACAATATATGTATCACCTATTCAGCGTGCTACTCAGCAATTCACCACTTTTTACTTAGACAGAAATGTCATTGTAATCACTTTCCCTCCTCCTCTAGTGAGTGAAAACTTCATCTTTTAAGGTGAAAATTCCTAGTCCTAATGTAAATGTGGGGTTTGGACACCAAATAATATCTACCTCTACAAGCCACAATCAGTTTGACCAGAAGAAACAAGACAAGTTCTATTTTTCTGTGTCTTTACTATCTTCTGTTTGTCTGACTAGTAATAAGTTTCTAAATGCATGCACAAGCACTGTACAAAAGGACTACACAAGTCTTGTTTAGAACCTCTTTTTGGAGAATATATTTAGTAGAATTATCATGGATGGATAAATCTGATAAATCAATAATACTCCAATTTCTAATTTGATCTTCATCATAACTGTTCTATTCCACAAGTGTTTGTGACCTTATTTTAATTTTTTTTTTAAATCTTTGATACAGATCATCTATGTTAGAAGGCTCCAGATTTGGCAAAGTTTTCCATCTCTTACCTGTTTTGTGGGAAAACCTCTGGTTTAAGTCAGCCTTCCATCTCTTTGACATCTTTCACCATGAGAGAATAAGAGTTTCATAAAATAGCTCTGTAAAATGAACATTTTGTAGCTGCTGGTCTAACTAAGATACAAGTAATCATAGCCAGTTTTTCGTCCTTTGTGGGAAACTTCTAGCTATTGTCATAGGCTTTCTTCCAGCAACACCTATAAAGTAATCAGATTTTGTGTTGCACTTTTTTTTTTTTTGTCAGACTGTTAACTTTTTTGTGTCCTTCCAAACCTTCTCCTATCATCTTTCAATGACAACCCAAACTCAGAGTTTCTCCATTGCAGCCTGTGCCTAAAACATGGACTTGCTCTTACTACCCAAATTTTCAGTACAAAAGCCTATTTGAGTAATTTTGCTTTTGCTTATTCTCATTTAAAAAAAAAAAAAAAGAAGAAAAAAAAGAAAAAAAAACCCCTAAACTGAAGCAAACCAAATGTTGCCAGAATCCTATTTTCTTGGTTACAAAATTGAGACAGTGGAGACTTCTACTTTATATCAACTTTAAATCTCTTTCAGTCAGCATCTTGAACCTAGAGTGTTATGCAGTCTTCTCCCACATTACTGTTTTCTGCTTTCTTAAGTTTCCTTGAGGTTGTCCCTAATCTCCACCTTCACTAAATGCCTTGTTTTTAAAACAAAAGATGACACAGCCTCCTTGTTCACCCTTACCTGAGAGGGATCTCTGTCACTATCAAACGGTAATTTCATAGAATCATAGACTGGTTAGGATTGGAAGGGATCTTCAAAGGTCATCTAGTCCAACACCCCTGCAAGAAGCAGGGACATCCCCAACTAGATCAGGTTGCTCAGAGCCTTATTTCTTTCTGAATTCGATGAAAGTCAATTTTGAAGACTGTAGGAGTAGAACTAATTGTAAAGTTCCTTTTAACTATGAATGCACCTCTCCAGCACACTCTTTCTGCAAGTTGCACAGATGGCATGTAAGAATGTAAATGTAAAGAAAAAACAAAATACAGTGGTCCATACTGTTGCCAGCAGCATGGCATGAGTTGGGTTGTTTGTTTTACTAACTGCTGTACCTTGGAAAGTGATTGGACAGCAAACACAGCAGGTGTGGCGTTGCAAATTTTGGACTCCAGTTGAATCATTAAAGCAAAACAGAAATACTGAACAGATATTTTTTTTTATGTAATCGAACAGGCAGAAATATTCAGGTATTGCATTATTCACTGCTGACTTGAACTGTTTGAGCATAATTTAAATGATTTATTTTTCTACTGCTGTTCTGTAGCTGCCTAATCTGAAAGATATGTTTTAAGTTGTTTGACAGGATGGACTGTATTATTTTGAATTTTAACTCTGAAGAGATGGAAATGCACTAGGCTAGAAATAAAAAGCAGGTTCTTCAGCAAACAAGTAGCAGTGCAAACCTCCCCTACATCTACACGAAATAAGAACACGTTCCCATTGTGTCAGTTGCAAAAATTATGAGTGATCCAGAAAAAGAATGAAAAAAGAGTCTTCTCTTGAGTAAGTGAAATACGTAAACATCAGAATGTCAGATCAGTTGCCACTTATGTAAATTTTGATATTTATAATCTAGGCTAGACCTTATTGAAACAAAGAGACTTTGACCTCCATTCATCATTGAACAGAAATAAATTTACTGCTGGATTTCAGATATTGGCAGAGGGGTGAAAACTCCTCTCCTGGAGGATGGACGAGCTGTATTCAGCAGCCGAAGGCCAGAACTGCTCCTGGCCTTATCAGCCCTCTGTACCCAGTGGGATGTGGGAAGCAGCTGCTCCTCATTTTCTGAAGCCCCACACCATGAACTTTTCCCCCACCTCATCAGAGCGGGCAGAGGAGCAATTGCAGCACCATGTCCCCTGGGACTTTCTTTTTCTTTTACATTTAAGATTACTATAAATTGCTGAAGAATGAAGAATAAACCAAAACTACTAAATATTGCACATGCTGCAGGGCAGTGGAGCTTCCACTGTGTACTGTTGAAGAGTTTTGGGGAATGTGTGTATGAGGAGAAGTAAATATATGTGTGAAAGCTTCAGAAGAAGTAGAGAAAGTCAGTTGCAAAATGTAGATTTTGTCTTGAAAAGACAAGGCTGTAAGTATGAAAATTATTTCAATCCTCTTCTGCTTTTAAAAAAAAAAACAAACAGTTGTACAAAATCACTGTTAAAGCTATACTCCCATGAATAAATTTCTTTTTGGAGCTGACAGGATCTACAAAGCCCTCACATTTTGTTTAGCAACTGGATCAAATGGGATAATTGCAAACTCTGGATCATTACAAATATTGTCTTATATATGACGTTTAAAAGCTCCCGCCTTTAGACAAAAATAATCATTCTGTTATTACTTGTGTATAGGGTTTTTATATGTTCTTTTTAAAATATCTGCCTTAAAATATCCATGTGTCAGAACAGTGTGAAATAGTGGTAGTGCTCTGGATTCTATTATTTATCTGGTTTGTCTACTTTCCCCACTTGTAATTAAGAAAGGGGGAAAAATGGAGTCTTTCTGAAAATATATTCTCAATGTAGACAGACCCTTCAAAAATATAATGGTTTTATTTGTAACATTTAAATCTATATAGGTGTGAGAATGCATGTTCAGGATTCAGATCAGATATAAGCAAAACTTTTTTTACAGTGACGGTGGTAAAACACTGGAACAGGTTGCCCAGAGAGGTGGTGGATGCCCAATCCCTGGAAACGTTCAAGGCCAGGTTGGACGGGGCTCTGAGCAACCTGATCTGGTTGGAGATGTCCCTGCTCTGTGCAGGGGGGTTGGACTAGATGACCTTTAAAGGTCCCATTCAACCCAAAGCATTCTCTGATTCTATGTTATTAAAACACTAAAGCAGAAGACAATGAAAGATACGAGTATCAACAGTTCTTACAAATTTGAGGTTTTTATTATACATATTCTCCACTTCTCAGGCTGGGAGAAGAGAGGTATTTTCAGCTGAGTCAGAGCTAGAGCAAAATGTTAGCACCATCGAAATGAAGGAAACTTGGGAGTGTATGCCCTCCGCTTTGTCCTTGCATAGTGGCTCAGTTTGAAACCTGACAACTAGATTTCTTATAACTGAAAAAATTCACCTTGGTATTTGAAAATCCAAGCTGTGGTCTAGTTGTTTTGCTTCTCAATCAAAATATTGAAACAAAAATTGGGACATGGGTGTTAATGATTCATGACAATAGGTAAAATATTATATGTGCTTCTCCAGTTACACTGACTCCTCACTGATGGCAACAAGGGAGGCAGGGGTTAAAAACAGAAGCAGAAAAAAATCTCTGCCTTTCCATTTTCTTAGTAAATTGACTGAAGAAAGACACATGAGACGAAGATTCAGAAGAAAACTTTTTCTCAGAGTTTTTTTAAACCTTGTATTTGTTTTTCTTTCTGTCTATTATTTTTTTAATATTTAAGTAATTCTCAAGAGAAAGAGCTAGATATGTCTTTTGACTTGTATCAGCAGTACGAAGGAATGCTCTTGAACTTCACAGGTCTTGGAAATGCGAAATGAAGATTCAGGCACAGTTTCCAGTAATTTGCATGGAACATCTCTTTTCATTTTAAAAGCTTATTTTCCTGTGAATATTTCCTTTAACACCTTAAGATATCGTCTTTGAATACAACAAAAATGTTTTTTTAATGAAAAATTTTCATATGTCTATAATCTTTCTTACACACTATTTCAGATGTAATAGAGATATTAGCTTCCCATAGAAAACTTGCCTATAGTATTTTCCAGTTTTATATTGTTCATTCTGTATTTTCCTAACTAGTGTAGCCGTTCTGCACAATGTACTTCTGAGATCTAGTGTACAGATTTGGTTTTTCTTTGTTTGTTTGTTTGTTTGCATTCAGGTAATGTAACACATTGTTCACCTATTTAACAGTTATTCCATTCTTACATATCTACAGGGACTGAGTAGTGTTTAGAGTCCCTGCTGAATAAAGAAACCACTTGATACATAGATAAACAGTCTTTGTTAATTCTCCTGTCATTTAAATCTTTCTTAAACATGTTCTTTTATTTGACATAGTTTTATTTTAAAATGTTTGTATTCAAATAACAGCTATTGACTCTGAAAGGCTCTATACTGGTTATTTGATTTTCATGCTTTTTATTGGCAACGTTTTAAGAAGAGCACTAAACACATTGTGTACAGAGATCCTCTCTTTGTGTTGGAATTGTTGCATCTGCTATGAGATGAATAGCACTCGGGTTGCCTTACTAATCTCCCCAAGACATCCAGCTCTCTATTTAGGTCTGATGACTTAATTCCCTGGACTAAAAATCTTCTTCCCTGTACCATAAATCAATTCTCCTACTAAGATCTCATTCAGTATTTCCTTTTTTTTTTTTTCCTGTCACTGCCAGTTACGTCAGCTGCACGTGCGATGGGAAAAAGACTGTCCCTCAGACATCTAGATAGTGCTTTCTTGGAATGTCTTAGTTAAAGAATACTTGCATAATTAACAACAGAAGCATATTACTGCAGAAAATAATTAAAATAACAAGGGTTAAAATGCACATACCTATGAAAATTGAACAGTTAAAGCAAGAAATGTAGGACCACTTCTCACAAGGAGTAGAGAGCAAGAGATATATCACCGTGACACTAAAAAGGGCAAATTAGACCATTCAATTAGAATGCAGAATTTAATCTGTAATGGCTTGGTATGTTAGTAAATATTCAATATGTAGTACCTTAACCTAGAAGAAAGAAAATTCAATTGGTATCTAAGCTAAGAAAGCTTACAGTGTTGATTTTAATTTAAGATGGATATAGGCAGTTTATTTCAATGTTTTAGCATTGAGGACTGCAATAGTTCTTGTCTTTTTCCACTATAAAAAAGTATCTATGTGATTCCAAAAGTATTCGTAAACCATTTTCTCCAACAGAATCAGTGTTTCTCATCTAGCTCCGTATTCTGTCACACAGTGGTAAAATAGAGATACACATAAATTTGGTGGAAAAAAAATTCCTAATGCTCATTTTTTTTTCTCAAACAACCAATTGAAAAGGTCGAAGCAGAAAAGAAAATGTATTTGAAGTGAGCAGATCAGCCTTCTGACTGATGCTAATACTTATTTTTACAGCTGACTTTGTCTTCTGACTTTTCCCCTACATTTGAGTGCTGTGGTGTGACAGCAATGATTCTTTTTGTTCAAATAGCTTTTTCATACCCTTTGACCATACCCAACAGAGGTCTAGGTATCCAAAACAAGGACTTTTTTTTTTTTTTTTACAGAAGGAAGTGACCATGTGGAAATATGTATGCACAATTTCAAACAAGCCCCAGTATGCCACTGGGCAGCTGTGGATCAAAAACTGTTTTTCACTTTAAATCTGTGTTAAATTGTCCATGCAACAATAATTTGCACAAAAAAAAGAGTTGTTTAAAAAAAAAAAGAGAGATAAAATAGATTTCAAACAGTTTTTATATAGCATACATAAAGATTTCTATTTCTTCTCCCTAAACTCACTAAGGTGTTGTTATTTCAGTTCGCAGAGGAAAATAGATGTCAGTATCTAATACCCTTTGAAAGCAATTCCCCACTGCTCATGGCTGTAGCTTTCTCTCCCACCCTCCCCAAAATTCCCATTTTTTTTTCTTCTAGATAGATATTATCTTTTTCCTCTCCTGCCCTGACTACCTGTCCTTATATACTTGGTTAATATTCTTTGCAGATTTCTCAAATTTTTCCTGAATACCTTTTATCTCTTACGCCTTTTACAGACCACTTTATCTGATTCTTTAAGTTTAGTGTACTCATAACTACATTAAATTAGTTATTTTGCATATTAAGGATATTAAATTTTATTCTGAGTTATAACATCATAGATTATATTTTACTCCATTTCAGCTGAGATGGAATTTTAATCATGCTAACATCCATTTCTATACAGAGAGGAGTATATTATATTTATATATGCATATGAACAAAGTCAGGTATTCTGACCATTCTGTTCTTCAGCTGGAATACAAGGTTTTGCTTTCTCTCCAAATTGTTTGAACTTAAGGGTTATGGTTTCCATGGAAACATATGACAGTCTGTTTGAGCATCAAATATTTTCCTTGTTGTAGAAGTTAGCTCAGCAAAATGTACAGTGGCCCTGGATAAAGTGAAAATCCACTCTACTGAAGCACATATTTTAATGGGAAGGATTCCTTATTTTTCCTCAGTAAACAGCTCTGCAATAACGTTGCCTTTAGAGTAAAGGTGAAAGTTTTAGAGTAATCACGTAGTCTGTGCTACAGACTATTGTCTATAGTCACAAACAGAAAAAACAAACCCCATAATTTTCAGTAGCTATCTTACCTTAGATGTGTTATCATCAACATGATCAAATCTGAATTTCTGTCAAAACAAGAAGAGGAAGGTAAGTTAACCATTTTAGTCATAATGCATTATTATAAATTCAGAAGTGTCTGAAAGAATGGATGATAGTATTTCTTTGTAATTCATTGAATATTTATTGCATTCTGAGCTCCAATTCAAAGTTCCTCTCTCACATAAAGTTGGAGAGGCACATTCCCCCCAGCAAAACCAATATTTTGTTTCATCCAAGTTCTCTATCTTTCTCTTGCAACCTACATCTACAACTCAGTTAACAAAAGGGGCAAGTCAACCTAAAACAGCATTACACACTGGATATGACATTGCATTCCTTCCAGATAAAATTCCCACTAAAGTCAACGTCGTAGTTCAGCCCCGATCGGGACCAGACTACGCAGTCTCTCTCTCGCTCCCCCCACCCTCCGAGAGAACAGGGGGAGATGATATAAGAAAAATGGCTCAAGGTTTGAGATAAGGACGGGGAGAAACCCTTAAAGTTACCGTCACGGGCAAAACAGACTCAACTTGCGGAAAACTATTCATTTATTTCTAAAATTAGCAGGAGAATGAGACAGGGAACAAGATAACCTCCCCCCACCCCTCCCTCTTCCCGGGCTTAACATTGTCTCTACTACCTTCCCCTCCCGAGCGGCACGGCGGGGGGGGAAGGGAATGGGGGTCGCGGTCAGTTCATCACGCGTTGTTTTACGCCGCTGTATCATCGTCAGGGGAAGAAGTCCTCGCATTCCTCCTCTGCTCCAGCGTGGGGTCCCTCCCACGGGCCACAGTCCTTCGTGGAACTGCTCCGGCGTGGGTCATCTCTTCCACAGGGTGCAGTCCCTCTAGAACAGCTGTCCCAGCAGGCCCTCCACGGGCCACAGCCTCCTTCAGGCCTCCACCTGCTCTGGCGTGGCGTCCTCCACGGGCTGCAGGTGGATCTCTGCCCCTCCGTGGACCTCCATGGGCTGCAGGGGGACAACCCGCTCCACCATGGTCTTCACCACGAGTTGCAGAGGAATCTTGGCCAGGAGCCATGTTACTCCTCCCCCTCCTTCTTCACTGACCTTGGCGTCTGCAGCCGTTCCTCACAACAGGCTGGCAGACGTCTCTCAGGATCCTTTTTACATCTTGTTCACTTCTCATCTCCTCTCCACTTCTTGCAGCCAGGCTGGGCCGAGTTGGGCCCAGTCGGCTGCCCGGCGGGAGGCCAGAGGGTGAGGCCTGCAAGGCCCATGAGGCTCGCGCCTCCCCCTCTCTGCACCCCGCTCAGCTGCTTCACATCTTCTCCTCCTTTTTTTTCCTGTTTTCCCCTACTTAAATACGTTATCACAGAGGCGTTATCACGGGACATTCTGCTACCAATTGGCTTGGCCTTGGCCAGCAGCGGGTCCGCCCTAGGCCCGGCCGAGTCCACTGAACAAAGGGGAGTGACTTCTAGCAGTTTCCTACAGAAGCTACCACCTTAGGCCCCCCCTCACTAACAAAACCAGAACAGTCAAGAAGTAATTCCTTGCTCCCTAGAAGTCCATACTGCCACCTAATGAAATGCAAACTCCCAGAAAATGCAGTCACCCCAAATATATTTCTACTTTATCAGAGTGCTTTATCTCCAACAGCAGGTGTAAATGACAAACTGATTCAAGACAGTGGATACTGTGTTAGTTACAGGTGCTCGTTAGAAAATATTAGAGAAAACAGTCAATTTATTTTTAAGGTAATGTTTTACACAAGTATAAAATTATATCAACTGATAGAGTGCAAGAAAACGCCCTAAGTATTTTGGCTAACTAGCCCAGCACCCTCAGTAGCTGCCAGTTATCTTGTCTAGTTAAACAGTCAAGATCTAAAAGTAGAATTTTTGCAAAGTCATCTTCTCCCAATGGGGAACTCAAATTTTGTGGTTGTATAGGTTTCTACGTTTATATGCGTATAGATAAACTAAGTATTGTGTAATCAGTTTTAACACCAATTGTATTCACAGTGCTGTCTTCAAAAATATTTCCACAAACTGAAATTAAAAAAAAAAATTGAGAAACAGTAATATTTTAAAATATTGCTATTTAAATTGCTTTTGAAGGGCCTTACTTTCTTAAGATATTTGTCAATACAGTCAAATCACTCCACAATCTGTGTAGCTATAGAGTTATATTACTGTCTCTGTAGAAAAATGCATGATTTGGAGATACTCTCTGTTCAATAACTAATAATGAAGTGGGGGAATGAGAAGACTCTGAGCTCTTACTAAAACTTCTTCTAATCTGAAATAGATATTTCAAATACATATATTCAGAGTATCCAAGAAAGCAGAAGAAATGACTGCCAAGAAATCTCAAGAGTTTTATTCAATATTCGAAGCTGTGAAGATATACACTGCAATAAAAGGCAATAGTTCTAGGCAGGTATACTCTACTAAGTTCAACTTATTTTTTGAGGATGAATATGACTTTAAAAATTGAATGTGTTCTTTGGTATAAATCGAATTTAATGAAAGGCCAAGAGGTAGTTCTAGGACCTCTCTGATATTAAATATCCTGCTGGGTCTGTCCAGAGGAATCTTGAATAGAGGAGATAACATCTAGTAGTTGTAAAAGGGAGACTCATTCTAGCTACATTAGCCCAAGATGACCCAAACAAGAGACACTCAAATATCTCAGTCAGGCCTTTCTTTTAAATCTAAAATGTCTGTTTCAACTTAAGTCTATAATTCCGTTACAGCAGAAAAATAATCAGAAAATGGTTTTAAGATAGCTACAGATTCTGTAAGTAGTTAAGGGATTTGGTGTTTTGGTGGGGTTTTTTTGTGGGTTTTATTTTTTTTCAGCTAGTATGTGTGAACAGGGGCTGCCATTGCTTAAAGCACTGATAGTACTGAAGATCAGAAGGAAATGCAGGGAAAGGCTGTTAATTACACAATCTGGTACAAGCTGCTGAAGCAGAGTTAGAAGCGTACCTCTAAAAGGAGAAATAATATATTTGACATAGAATACCTTGATAAAGTCTAATTTACATTTGAAAGCCAGCTGAGTACTGCCAAAAGGATTATTTTTTACAGAAGAGAATAAACAAGAATGACATTAGAAGTATTAGAATTTTAAGCCATGCAGAAAGAGTCATATCAGAGGAGGAATTACTTTTCACATAATTATTTTAATTTTTTTCTAAGCCTAATCCATCCACTGACTTGATACTGTTGTGCAGCTATGTTTACTTTTTAACTTAAATTACCTTGTACTACCAATCTGCCCATGACTTAAAAAAAAAAATCTTATTTTCACTGTGAGGTGGAGAGGTTATTTTCTGGGGGTCATTGTATTTTTATTAATCAGTGACTTACTCTCATATGTTGATGATATATGCTTCCTTTCCCCACAAGACAATATGAGGTTCTCTTTGCATGTACATTGTACACTTAGTCATCCTCACCCAACTTGGTTCATCCCTTCCAGTCCGTAGCTCAGTCGACCAGTTCCTTTTGCTGATAAGATTTCTTTGACAAGTCCAACACCTAGTATTGTGCATTTTTTCTAATATGTGCGCATACTGCTGAGTGTAGCCTTTCAGAGCTTTATTATGTGACTACCACACTGATCACTTTTTTAAGGAAATTGGATTATTTAGCTTTTGGTACCTGTCACATTTCGATTTCGGATGAGAGGAAGGCCCCCTTGTGTTCTAGCCGACCTCAGACAAGTCTGGGAGGCTGGGGGCGGCTGGACCAACCTCTCACACACCGGAGCGTGGTTTTGCTCGTATTCGCAGGAACAGAATTAAGACTCAAAACGGAGTCAAGCGCCAGGTAACTTTATTTACCCGAGAAAAAGTTCATGAATGCAAGAGAAAAGAGAGAAAGAAAGGAAAGAGAGAGAAAATAAAAGAGTTTCAGTTGTAACAGCTACCACCACAGAGCTGTGGCATCCCGACAGTCCAGTTCACTCGGTGGGGTAACGTTCCGTCCAATGTTGATTCCGTCGATGTTGATTCCCTTGAAGTGTTTTCCCTTGATGTTTGTTCCCCCTTTTCATGTTGGTTGTTTTTGTCCTTTTATTGTTCATTTTGTTGCATATTCATTGTATTCCAAGAGCTGGTTTGCCTAGCTGCACCCCTCACGTGGTGGTGATATGCATGCTCAATACCGTCTCTGGGCCCCTCTGTTTTTTTTCTTCTGGCCTCAGGTTTGGGCTAACGTCGGGGGGTAGGGCTAAATTTCTCAGAATCATCTCTGCATTCAGGTTCGTAGGACAACAGGAGTTGGCTTGCAAGATAACAGGAATTGGCTTGCAACATAACAGGAAAACTCTAGCCCTATGGTTTAACTGAAGTTCCATTGTTCGGGTGGTGGTTTGATGTTTTGACAATGTTGAGACAAATATTTAACACAGTCTTTTACATTACCAAATGAAGATATGAGTTCTATTAATTGTCACAGTATGGATATATCAATAAGGATCTTTAAAACAGAGAAAGGAATCTGTGTAGTTGATTACATAGTCTTGGTACATCAAGTATACTTACACTTACAATAGTGTTAGGATGGAATTACAGATGCAATGAGTAGCAAATTCCAGCTATTGGCAGGACATCTAATTGGATATTTCTCAATGGTGTGAACAGTTGTGGAAGTGATAATCATATATGACTGATATTTCTTTTGTTTGTTGACAGGTTATGTTGTGATGTGGTGTGTTGTGCTATTACATACCAAGGGCAGTGGGCAGGCAGGGTATAAACAGATGGAAGATACTCATGTCTCAAAGGAGAACTGCAAGAGCAGAGATGGAGAGGACTAGGAAAAGAAGGTAGAAAACAGAGAGCTATGATACAAAAGCAGCAAAAAGAAAAAAAAACCACAACTTTTTTTTTTTAAATATTGCATAATGTTTGATGCAAACTAGGAACCCACTGAGAGTTGCTTGCTTGAAAGTAAACTCAGGGAAAGAATCCACCCTGAAAGACTGCTGGAGAGAGGAGACATTTGCTTGCATACTTCTGACTTCTATTCTACCTTACTAGATACACTGAGTTTTCTCCATCTAAATTAATTTGTTTTATTGTGCCAATAAAACACAGCTTTTAAAATTCAAAGAATGTTGATATTTTGATATGTCCTGTTTTGAAATAAATGTGCTGGTTGTTGTACCTTAGCCCTCTAACCAGCTCAAGGTCTTGTCTCAACACATCCGTAGCATGATCAGTACATGTCCAAGAAAAGTGTGCATGCAGAGATGAAGTGATTAATAGATTTTGACAGATTACGTGCTGAAAATCAAAACTCATAATCTGTAGCTGGTGAATACTTCTTCCGGTGGTTGTTTAGCTCGAAACGCCTCAATATTCTCCTGCTTGCTGGAGTGACAATCCCAGCTCAAGCTGAGCTGTTGACTGGAAAGGCCAGAGTCTTCTGGCTGGTGATAGAAAATGTTCATACTGTTATTTTTGCTTAGAATGTGCTATTTCTAATGCCTTTTCTGCTGCTTCTTGTGAGATATCCCTACTCTATTGAACTAGAGTATTCTGCAGCAAGTGTATCTTAATTCTTTTAACTTACATTTTCTCTATATACATTCAGAGAATTTAAATTTTCATTTCAGTAGGTGCAAAAATATCAACAAAATCATAAGCTTATGAGGAGGATCAACAGAACAATTTGTAAAGCTTTTAACTCCTACTTAAGTCTAACTCTATTTTAATTAAAATGCCTTAAAACTGAAAAGATTATTTTGAGTTGAATGAAATGTTACATTTAAATCTTTTAATTTGCTAAAAAAAAAAATCCCTTTTTGTCAGTTTATCGGCAATCAAATAGGTAAAAAAAACCCACGTATCAACAGCATCCTAGGTGACATTTTTATGCTACAGGGATTACACCTTGTATAAGTGTCTGCCTCAGGGTTGGTTTTTTTTTTTTTTTCTTTTCTTTCATTATGACTGAAATATAGCAGCAAGTGATGCATCACATTTTGAGGAAAACTTTTTCTGATGATCATCCTACACTCTAACCTCAACAACTACTCACTTTTTAAAACACTTTTATCCCATTTATGTTTGTCTTTAATTATGCACATGCTAGCATGTTACAAATTTGTAGCTATTTATGAGTTATTCTTATATCTGTTTAGTTAATAAATCAATTGCCTTCCAGAAACTCCCTTCTTATGAGTATTTCCCACAGCATTCTCCTAGAGAAGCTGGTGGCTCATGGCTTGGACAGGTATATCCTACGATGGGTTAAAAACTGTCTGGATGGCCGAGCCCAGAGAGCTGTGGTGAACATCATAGTTAAATCCAGTTGGTGGCCAGTCACAAGCGATGTTCCCCAGGGCTCAGTGCTGAGGCCAGTGCTGTTGTTATCTTTATCAATGATCTGGATGAGGGGATTGAGTGCTCCCTCAGTAAGTTTACAGATGACACCAAACTGGGCAGAAGTGTCAATCTGCTTGAGGGTAGCAAGGCTCTGCAGAGGGATCTGGACAGGCTGAATCAGTGGGCCGAGGTGAACTGTATGAGATTCAAGAACGCTAAGTGCCGGGTCCTGCACTTGAGTCACAATAACCCTGTTCAATGCTACAGCCTTGGGGAAGAGTGACTGGAAAGTTGCCCAATGGAAAGGGACCTGGGAGTGCTGGTAGACAGCCTGCTGAAGATGAGCCAGCAGTGTGCCCAGGTGGCCAAGAAGGCCAACAGCATCTTGGCTTGTATCAGGAACAGTGTGGCCAGCAGGGGTAGGGAAGTGATTGTGCCCCTGTACTTGGCACTGGTGAGGCCACACCTCAAATACTGTGTGCAGTTTTGGAGCCCTCAGTACGAGAAGGACGTTGAGTTGCTGAAGCGTGTCCAGGGAAGGGCAGCGAAGTTGGTGAGGGACCTGGAGCACAAGTCTTATGAGGAGTGGCTGAGGGAACTGGGATTGTTTAGTCTGGAGAAGAGGAGGCTGAGGAGAGACCTCATTGCTTTCTACAGATGACTGAAAGGAGATTGTAAGGAGGTGGGTGTCTCTTCTCCCAAACAACTTGTGATAGGACAAGAAGAAATGGCCTCAAGTTGTGGCAGGAGAGGTATAAGTTGGATATTAGGAAACACTTCTTTACTGAAAGAGTGGTCAGGCACTGGAACAGGGTGCTCAAGGAAATGGTGAAGTCACCATCCCTGGAGGTGTTCAAAGAACGTGTAGATGTAGTACTTCAGGACATGGTGGTGTTAGGTTGAGGGTTGGACTTCATGATCTTGGAGGTCTCTTCCAACCTTAAAACTCTATGGTTCTATGTTTTCTGCAAAATCTGACCTAAAAAAAAAAATGATCCTATTCTGTTTCTTAATAGAAAGACTTTTAGGGAGAAAATATTGCTTTCTTGCTCTTCTTTCTCTCCACCCTCCAATGCCTGCCTTAGACTCATTGCATTAGCATATATTCTAATAGTTCAGATTTTATTGATTTTTTCCTCACTATGTGAACACAACATAATATTACTGAAAGGAAGAGAGGAAGAGAAAATAGTATCTGTTCAATTTAATTTTTAAAACATATTTTCATATTCCCTTTATCCTAGTATGTTGATTATTTTTTCTAGATTAAATTTAATTCTGGTTTTGCTGTACTTCTAGCCTTTCTGATTTTTTTTTTTTTTTTGCATCTGCTATCCAGTAATTGGCATCTTTCCCATATTAGAGTAACATTGGTGTATAGTTGTCATCATTATGGCCATTATATGCATACATTTTATATGCTAAAGGTCCTAATCAGGAAAGAAATGCCGAGTATAGCTCTTTTTGTTTGATTTAACCCATCTCAGAATATCACAGAAAAGAGCAATACACCAGATCATTAAAACTTCTTAACTGGTAGATGACAGCCAGCAATGATAAACAAGGAATCTTCACATCGTAGAGAAATCTCTGTTTGATCCAGTGTTATATTTATCATGACTTGGAAAAAACATGAAATGGTGATGAAAAGCTGCAGAAAATCATAAACCTTGACAGCTTGGTTAATAAATGATAGGTTAGTTCAGAAATTATTCTGAACTCATCATTAAAATAAATTTCTGTTAATAATGTGTGCTTTAAGACAGCAAAGTTTTCTTTCATCAAAGTTGAAAGGTCATACATGGGAAAAAAAATCCGTAAGTGCACTTTTAAGATGGTAAACCATACTGTGAATGTACAGATTCAGAAAAGGACTTAAGGATGATAGTAAACACTGAAAGGCAATTACTTGTTGTTTGATATTAAGTCAAATTTTAAAGGAAATGTTTAATGAACATTAAGAAAGAGGTCTTTTTTTTGTTTCTTTTTACTATGCAATTTTCCTGAAAGTTTGTCGTGGTTTTGTTAGTGAGGGGGGGCCTAAGGTGGTAGCTTCTGTAGGAAACTGCTAGAAGTCACTCCCCTTTGTTCAGTGGACTCGGCCAGGCCTAGGGCGGACCTGCTGCTGGCCAAGGCCAAGCCGATTGGTAGCAGAATGTCCCGTGATAACGCCTCTGTGATAACGTATTTAAGAAGGGGAAAACAGAAAAAAAAAAAAGGAGAAGAGAAGATGTGAAGAAGCTGATCAGGGGCAGAGGTGCAGAGGGGGAGGCGCAGGCCTCATGGGCCTTGCAGGCCTCACCCTCTGGCCTCTCACCAGGCAGCCGACTGGGCCCGACTCAGTCCAGCCCAGCTGCAAGAAGTGGAAAGGAGATGAGAAGTGAATAAGATGTGAAAAAAAAAGATCCTGAGAGACATCTACCAGCCTGTTGTGAGGAACGGCTGCAGACGCCAAGGTCAGTGAAGAAGGAGGGGAAGGAGTAATGCGGCTCCTGGCCAAGATTCCCCTGCAGCCTGTGGTGAAGACCATGGTGGAGCAGGTTGTCCCCCTGCAGCCCATGGAGGTCCACGGAGGAGCAGAGGTCCACTTGGAGCCCGTGAAGGACCCCATACCGGGGGAGGTGGATGCCTGAAGGCAGCTGTGGCCCGTGGAGGGCCCACTGGGACAGCTGTTCTGAAGGGACTGCACCCGTGGAAGAAATGACCCACGCCGGAGCAGTTCCACGAAGGACTGTGGCATAGGGGTGGGACCCCACGCTGGAGCAGAGGAGGAATGTGAGGAGTTCTTCCCCCAACCATGAAGCAGTGGCGTGAAACAACATGTGATGAACTGACCACAACCCCCATTCCCTCTTCCCCCCTGTGCCGCTCGGAGGGGGGAAGATAGTAGAGATAATGTTAAGCTTGGGAAGAGGGAGGGGTGGGGGGAGGTTATCTTGTTCTCTGTCTCATTATCCTGCTGTTTGTAGTAATAAATGAATAGTTTTCCCCAAGTCGAGTCTGTTTTGCCCGTGACGGTAACTTTAAGGATTTCTCCCTGTCCTTATCTCAAACCTCGAGCCGTTTTTCCTTATATTTTCTCTCCCTGTTCTCTCGGAGGGTGGGGGGAGTGAGAGAGAGACTGCGTAGTCTGGTCCGATCGGGGCTGAACTACGACAAAGTTCCTTATTAAAAAAATCTTAAAGCACAATTGCTAGAAATAAATCTGGAAAAAAAAACCCTAACTTCTTAAATATGCAGCCTTTATGTAATATTTCTGGGACAGTTAATGCAAGTCTCTTTGTGGTAGTTCTTAGGGATCTTCAAATATCAGGGTACTGTTAAGAAGACAGCTATATTGTAGTTTTCTGTATGTGGACTCTTGTTCAGGTTACTAATAAAAAAACCTGTGTCTGTGTTTGCTCAGTCTATACCAAATAATGCTGCTGTTGCTACTTTTACATTACTTCATTATGTACAAGGCTCCTTGATCTTCACTTACTAGTACATATCTGTGCTCTTTATTGAGATGCTTTGTTCTAATATGAAAAGGATAGGAAATACAAGGCTTGACCATCAGATCAGATGGACTGACATCCACTATTTCCCTGGCTATATACTTAGGGTAGGTTTAAATAGGACAATCACCTGTAACATGTGGTGCGATCAAATCAGTTACAGTGACACAAGAACTAAATGCCAGTTCCTGAAGTAATCCTGGGTAAATTAAGTTATTTACAGTAGCAGTTCAATTTACAGGGCTATGTTCAACTTCATAATCTATGTTCCTAGATGTGAACTGACAGTTGCAAGAATGAATTTCAAATTTCTGCTACTGACATGGGCAAAGCATATTCAGAGGTCGTTTACTTTTAGAATATTATGCTTTACAGAGTCATGAATAAATATGAACAAATGCAAAGACGATGGAAATATTTTGCCTGGCTTTATAAATTAGGTAAACAAACCTTGAGGAGTACAGGTTTCTCTGATCTTTCTCAGTCTGTGCTGCCTGTATTCTTATTAAACAATCAGTGGGAAACAGATGGAGTCTCAAAAACAGCTCATCTTCTGTGAGTTTCATCTTCTGAGTCTTTCAGCACAACTTTTTTTTTCTTAAACTGAAGAATGTACACTGATCCAGCAGCATTTTTTTTAACCACCACAGGTCAATCAACATAAGTATTTATTCACTCTCAAAGAAACTGAGTTATAAACATTGCTACTGCCCTTTCTGAATCTATTAACAAAAAAAAACCCCCGAAAACTAAAGGACTAGAGTCAATAACATTTGACTTAATATTCCAAGTCTCAGTCATTCCATATTGAAAGCTAACAATATAATAAGATTTTCTTAATTCTTTAGAAGTTATGGGCAGTTCTTTGAGAAATTTGACAAAACAGAAACTTATCTACCTAGAAAACTTCACATGCAGTAAAACTATTAACTTGAAGAAGAGCTTTGATTTAACTAATTCACTTTTAATGAAAACTGGTTTGTGCAGATTTTCTTCCCATGACTTAATAATAATAATGTCATTGGAAGCAGGAGTGGCATTATTAACAATCTATGTTTCTGTATTTTTGTATTTTAAAGGTACAATTATTGGAAGGAAGTGTTGTGAAGGGCAGGGAAAAGGTATGTAATTGTAACAATTTTGTCTTTTCTGTTGTCTTCTATTAATTTCTTCTTTTCTACATGGCTCTACAATGTGTTACTCAAGACATAAGGGCAAGTGCTCAGAAGCTGGAAATGCCATAGTAACAGTTGCTTTTATAACTCTAATTAGGCATTTTACACATGAATTACGAAGGGGATTTTTGATAAATGATTTTCTAGTTCTGAAAAAACAGAGTGAGGAGAAAATAATTTTTGTTGAGCAAAACCAAAATGTAATAAATGGAATAAAATATACAAAAAGATTAATCTGGCTAAATTCAACTGTATAATGATCTAAAACTCAGAAAGGAATCATACAATTGGAAAATTGTGAGATTACTAAGGATTAAGACAAATGTCTGTAACATAACAGGACAAAATCAGGAGGGCTAAGGCACTAAATAAACCACTGTGAAACAGAAAAACAAACAAACAAACAAACAAGCCATACATAGATTACTAGAAATCAACCAAGGAAAGCCTTTGCAAGGTACCTGGTGAAAATGGAAGGATGATAGATGATAACAGGAATAACAAGTTTTTGGAGCTTTTCTTGCTCAGTTTATACTAACGTAAGTAGCTGTGATCAGAAGCTTAGTACAACTAATGGCATCTGTAAATGTGGGAGCTAAAGTGAAGATAAGAATAGTTAGATCGGTTAAAAGTTCTCAGATGAAGTGGACCTATAGATATTCATATAGGCTTCCTAAGGAACTGTGCAACTGAGTATTTCAACAATAAAAAATCAGAATTTGTGAAGGAAAGGAGGAATTCCAGAAAATTAGAAAGTGACAACTGTAGCCTCAATATATAAAAAATAGTCAGAAAACCTGGAACAAAAAATAAACCATCTGTTTTTGATTTTCAACATGCATCTGTCAAGAGTAAAAAACATCAAAACAGCTTAATATCTTGTTATGACAGGACAAAAGTTCTTGTAGATGAGAGAGGAGTAGCAAGTGTCACATCTTAATATAGAATCAGAGATCAGAATGCCTTAACATTTTCATAGACAAGTCAGGCAAACATTGTCTAGATGAAACCATAATAGAAGAGTATGTAGATGGTTGAACAATGTTGAACAGATAATCCTCAAACTGAAAGTCGTATCAAGCAAGGCAGTCAAGGAGTCTGTTTCAGGTTTCCTACTACTCAGTTTCGTAATTAAAGATTTAGAGAAAAATGTTAACTATTTTGTAAAGGATATGAAAATTCAAGGAAAAGCACTGAGCCTTCAAGTACATTAGATGAGTTGGAAACAGTACAGTGGAGAGTAACAGGACTGCTCAAAGAAAGAATACAATGTTGAAATAATTAGGATTGTTTAAAACACATGAGAAAACTGAGAGGATGTCATAGTAATGATCATCAGGTAAGTTAAAGGCTGTTGCTAGGAAGAACATAGACTGCTGTGTCCACAAGGAATAGCACAAAAAGTAATGGTCACAGACCCATCCAAGCACATATGCTTCAAATGATTATGTTGACCCCTGCTCTTATCTTTTTCTCACCAGTTGAGGAATATAACACAGCACCTATAAACTGGTTCTGCAACCATTAGTCAAACCAACATACTGAAAGTATAGAAAGAATTGCACTGAAGTGATATATCGCCTCTTCTGTGAGATCTTTTTATTTCCCTTATATTATTATTTTGGGGTTCTCTAATTGATACAATACAATAATAACTGTGCAGAAAAGTAATCACTCCTTAAGAAGTTTGTGGTTTAGGGTGCCATGACATACAGATTTATTCTGAAAGCAATAGATATACTCATTTCATGTATTTCAGAGTAGCCAGCTATTTCCAGTATGCTCTAATGTGCAGGTTTAGTCATCATAATGTGCAAGTGAATGTCAAGAAACCCTTGTTCTTTCTGCTAGATTTCACTAATGTAGGAACAATCAATCAGTACTGCTCACTTAATTCCTAGTCTAACAATCTGTTTACAATGGAGCATTTGTGATGTTGCCTGTCAGTTTTCATTACCTTTTGATCAGTAGCTTCTCAGGAATGGCACTGCCAGAAGCAGTTGACTTTGACAATAGAAATGCATTTAATAGAGCACTCTTATGTGTAAGTTAGCCATTTCACAGTAGACACAATGAATTACGTTAACTTTTAGAGACAATTAAAACTAGACAACCTCTGGCGTTCTGTGGCTTAAACTAGATTTGAGCAAAGATAATAAGCTTTTAGGGCAATGCCTAAAATATATCAAGTAAATCTCAAATGTTATCAAATGTTATGTTCTGAGAGAAAAAGCAGCCTCATGGTTTAGAAACATGACTTACACCCTTTCTTTTAAACTTTCTCTAAATCTCAAATATGCCAACATTTAAAATTTGATTTTTCTTTGAATATATTCTATCTGCTATATTCTTAGATCTAAAAAGATCTATTTGTTGAGCCAGGAGAGATGTTTTACTGAGCAAAAGTTTCAAATCTCTCTCTTCATAATTGTTTTGTCTTTCTAAAATAAAATACTGTTTATCCCTGGAAAGATTCTCTCACGTCATGTTCCTCTCTACATAAATATTTTAATTTCTTGAAGGTTCTGACATGTGAGTAAAAAAAAAAATCTAGTTTTCCAAGATACTAATATTTTTTCAGAAAAGAAATTGCAGACTACTTACATCAGAGCTACACAATGAGAATTCTATCTAGGTACAACCTTTAAGCGGCACGAACCTCACCAGACTGCCATGACTTCTCAAATACGATGGCCAGCATCTTGGCAACTTCATCTGCCAGTTCCCTCAGGACTCGTGGATGCATCTCATCAGGTCCCATGGACTTGTGCATCTTCAGATTCTTTAGATGGTCCTGAATCTGCTCTTCTGGGCAGTTCTTCATTCTCTCAGTCCCTGGTTTTGCTTTCTGCAACTTGGGGGAGGTGGCTAGAGCCCTTGCCAGTGAAGATGGGCAAAAAGTCATTGAGTAGTTCAGCTTTCTCCATGTCCCATGTAACTAGATCTCTTGTTTCCTTCCAGAGAGGACCCACAGTTTTCCTAGTCTTCCTTTTATCCCGGACATACCTAAAGAAGCTTTCTTGTTGCCCTTGATGTACCTTTTATTCTGTCAGGGCTTTAGCCTTTCTTAACTAATCCCTGGCCATTCGGACAATCTATCTGTAATCTTCCCAGGCTGCGTGTCCTTGCTTCCACCGTCTGTAAGCTTCCTTATTGCTTTTCAGCTGGTCCAGGAGCTCCTTATTCATCCATGCAGGCCTCCTGGCTTTTTTGCCTGACTTCCTCTTTTTTAGAATGCATCGCTCCTGCGCTTGGAGGAGGTGATCCTTGAATATCAACCAACTTTCCTGGGCCCTTCTTCCCTCCAGGGTTTTATCCCACAGCACTTCACCCAGCAAGTCCTTGAAGAGGCCAAAGTCTGCTCTCCGGAAGTCCAGGGTAGAGAGCTTGCTGCACTCCCTCCTCACTGCCCTGAGGACCTTGAACTCCACCATCTCATTGTCACTGCAGCCAAGGCTGCCCTTGAGCTCCACATTCCCCACCAGCTCCTCCCTGTTGGTGAGCACAAGGTCCAGCATAGCACTCGTCCTCATTGGCTCCTCTGTCATTTGTAGAAGGAAGTTATCATCCACATATTCCAGGAGCCTCCTGGATTGCTTTTGCCCTGCTATGCTACAACACAGTGCTACCAAATGCTACAACAGTGTTTTAAGAGTATTCTTGATGGTAAGGATTGCTATAGAGACATGCTGCACACTCTGCTGATGTGTGTCAGGCATGACTGAGAACACATAACACATACACTTAGGTGTGGGAACTCCAGCCTCCTTAGTCACTGTAGACAATCTACTTCTACAGGTCTATTTCAATGTTTTTAGCCAGTTTTATTAATAATGGTTTATACCATCATAATCTGTATTTACATATTTGTGAATGTGCTCCCAGTAACTTTTGCATTTTAGTAGTCTCGCAAAACGTGATCCGGAAGTACAAGTTAAAAGACAAGTGTTCTTACAAGTTTTGTGAAAAAACAAGTGAGAGGAGATGAGCGATGTCAGAAAAGACTCAGCTTGCACCTCAAAGAGAGAAAGGTTAATGATCTAGTTAGTTATTAGATAAGGGAGCCACTGATCACAGGATCACAATTGTTCTTATACATGGAACAACGTGTTTAATTTTCTAGAGAAATTTTCCAAGTAGTTTACTTTTTGCTAACTTTCATCTGAATGTATGTCTTTGTCTACAAGATATTTTCTTTTATTTTCTTGATTCCAAGTATATACCAGGTATAAAATAAGTGCTGAGAATTGCTACCCTTTTTCGATAAATTTTTAATTCATAAAGAAGCTTTTCTGAAATTTTGTCTCAATTTATGTGACTCATACACTGCAAAATAGAGGGCACTCTACAGTTATCTGGGAGACATTCTTCTAACAGCACACTGTTTCAGATGAGAGTCAAATATAAAGAATTCACCTCAAAACTGTTAAATCCATAAAAGGCAAAAAGAAAGAATCAATTTGTCAAAGTTAAAGTAGATACAGTTAAAGCAGTAAATACAGAGGGGGTTTTTTTTGTGATCCCTCATATGTTGATGACCATAAGAGTGACTTGTGATTATCTTTCCTTTGATCACAAACTGCCTTTGATCTGCATATAGATTTTCAGTTATATTCCAGTCAAAAGGCAGATTTATCAAGTGAATGAGCAAGGATTCTCAGTGGATGCTTTCATTCTATTCAAGGATTAAATGATTTTTAGTACTTACTGCCAAAACACAAATAATAATGAGGAAAAAAAAAGTATATAGGTAGATCAGCTTTTTCATTTGTCACTTCTATAACATATAAAATGAGGTAGGGCTCTTGCAGAGAAGTACAAATCACAGTGCCTTCTACATACAGCACTGAAAAAGTCTTCTTGCCATGCCTGAGCAGTTTTAAAACTAAGGAGTGGTAGTTATTTCTCATAAAAGAGATTTTCTATCCTTCTAGCAAAGGTAGGATGTAGCTTAATATCTGTAGGAAGAAAGGCAGATGAGGGACAGAACACTTCTGAAATGGAGAAAAAATAACACAACAAAAAATAAAACATTGTCACTGGAATTGGAACATTTAGTAATACCTGCTTACTCTGTTAATTTCTGATAAATCACAAACTGATAGTCCTTTTTCTTGGATTTCTAGTAAATTGGACTCTATTTCATTAATATTCTAGATTAGTATTCCCCCTTGCCCCTAGGAAAATGTGAATGCAGATTTAGCTTTGAAGATGTTCCCAAAGGTTTGCCAGCATTGCTACATTAAATGATATTTAAATTATTTGAAAACTCATTCAATTATAATAACTTCTTTCACCTAAAACTTCTGATGTATTCCAGATGAAGTGAAATGTATTCAGGTGTTTCTGTTCCACAGTACAGTAAAGAAAAGGTTTCCTTTACTTAATTCCTGCTTTCATTTTTCAAAGTACATGATTTCTGGTTTTATATGTGGCTATAAAACCTATATGACATAAAAACTATTAGCTTTACTTAAAAAAAATGAAACTATATTTGAAAAAGATTGTTTAATCATGCTATTAATTTAGATAAGACAATATTTTAAATATATATAGACATCAGTTATATCTTATCAGTAATGAAGAGCAAGACTAATAAGTACTACAGAAAAACAGTACATGGACAATGGGACAAAAGAAAACATTGTTTTAATTAAGGTAATCATGACAAACCTTCTTTATACTATTCTTTGATTTTTTTAAGCAAAGGTAATATGACAGCTTTGCTATCACAGGCCAAATTTATGTAAGTAATTTAACATGCATAGGAAATCAGGTGGATACAAAACTTACAGTGTTTGTGTTGAAATAGGAATTGTGATTTAGAGATACTCCCAGGGAACCTTCTAATTTGAATCTGAGTTCTGTTTAATTTAGTGATCAACTGAAGTTGACAAAAACTTGGTAATCTCAAAACAAGAGTATAATTCCTTAAAAAAAAAATGTTCAGTCAAGGCTTGATACCTCTTAACTTATTGCCTAAATTAGTTTCAAGGTCTCAGCAAGTTTAGCATTGTTCATGAAGTTTCATAGCTGATAAGATTTAAATCTTAATCTGTTCCTCTCTTTATATAAACTCAATTAGTTGGTTTGCAGATATGATTTTTCTATACTTCTATTTTGCTAAAATAAACTCTTCACATAATTTTTCTTCTTTCCTTTTCCTAAAGATTATTCTCTTCGCTTTCATTAGACTTTAATATTCTTATATGGCTATGGGGATGAAATAAAATTCCTCTTGACTTTGTAGGATAGAATATAAGCTTTTGTATTTGTTTCTTTTTTTTCATTTGAAAACTTACAGTATTTATGCCAACAATCTGATCAGAGGTAACAGGAAGTTCTAAGTCTGTTTTCTTTATCAATTTATAACAGTGTCTAAAACTGTTTTTTTTCCAGAGCAAATTTCTGTTTTATTTTTTAAGAAGTGACAGCTTCAAAAAATAAAGCAGCAAATCCTGGATACACTCAACTGTAAACCGTACCACTTTTAAAGACTAACAAGAAGAACATATTTGGGAACTGACATGTATGTAATAACTGTGTAATAGTCCTAAAGTCTGAAATTTGTTCTATAAACACTGGTAATGGGCATAGGTCAAAGGCGGAATTTAGTCTCATTAGGTTTAGTCACTCAGTTAAGGTTCTTACTTAGAATATGAGTCTCCCGGACAATTCTCAGCAGAAAGACAGCCTAGTTTGAGAAGAAATCTTACTTAGATGCTATGACTAAACCACTTTTTATAAAACTATATACTCTAGGTTTAATAATATGCAAAAATTCTTCTGTGATTAAGCCAGTTGGCAAGCCTGTGTTCCAGGGATGAATTCCTATATGAACTTGCACAACACATCAAAGACTGAACTAAGTGTACCTGTAATTTATGTATTGAAAGTCCTGAGCACCAATTGCATCTGGGCTGCTCAGCACTGTACAAGATGAAGTGAGGGTGCCTCCAGAGGCCATGTCCACTCTTCTTATGGGGAGCTTAGGAAGCCAATGTTCCTCTTATGATTTGATACCTGAAATTATTTATTGTAGCTTTCCCTTTTTTGACCATCTATTGGTTAGAGCGTTCAGGAAGTTAGTAAT
Organism: Chlamydotis macqueenii; assembly: GCF_036417535.1. Lineage (NCBI taxonomy): Eukaryota > Metazoa > Chordata > Aves > Otidiformes > Otididae > Chlamydotis > Chlamydotis macqueenii. The sequence continues at coordinate 145,703,449 of NC_141557.1, read as the reverse complement.
CTCAAGAAGTTTAGCTCTACTATATTCATGTCCTAGGAAGGTTCTCTACATTTTAGTGAATCCCAGGTACCTCCTTTCCTTACTGTTCTTGTTAAAGATTAACCCTGTAGAAGCCTTAGGCCAGAGGGAGAATAAGAAAGAGTGAACCTGACATGAATCTAGGAGTCAGACTTCAGCTGCATCAGAAGAGTTGTGATAAAGCTTGAGACATTGAAATTTAGCCTCCTGCCTATACCTGCATGTGAACTAGGTGTCTAAGCTCCATTATGTCCTAGAAAGCAACTAGGCTGACCCATTGCTGAGTCATCTACTTTAGAATGAGAGAAATCATCCTCAAAGTCCCATTGCTTGTACTGATATTCTCTGTAGGCTGTAATGGGATTTAATATTCCAAGTGTTCAGAGGAGGGCCACAAAGATGATCAGAGGGCTGGAGCACCTCTACTGTGAGAACAGGCTGAGAGAGTTGGGACTGTTCAGCCTGCAGAAGAGAAGGCTCCGGGGAGATCTTATAACGGCCTTCCAATACCTAAAGGGGGCCTACAGGAAAGATGGGGAAAAACTCTTCAGTAGGCCCTGTTGTGACAGGACGAGGGGTAATGGTTTTAAAATAGAGGGAGCTAGATTTAGATTAGATATTAGGAATTTTTTTATTTTTTTTTTTTGGAGAAGAGAAGGCTCCAGGGAGACCTTAGAGAAGCCTTCCAGCACCCAAAGGAGGCTTATGAGAAAGATGGGGAGAAACTCTTTAGCAGGGCCTGTTGTGATAGGACAAGGAGTAATGGTTTTAAACTAAAAGAGGGTAGAGTTAGACTAGACATAAGGAAGATATTTTTTACAGTGAGTGTGGTGGAACAGTGGAACAGGTTGCCCAGAGAGGTGGTGGATGTCCCATCCCTGGAAACATTCAAGGTCAGGTTGGATGGGGCTCTGAGCAACCTGACCTGGTTGAAGATGTCCCTGCTGCTTGCAGGGAGATTGGACTAGATGGCCTTAAAAGGTCCCTTCCAACCTTAACAATTCTATGATTCTATGATGTATTCTTGTTTAGCTGATCTTGGTAAGTAGACAATTCAAACCATTTGAAACTTTTTGGAGAAGTAAAATCATGTCCATTTGTGACAAGTAGTCATTTGTACAGAAATACTAACTGAAAGAGTCAAACAAGGCCTGCCAACAAACTGCCAAATGCCAAGATTAGTTAAAATACAATGACAAAGACCTGGACATAGTTGGAACAAGTCCTGGGGCCATTTCCCTTTGAGGATAGAACTGCATGTTCAAAGGTGACATTTCCTCAGTCCTGGTGCTGTTCCTACGCACAAATGTTTCCTTTATGAAGGGTTACAGCAGCCTAAATCCATGTTTCAGCTTGCCTGGTATAGTAAAGTAGAGAGAAATCTGTAACTACTGTAAAAGGAACAACTCTGTCCAGAGTCTACAGGGAAATGGAAAGACGATATTTAGGCCACTATGTATGTATGCTCAGATCTTTCTGATCTGCTTTTGATGCTGTTCAGTGAGACACAGCTATTTTCACAGTGCAATTTCCAGCTACTGCAGGTAGTAGCCAGCTATAGTGTGAAGCAATCTGAATTTCATCCCTGTTGGCTAGGATGGCTCAAGTATTGGAATTAATGTTTAGCTAGTTAAGCTCTGAGATACTAATGTATTTCTCAGAGCAGAAATACATTTCTCAACATAGAAAATGCCAGATTGTGATTTCAAATGCAAGTGTATATTTTGATCATTGGGAAAGCAGCAAATTCATTAATAATGTCAGAGGAAAGAACACAGCGCAGAATATTAGCTAAAAGCTACAGTCAACCCAAAAAGCATAGAAAGATATCACAGCAGTGCAAGTGTGTGCTTTTTTGTTTTGTCTTGGTATAGAAAAAATCTCTTCTGTACAGAATATTTTTTTTTTTTACTGTATAGAAGTAGAAAGTATTGCCTGGGGTCTGTAAAAGTTTGAAGAATATAATACTTTGAGAAGATTAGAATGATCATGCCAGACCAGTGGTCTGTCTGTCCCAAAGCCTGTTTTCAATAGGACAACAGAAGGTGCTTGAGAAAGGCCAAGGATAGGGCAAGTGTGTGCTGATTGCTTATTTCCCTGAAATATCTTTCCAGCCCCCAGTCATCCATGACTCTGAGACTTTCAGACCAACAAGAGTTATCTTTTGTGTTTAATACTTTCCAATTATACAATGTCAGCTATGCTTGCATGTAACCCTTGATGAAAGGCAGATCCTTCAAGGTATCTAAAGAGTGTGCATACAATTTTGTCCCTTCCTAAGTATGCTTCACTTTTCAGTAACAGCATCATCCTTTAATTTTCATAAAATACCCTCAACAGTGTTGGCTATACCTGCTTCATAAAGATGCCCTATAGTTGTTTCCTGCTTCTTGTGCATCTGCAATAATGTAGGTATAATTTGATGTTTTTGATACATTCCTTCTGCTTCAAATGGCTTATGAGTGTCTTTAATTTTGATGACATTTGTACGATTTATATTAGATCCTTGAGACACTCCCTGATTGTACCACAGTTATTGATACTTTTGTCAGTTTGAAACTTTTATCCCAACCACTTTCATGAGATTTTTAGCTCTCTGGAGACACACCCTGGGTATTAGTAGTTTGAAACCTATATGGACTGTAATCATGTGCTGAAATTCCAGTTCACAAACTCTATATGCTGCAATAACTAGCAAAAAAAAAATAGGGGAAGTGAGGAGGAATTTATGTCTTTCAAGTCTGACTTGTTCAGTTTTGCCAGAACTTTTTATTTTATGTATTCTGTTGTTTCAAAGTTTTAACTCACCAGTCTCCCCTTTAAACTTGCAAAAGAATGCAGTAGAAAAGGCTGAAATTCCAGGAGGGGAAAAAAATCGTGCTTCCATTACAAAACGAAACTGTCTAATGTATTCAATTTGGGATTAGGTACTCTGGAAATAAGTGGTGATTCTGTATAGGACAGTTTGTGATTTGTTACAGCAGAGACCAATTTGTCATTTATGATCTATTTGTTCATTCATCTTGTATTTCTTTTTTTGCCTTCCTACTGAAAATATGAAACAACTAGGGAGGAAAGGCGTTAAAGATTTGCTTTAAAAGATCAATTGCACTTCAATGTGCTTACTTTGCTTATAAAATTGAAAGTTTTAACAGTTTGACATATGCATAAAAATGAAGTATTAAAAAAAACTAATAGAAACATCACATTTTTTTCTGATTATTATGCAATAGTAGACAAAAAAAAAATAGCAACAAGAATTTTTTTCCAGTGACAGAATATGTGGCAGATTAATGATTGTTATTTGGATCTACATTTTAGTTCATTTTGCTTCAGGACGTAAGTTAATAGGCTATTGATGTCATTTGAACTCAGAACTACGTGTTCTGTAAACAAATACTGTGTAAATTCTGACTGGTCATTTTGCCGCCTGATCTCTGTACCCTCAAAATATGGGTATGTTTTCTGAGAACTGTTATAGAAAATAGAAATACCTTAAAAAATATACATGCACTACTACATAATTTTTCCACTTTCCCAAAGATGAATTTTGACTTCTTTCTTAACAGAAACTATGCCTTGGGTTCTGTAAAGACTTAAGTGTAACAATATGTTTGGTTACAGCATTGTTTTGGCAGATTTTGAGATTTTTAAAATTTATTTTTCAAGTGGACCACTTCTTTATAAAAATATTGCTATTCAGCTGACTAGAGTCTTAAGATGTGAACTAGTTAGTTGGCCCTGTTCTTTTTGGCAAAGGACAAGACTAAAACAAAAATCAACCAAACAAACCCAAAATATATACTCTTATATAACACAAAGCTGTATTTTTGTTAATAAAAGCCAAATTCTGGAGGCTGGATCGCAATAAGGTCGTTTGCAGAATATATTATCCTCCTTCTGGCAGTTAATACATAGGATAAAAATAGTGCTAGATGTTTACAGCTTTTTATGTTGTTAACTCTTAGTGTTTGTTCTAAGCAGTTAAAAACAAGTATAATTAGCACTATTTTTTCAATGGAGCAATTCACAACATGAATTGGTTTGCTATATGAAAAAGATTACAAAGAATTAATTTGCAAAGTAAGGATTATTCATTTATTTCTTTTAAACATTACCCTCACTTTTTAAGCTAAATATGATCTGTAGTGAAATTATCATATTTTTTCAGGACATAGAAGATTACATTTATTCAATTTGCAAGCGTAAGTTTTAACTGTGATGTGCGTGAGATATCATATTAAGAAAATATCCCTATTAAATTCTTAGAATAGAGATAAAACTATTTAGCCATAGCTTTCTTGACTCTTCTATGTGTTTCTTTCTTTTTGTATTTGTGTTAATCTTTCTTAAAATGTATTTAGGAAAAAAAAATCCTATTCTGACAGAAAGTTACTGTATTGTTTCACGTGCTTGCAATCATAAATAATAGTATTATTTTAATAAATCTTACTTTCCTGAGCTCATAAATTTCTCTGCAGATCTTCTTTTATTATTACATCAGCTAGTAAAGAAATGTAGTATCAGAGTTACTTTACAAGTGAGCTAGAGAGCTGTCCTGTTTTACAGAACACTTTTTCACGTTTAAGATCCACTGGCTTTCCTAAAATTCAAGTGTATCCTTGGAAGTTTGTTATGGGTCATAGGCTCAGGTACCTTTTAACACCCAGAAAGTACAGAAATTAAACTTAAAAAAATGTTTTATATGTATATCTTGTCTTCCCATGAAAGCCGATATAAGCTATCACTGAAATAATGTTGCTTATTTATGTTGTACCCAGTGGACGACAGTCTATGCAAAAGAAAAACAGAAGAAAGGAAAAAAAAAGGAATGAACAAAAGAATTGTTTGTGACTGGCATTTTGCAGCATAGCTCACCAGCCTCCTGCAGCACCAGATTAGAAAATACCTCAACAAAAATTTGGTGAAGCATGTTTTCAACATAAGTAAGGAATATGAAAATATGCCACTCTTTTAAGATTACATGTTTTAAGATTTTTGAAAAGTAAAATGCAACTAGAGCTTGAAATTAAAATTGCAGTTGCTCAGTGTTCAGGGATGGAGAACAGTAAATAAATTCATTATGGTGGTGGCAGAATGTAAAGTTTCAGATTCAGTCTTTTAGAAAGCAGAGTGGAAACAAAGGATCAAATACTGACATAAAGTGATACAACTGCTGACTCACTGAGTGTAGGAAAAAACACAGTCAGTTAAATTCAGTTTTGTGGGGGTTTTAAAAATACTGATGGGAGTACAGAGACTGAAACATGAGTTTAGACCTGCTTAGAGATCAGACTAGTAATTTTCACATTCCTAGTCTCTTCCACATTTCTTCAGGATTTATTCTGTTTTGTCTCAAGCCTTGTGAAAAAACAGTTAATAATAATGCCTTGTTCTAATGGGTGATACATAATCTAAGCTCAACATATTAGTTCAAAATTGCTGCAGAAAGGTACTTAGCTGCATGCAAAAAAAAATATAGAAACACTTCTAGCCTGAAGGCAACAGGCCAAAATGCTCTAGCCAACTATCAGTTTGTAGTTTCTCAGTGTATCTGTGGTAATGCCTGCAAAATCAGAGGAAAAGACTAGAAACTTTTTTTCAGTTTCATGTTCCTAAGCACACCAAAATATTTTATTCAGTAATTTATACTGGTTGTAGGTTGGTATCTTCAGTCTTTTAGGAGAGCTGAATACATCAAACACTGGTCAGAAAAACTTATCCATCCACCTTCCTGCCTGCACTGCCCCAAGGCATGAGAAAGCGCAACGTAGCACAAAGACTGCTGAAATAATGTTTTGTCTGCCTATAAAATCTCAGTAGTTAACAACTGCAGGCATTGCAGTCACGCTTCACAGCACTGTTCTCTGCCTTTTGAATTACCACATATTAACAGTCAGTCTACTGAAAAATAAAGAATCCTCTCCCCCACATAAAGTGTGCTCAGTATTTAAATAAACCAAAAATATTTGAATTTTTCAAAGATTATTTCTTTCAGAATTTTTTAAATGCATTATACTAATGACAGTATTTTTGTAATATGTAAACAGACTGTTTTAATGGAAGATAGACTATATCTCTAATTTATAGTACTCTGATATATAGAGTTGCTGCTAATTTATTTTTAAAAGAAACTGGAAACATGTACGGGTGTTTTTCAGATTTTTTTTGTTTCTTGGGTTATTTTGGAGTTGGTTTTTGAAGTAATAACACTGACAGTGCTTTAGGAGTTTTATGCAAATATTGCTATGTCTCATAACTGATATATTGCTTCCTTGTGTCTAAGACACTAACTTGCTGATTCAGCACTGCAGATGATGAGAAACACCTTTTTGCTAACATTGCTTCCCATATTCTAATAGAGAAACAAAAGAAGAGCAAGTTCCATCTCTGTAATGTTTTGATTACACTTTCAAAATGTGCAGATTCTTCAAAGCTTCAGGAGTTGCAGAAAGAAAAGGAACTGATTTAAATATCCCTCCTTTTCGAAAAAAAAAAATATTTTTGCAGTACTGATAAAGTTAATGTTTTAATCAAATTGTACAAAAAGCATGCGTATTATGTTTACCTAGATTTGTCTCTTTGTTCCTTTAAAAATAAATACAATTTGTCTTTTTTTTTAAATTGAAAATCTGAAACAAAACCTGATGTGGTACTTGAATTTATGGCACAGACATCCATAATGATGCTTTTTGTAATCCTATTAGAGACAAATTTATCCAGATTATTTTTGTTTTAAAATTAACTTGACACTTTGTCGTAGTTCAGCCCCGATCAGGACCAGACTATGCAGTCTCTCTCTCACTCCCTCCACCCTCCGAGAGAATAGGGTGAGATGATATTAGAAAAATGGCTCAAGGTTTGAGATAAGGAGGGGGAGAAATCCTTAAAGTTACCGTTATGGGCAAAACAGACTCGACTTGGGGGAAAATACTCATTTATTTCTAAAACTAGCAGGAGAATGAGACAGGGAACAAGATAACCTCCATCCACCCCTCCCTCTTCCCGAGCTTAATATTATCTCTACTACCTTCCCCTCCCGAGCGGCACAGGTGGGAAGAGGGAATGGGGGTCGCGGTCAGATCATCATGCGTTGTTTTATGCCACTGCATCATTGTCGGGGGAAGAACTCCTCACATTCCTCCTCTGCTCCAGCATGGGGTCCCTCCCACGGGCCACAGTCCTTCGTGAAACTGATCTGGCATGGGTCATTTCTTCCACGGGTGCAGTCCCTCCAGAACAGCTGCCCCAGCACACTCCCTCCACGGGCCACAGCCTCCTTCAGGCCTCCACCTGCCCCAGTGTGGCGTCCTCCATGGGCTGCAGGTGGATCTCTGCCCCTCCATGGACCCCCATGGGCTGCAGGGGGACAACCCGCTCCACCATGGTCTTCACCACAGGCTGCAGGGGAATCTTGGTCAGGAGCCGCATTACTCCTCCCCCTCCTTCTCCACTGACCTTGGCATCTGCAACCTTTTCTCACAACAGGCTGGCAGACGCCTCTCAGGATCCTTTTTACATCTTATTCACTTCTCATCTCCTCTCCACTTCTTGCAGCCAGGCTGGGCCGAGTTGGGCCCAGTCAGCTGCCCAGTGGGAGGCCAGAGGGTGAGGCCTGCAAGGCCCACAAGGCTTGTGCCTCCCCGTCTCTGCCCCCGCTCAGCTGTTTCACATCTTCTCTTCTCTTTTTTTCCCCTGTTTTCCCCTTCTTAAATACGTTATCGCAGAGGCATTATCACGGAACATTCTGCTACCAATTGGCTCAGTCTTGGTCCACGCTAGGCCCGTCCGAGTCCACTGAACAAAGGGGAGCAACTTCTAGCAGTTTCCTACAGAAGCTACTACCTTAGGCCCCCCCCTCACTTAACAAAACCAGAACACACTTGCACAGATAACAAACGTAATCTCATTCAGTTCTTCTGTCTCCTTACGTGTTCGGTATAAATCTAATGAAATTCTGATGTCAGTGAAATTCTTCACTTTTACTTAAGCATGATGTGATCAAAATCAAGCTTCCTTTATTTTAATAATTGTTCTGAGAAAATGCATCTACTGAAATCTCCAGTGATATTTTCTATTTCTAATTAATGCAAAGATTAACAACCCCTTAAGTCAATAAGTTTGCCACTCACTGGTTTTACTTTATATTTCCTTTATTTTGAAGTATATATTCTACCCTGACACAGACCGGTGCAAAAGGTTGGTGATATCCATGGAGCAGACTTTGCATAGAACTCATGAGACAATTTCACAGTAAATCCATTGAGTTCATATAATTGTCAGACTTCGTTAAGTCCAGGGGTTATCTTCTCAGGAAACTCTTCATTTCCAAGTATTATGGCTGCCTACCAGAGCCCCATTCATCTGCTCTCTCACTTGCCCTCATCAACAGAACAGGAGAGAAAATAAGATTAAAAAACTCATGGGTTGAAATAAAGACAGTCTATTAAGTAAAGTAAAAGCTGTGTGCAGAAGCAAAGCATTAGTTTTAGGGATTAGTTCAGTAGATCTCATCAGCAGGCAGATGTCCAGACACTTCGAGTGAAGGAGGGCCTCAGCATGCATATGGGTTGCTTCAAAAGACAAATGCCACAGCCCCAAACACTCCCCCTCCTTCTCCTTTCTCTCAGCTTTTATTGCTGAGCACGAGATCATATGATACGGAATATTGCCTTGGTCAGTTTGGTTCAGCTGTCCTGGCTGTATCACCTCCAAGCGTCTTCCATGTACCCAGCCTACTGGCCTTTGGGGGTGGGTGTTGAAGAGAAAGCCTTGATGCTGTGGGAGCCCTGCTCAGCAACAGCCAAAACACTGGTGAGTTATTAATTCCGTTTTGGTCATAAATGCAAAACACAGCACTATGCGGGCTGCTGCGAGGAAAGTTAACTCTATCCCACCCAGACCCAGTACACCAAGGAACACTGATACGTATGATTTATGTATTGCATTCAGATATCTGACCTTTGTGAGACGTTCTCTATGCTCTCTAGTTCAAATGAATCATAAACTGAGGTTGCGAATCTGAAAAAGCTTCAGGGGATAAATTTGCACAGTAAAATACTATGCTCAACTTGATCAAATACATTAATGATCAGGCTTTTGGTAACAAGCAATAGGGATTTTTTTTTTTTTTTTTTGCTAATTTTTGTCACGTAAACAAAATGCCAAAGATCTTGGAAACAATTCAGAGGAGAACTTATTAAAGGGAAAATTAAAACATTAAAGGGATATTGGGAGGGGGAACAACTAAGACTGCTTCCTGGCAGTCTTATTAATTTTAGTTTTGTGCATTGTAGATTTAATTAACATAATCCCATTTGAAGTGCAGTGTTTTACATGGAAGAAAAATATCCTAATGACTGATCTTCAAAGAGAGAGGAGAGAAGGAATTAAGCTAAACTATATTGCAGAAGGTTAAGTAACATATGTTCGCTGGCCTTTCAGTGAGCTAAATAATAGGATTAATATTTAATTAATGCACATTAAGGAACAACTATCTTCTTGGCATTTCATGACTCTGTTTATATTCACTGAAATTGTTGGGTTTTTTTTCCTCATTGAAAAGATGGAGTAAAATCAAGCCTCTGTTAAAATAATTCTAAAATGGCTAATTCTCAACAAGACACTGCACTGGTTGGGGCATTATTTCAGTCACACTACTGTACAACATCATAGAACCAAATTGCTTTTTCTTCTCACCTTCTTGAATGCAATGTGTACAAATAGACTTCTATTTCAGTCTCTGTTCCTAACACTCAGAATGTTTTTATTAATTTTCTGGAAGAAGAGGGAATATGTGGTCTTTCGGGTATATATATATATGGCTTTGAAATTTTGTTCTGAGGTAGTTATTTTTACATGGCAAAATATGTATGCTTAATGTACCTTTTTCCACAAATTTTGTATCTCCTAACAAATATTTTACTGGACATAGTGAAATAAAAACCTTAAAGATCTCCAAACATTCAAAAATTGTGCTCCTAGGAACAAGGGATTTGGTTTAAAGATCTGGATTTTTAAATTAAACTACTGAAAATCTCCACTATCTGTTAAATTTATTTTTATTTTTTTTATTAGTCATCTTCTTAAAAACTGTTCTCTAAAATCACAACAATCAGAAAGTTCTTTAGTAACAGCTCAGAATTGTGTCAATTTTTTCAGAACCAGAACCAAATAACTAAACCAAGAAAATACTCTGAGCCTTAGAACTGATAATAAAATCAAGAGAGAGAATTTTGATGAAATAACTTCTTATTATGTTTGTTGTAGAAAAATACTGCTGTTGCTCAGAATGGCTTTGAATAAAGGACATCCGATTTCATCCAGATGCTCTCAAGTTCTCTTTGCAAAATACCATAATCAATCATCCATAATGTTCCAGTTAATCTTAGAATCAGAAGAGACAAAAATGGAACCATCTTAATCAGATGCTTAATGCTGAGTAGTTCATGGTAATATATTCTTTAGTATCATAGCTAGAGTAAATGCAGTTTTCAAGGTATTGCAGTAAAATAAATAATAAAGTAGAGGAAATCAGAAATTTGGGAAAAGTTGTATAACAAATAGAAAATTCTTCAAAAAGTAATGAATGATGTTCAATATGTTTTTGTGATATTTTTGCATTATCCTCAGAGCGATGTGCAAGAAGAATGGCTTTATCAAATTAGTAATATGATATGAGCATCAGTTTAGAATTACGAAAAACACAAATCTTTTCAGAATTATAGTGGAAATATTAAACTTTTTCTGTGACCTATGAGCCTAGGTTTGCCCTTCTTAGTAAAAATAAAATAAAAGATTGCAAAGGATAAAGATTATAGTGGCCCTTCCCCTTCCAAATATTTTAAATATTATTCCCAGTACTAGGCATCTATATTATTAGTATCCTGAGTACTTATAATTTGTTCTCTGTCTATATATACTTAGTTTCACAGTATGATATTTCATTCAATATTTTGATATTTGGGGATAATACAACACTAATTTGGGAATAAAGTATCTCTACTTTTATCATGGGAAGGAAAGGGAAGGTGCGGGAAGGGAAGGTGCGGGAAGGTGCGGGAAGGGAAGGTGCGGGAAGGGAAGGTGCGGGAAGGGAAGGGAAGGTGCGGGAAGGGAAGGTGCGGGAAGGGAAGGTGCGGGAAGGGAAGGGAAGGTGCGGGAAGGTGCGGGAAGGGAAGGTGCGGGAAGGGAAGGGAAGGGAAGGGAAGGTGCGGGAAGGTGCGGGAAGGTGCGGGAAGGGAAGGGAAGGGAAGGGAAGGGAAGGGAAGGGAAGGGAAGGGAAGGGAAGGGAAGGGAAGGGAAGGGAAGGGAAGGGAAGGGAAGGGAAGGGAAGGGAAAGGAAAGGAAGGGAAGGGAAGGTGTGGGAAGGTGTGGGGAGGTGTGGGAAGGTGTGGGAAGGTGTGGGAAGGGAAGGGAAGGGAAGGGAAGGGAAGGGAAGGGAAGGGAAGGGAAGGGAAGGGAAGGGAAGGGAAGGGAAGGGAAGGGAAGGGAAGGGAAGGGAAGGGAAGGGAAGGGAAGGGGAGGGAAGGGAAGGGAAGGTGTGGGAAGGTGTGGGAAGGGAAGGGGAGGGAAGGGAAGGGAAGGGAAGGGAAGGGAAGGGAAGGGAAGGGAAGGGAAGGGAAGGGAAGGGAAGGGAAGGGAAGGGAAGGGAAGGGAAGGGAAGGGAAGGGAAGGGAAGGGAAGGGAAGGGAAGGGAAGGGAAGGGAAAGGAAGGGAAGGGAAGGGAAGGGAAGGGAAGGGAAGGTGTGGGAAGGTGTGGGAAGGGAAGGTGTGGGAAGGTGTGGGAAGGGAAGGTGTGGGAAGGTGTGGGAAGGGAAGGGGAGGGAAGGGAAGGGAAGGGAAGGGAAGGGAAGGGAAGGGAAGGGAAGGGAAGGGAAGGGAAGGGAAGGGAAGGGAAGGGAAGGGAAGGGAAGGGAAGGGAAGGGAAGGGAAGGGAAGGGAAGGGAAGGGAAGGGAAGGGAAGGGAAGGGAAGGGAAGGGAAGGGAAGGGAAGGGAAGGGAAGGGAAGGGAAGGGAAGGGAAGGGAAGGGAAGGGAAGGGAAGGGAAGGGAAGGGAAGGGAAGGGAAGGGAAGAAAGAAGGAAAAAGGAAAAAAAAATGTGGGGACAATCCAAACCTACACTTTTAAAAGCAAGAGCCTTCCTTCTTTTTCACCTTCAGAATGTGACCTTCACACTAGTGGTAAAGTTGTGTGGCTTTCAGGTCATATAGTGTGTACGTAAGGAAGCAGCATGGAATAGATGATGCACAGGTATTACTGCTGGGATGCACCTAAATTCTGTATCATGGTAACACTCTCCAGACCTGCCTTCTACAGATCAGCATAAAAGGGTATTACATGGCTTGTCCAATGAGATATAGGAAAACTTAACAGTAGACATATTATTTCTTTAGAGATACTATAATAGAAATATATTATTTCTCTAGTCCTTCCACATTTTATGCACATAGAATCCTGTTAGCAGTTTTCACCTTATAATATTTTTAATTCACTTTTTTAGCATTTAAAGTACATATAAAGCATTGCATTTAAAGCTCCATGTACACTCTACACATTCAGCAGTTTCTCAGTGTTACGAAGCTAGCAGGAAAGGCACGTATTTCACTGAAGATGGAATTTGGGATCATATTAATTAATTCATCACTATAAATCACTGGAAGAGAGCATAGCTTGTTAGCTGCAGTCACTCAGATACTAATCAGTGGCTCATTAGCTTTAAAAATATCAACCTGGTTGAGCTATCATTGCTCTGCACAGTAGACTGATGAGTCACATTAGAGAGAATGCTACATGGCACATAGAAAAATTACTTTTACCCATTATCCAAGCTACATGCACAAAATCTTACGGGAAAATCAGTGGTAAAGACACTCACCTAGACAACGACAGAAAAAGCACTGCAACTGACCTCAATTTTTGTGCCTCATTTTGCTGCTAAGTGCTACTTAGCCCAGTCCTATATGCCTTGTACGTGCAAGGTTCTGATTTGCTCTAAACAAGGGAGTTCAAATTACCTCAGAAGAAAAAAATTAGGCCCTATCATTCTTTGTTTTTTACCAGGAGAAATTTTTCACCCATTCCCAAATGTTAGTTTTATATTATAAGATACAGACAAGTAGAATTAAACACAAATCCAGTCGTATTACATACTTACGATGCAACAATTTTAAAACTCTATAAAATGTCAAAGAACATTTTTGAAGTGTGAATAATAATGCCTTCAACACTAAATGAGTCTCCTGTAATTAATATGCTCACATTAGTGTAAACATTAGCTGGTTGAAGTTGATTTTTGTGCTCCAAAAGGACTGCAATTTTACAATGAAACAATGTTTATTCACAGTCATTTCTGCAGAGGTTTCCAGGTACCTAAATAAGTTAAATCAGAGTTAAGTAGGGGCTCAGCATTCATAAAGGCACTCTGAGGCATCAGTATACTCAGCCAGATGCAAGAGGTGCAGTTTTCTGAAAGACACAATTATGCCAAGGCTGTAATTGTAGGAGAAAGGGCAACAAGCCTTTACTAGTTTCTCAGCACTGAGCATTAAGTTGATTTTAACAGAGCAAACATGTAAAAGAACTATAGGCTTCTAAATACAGGGGGATTTACAGAGTGGAAGAGGTAGTTGAACTTTTGGCTCTGTTCACATGATTTGCAGACTTGTCAAGTCGTAGATGAGGACGTTTGCATAGCCCCTACCTCCTGTTTGTTCATGTGGTTCCTGGAATGAAATGCATCCTGGAGCATGGCATTTGCAGCAAGGGAAAAGGAAAACAATCAGCAGGAAGAAAATCTCTGGCAGCAACCTAGTGCTTTATACATACGTGTGTGACCTGGTGTGCCCCCAGGCTCACATATCAGAAAGCTTTGTGTCCAGTCCCATCCACCAATACCTATCTGCATAATGTCCTTCAAGGCATGAATTTCTCATGTTAAGTTTCTGTACACTCAAAGATCTGTATTTTTATATCAGTATAATTTATACTGCTATCATTAAGCAGCTATATATAAATGTTTAATGTTCAAACAACTTTACCTCAGCTATTAAAAGTTTGGAAACATGCAATGATTTAAGTACTCACCATTGCAGTGAGTGGTATCTTACCAGTGCTTCTGATCTTAGAGAAGCATTGCAATTTTTCAAGGTAATTATGGCATGTTTTCTCACAGCCTAACCTACTCTTCAAATTAAATGTAAATGTCACCAAAATAGATATAACTTCTAAGCTCTCCTAGAATGCATAGCAGCAGATTATCACTGCTCATTTTAATTACAAGAATGTTTTCAACTACTAGAACAAGAAATCAGATTATTTTATAATATAGTACTTGCGGTAGCATCCAGAACAACTTCCAAAAAAAAATACAATAGTCAAGGACATTAATGCATAAGTTAATTGCCTTCTCTTTGATTGTACTTGGAAATTTCTAAATGTCTTTTTTTCTTTGATTAACTCAATTTGTTGGAATGTTACTTTGATCCCAAACATTCAGCACTGAACCGTGAAGCCTGAACAGAAAAAAATGTCTGGGTAACCCTTTCCAAGGCCAGAGTGCAGGTTGAGTGAAGAGTGCCACAGACCTTTGGTTCAATGCTTCCTGAAAAGGTTAACCTTTCCCTTTTGTAATTCTTTGGGTTTTTATTTCACTATCAAGGTACCAGGACTGGTTGTTTTTCTCCTAGAGTGTAATCCATATCTACCTGGTCTTGTATGAAGATACTCGCAGGACATTCAGGCTCTTACTTCAGATTCGTCAACTTGTAATCAGGGCTTTGGATGTCACATGACTTTCAGTGATGCTGCTCCCACATTGTTACAGACTGTGTGCTTTGTAGTTCAGAAAGTGTTCTTCATCTGTGTTAATACTACACTTTTTTTATGCAATGTGACCGCAGATTTTGCAGGAAATGTGAGTGAGGTGAAAACAATAATCATGCAAAGGATCTTGCACTGCTGGAAGCATGTGAATCTCAATGAGGGGTGACACCTACCTCCTTAAGTAGTGACACCTACCTCCATAAGTACTCAAGTACTTATGGCACCTTTCTTTGGTTGGCTGGAGTGTTTTAGTGTCTTATTTTTTGTTGTCCTTTATACTTCGAAATGCTGCTCTTGAGCCTTGTTCCTTTCTCTATCAGCCAAGAATAGAATAGATGATTAATAAAATAGAAAGAGAATAGATTGATCCTATCCTGACAGCTCTGAACATAGTTTCTATCTGAATTTATTTTAAAGATGATGTATCTTACCCTGAGTTTAACAAAAGATGAATAACATTCTTAAGGTATGTAAAGCTCATCACCCCCACACACAGAGGGGTGCAGAGGCAGAGGGCAGCGGGGAGCCCCAGTGCCCCAGTCAGAGATACCAGCCGCTGTCCCAGCCTCCCCAGGGCTGTCCCAGAGAACATCAGCCCCATGGGCTCTGTGGGATGGAGGTCATTATAGGATGCAGAGGAAGAGCCTTCTAGAATTCTGCAAGACTTACTGTGGGATGCTTAAAGGAGAAACCAAAAGTGAGGAAAGGGAGATATTAAAATAAAATGGGGTAGAGAAAGAGTGAGATAACAGACTGGTAAGGGGATAAAAAGTGCCAATTGCCTGTAAACAGTTTGCTGGTCAGCATGCTGATGTGGCCTTGCCATGTGCCTGGTCATCATGGTCTGTCCTGTCATCTCATTAGAGCCCATTTCTAACTCTTTTCCTGGATAAGGTACACTCTGTTCTGTGTGCATGTGTGTGTGTTCAGGGTCTGAGCGCAGCAAACGTGTTCACGTGTGATGGTGTGTGAATATCAAGCAGTACTAGTGAGTAGGGTAAGAGCTTTTGAGCTGAATATCAAAGCCTAATCTTGGAGACATCAGAGGGTCTGTGAGCTGGCCATTGGAGGGGCCAGGAGGTCTCAAGCAGGTCCCAGAGAGGCTATGGAGTCTGGAGGTTGATTTAGAGGCAGTTTGTGCATGTGTGTGTGTGCACATGAGTCAGGGGTGGCTGAGTCCAGCTGCTGGAGGCATCCATCTTGTGCATGTGTTGTCTTCCCAATAATGGATCTCTCTATTGCTCAGACAGAGGATCAGGCCAATAGCACTCAAAGCATTCATGTGAGAGCTGAATTTTCTGTTTATGTTGATGTGTGCTGCCAGCTGTATGTATATGTATACATGTATTATATGCATATGTGCCAGTGAGGGACACATGCTCAGCCTTGCTACTGGATGGACCTGGGGACAAGGAGCAGCAGCCTCACCTCTGTTGAGCTATGGGATCTGGCAGCTACTTACAAATATTAAATAAATCTGACATAAGCAGTGATAAATGATGAACATGTGACTAGGAAAATTCCAGGCTCTTCTCTTTTCTGTACCAATGTCTTAGGTACAGGCAATAAATCTGACATCCTCCACCTTGAAGACTAAGAGTATCACCTTTGTGAAATCTTTAGGTCTTAATCAGTGGATATGACTCATGCGATTGCTTGCCACAGCACAGAGTACACCTCTAGCAAGCCAAGTGACAGAATCTGGATTTGTATGCAATTAGGCAATAACACCAAAGGCTCACAGGAACCCAGACCTTGGCCTCTTCATCACTGTTAAAACGTGTGAACTCTTAAAAGAAAGTGTCATCCTCTGTGCTTACTGCCACATTGAGAGTAAATGAAGTAAAGCTACAGCAGTATCAGGTTCTATTACCACCCTTTGCTTGTGTAAGTTGTTTTGTTTTGCAGTGGAATGACTTGAAATTATAATGATGCAGGAGGTACACGTCTGTCAATAGGATTGTGCACAATTATGCTTGGGTTAATGTGTTTAGCCAGGGTGTTAGAAGGATGGTCTCCTAATGAGATGATCATGTATCTGCTGCTTTTTCTGTCTGCTCACATATATTATACTACAGAATCATGCTCCATGTTGTAGTGTGATTATTCTTTCTTTATAAGATACATATTTTGTTTCCTGCCTACATAAACACATTCAGTCTACAGGAATCTGGGAGGTTGAAAGAAGGTGATTCAGGGATTTGTATATTCAGGTAAATGAAGATTGCTGTAAAACATGCCTGTTTCATTGGCTGTAGGAGACCAAAAGTACAGTGATGCTTTATTCTGGCATGAAGTTATTCTGTATGGTGCAGAAAGTTTCAAGACATGTGAGTTCTAACTGCATTCACATCCCTTTCTCCAAGCTACATTTGGCAAAGAAAAGCAAAGAAGACCTATGTGAACATTATCTCAAATACTTGTCATTTTATTACAAGAGTGATACTCCCTGTGCCAGTTATACATTCCACATTTTTACATGATCCTCGGAGATTTTGTGCAAATTATCCTCATCGGATTAGAATTTCTGTACTACTGGGGTATGTTCTGTAAGTCAAAAGAGATATCAAAAGTAAAAATAAACCTAAATATGTAAAAGATGAGTAAATCAAAGATAACCACTGAAAGCAAAGCCAAAATTAAAAAATGCACTACTGAGTAGACATATGCAATGTACTACATTAATTAAGCTTTTTGAGGCAAAAAAAAAAATGTTTCAGCATGGTAGATAAAAACAGAAGATTAATGCTGTGGCAGAAAGAGAACAGAGCCATCTGCCTGCTTACTGCTGTGAAAAGGGCACTTAGAGAGTTAAATGGAAGACAAGGGTTTAAAACTGGAACTTTAGAACTTTGAAAAGGGTTATTTCCCTGAGTTCCAGTGGGAGTGATATTTTTTAGTACTTTTTTAAAGTACTGAAACTAATGCATAGGAAATAGTGTATATAGGGGTCTCTACCCTTCTTTAGATAGTAAACTTCTATTTACAGGAAAAATACAGGGGGAAAATCAGAGTAATTCATAGCACACCAAAGACTCGTGCCCCAGTTCCAGCTCTATTAAAAGCACATGGGCTTAAGTCATATGAATCATAGCAAACCAGCTGTGAAAGGAGAAAATAAACAAGACCTACATATCATTTCCCCCAAATTTGAGGCCCAAGTCCCAGTTAAACAATTATTCATTCAGACAGGAAATACTATGAGGGCTCATACATTTAATGTAGGAGAAATAATTATAATTCTAAGACAAAATACTGCAGTTTCCTTAAGCACAAATATTTACAGTTAGACTTCTCTCAAAAAGTATCTATAAGTGCTAAGTATTTTTTAAGATCCATAATTGTTACTCCATGCCATTACTTCCAGGTTAGGGACTCCATAGTAATACTGGCATAATTCAGATCAGCATTTGATGTGTAAAATTCTGCCACATCACCTACCTCTAGACTTCTGCAACAGCAGAGATTTGTATGTGAGACAGTTGTCCAAACTCCCTTTACAGTCAGAGGAGAGCAAGAACACTTCTATAAAGAGGGTGATTCATCTGGCCTGTTTTAGATGTCAACCTTGGGAGGAGATGAATCACACTTTGGAAGTGCCTCTTTCTTTCCTCTAACTATAAAGGGAGTTTAGATAATTAGCTCAGATGTGATTGTCTCCACTGTAAATGCACAAAGTTTGAAGTGATGAATCCCACCTCTACTCTGGTAATGAGTAGCATCTTCCCTCCTGAATCGTCCCATTGAAATCAACTGTAAACAGTAAAACAAAAATACTAATGTGCAGATCCTTTATTTCTGCAGAATTTACAGGACCTATATAAACTTTGATTCCTATATAAACTTTGATTAAATGTACCAAATCTCTAGGAAGTAGGGGGAAAAAAAAACCCTAATGTATGGTTGCAGGGAAACTGCAGGGAAATTATAGTAAGCAAATAAATAGTTCTATTGAAAGTGGAATTAATGAAGCTTAGGTCCCTATGGATTTGTGTTTCTTGGTTGATTTATTTTGTAAGTGAATTTTAATAAGGCTGTTGTTGAAATTCACTTTTTATTAGATGTCAGAGATTCTGCAGAGGCAAGAATTGTTATGACTGCCTCAACCAGAGGCAAAGCTTCAGTGAGAAGATATGCATTATTGACATGGGAGCAACCATGTAGGAAAGAATTCTTGCCTAAAAAGTTGATTCTCTGGTGTCTGGCAAGAGACATGTTTTTCCCTGTGCTTTGGCTTTGTTCAGATGTAGATGGACTCTCTCTTCCTTACCTGGATGCCTACTAACATGAAACGCGTGGGGATTTGAGATCTCTCTTGCTCTACCAAATTTAACAAAAAAAATTGCCAGCAGGTATTCGTCAGAAGTTATTGAGGTAAAATAACAAACAGACTCAGGACTTTATACATAGATGCACCTGTGCATTTATGTGGGAAATCAAGGCAAAAATACAAGAAGCAATTTATTTATGCTGTTCTTAAGATCCTTTCAGACATCTAATTGCTGAGGACTTCAGTTTTACATCTTATTTGAAAGAAAGCCCTTCCAGTCATTTTATGTCCCCTAGTACCATGCTGAGGCCATTAGTTCAGCACTAACAAAGCCATGTGCCACCTGCTGCTCTTTAGATGTTTCAGATCAAAGTTGTGAAATGACCTGACCCAGGATGTTTATCCGGGAAAGTATTTAACCACTTGATTTCACAAAAGCCTGAGGAAAAATGTATTTCTCTCAGTATCACTGTGTTCTCAAATTAAACTAGTTTTCCAGCCCAACCTCCATCCCTTCTGTTCCTGAGGGTTCAGATATGTATTTGGGGTTTGGTATTCTTAATGTTTACCACCTATTTTCACAGTATCTCATTTCTTTAACTGCTTAGGTACAGAACTGGATCCATTTTGTCATGGTTGATTCAGTGTTCCCGAGAAAACAGGCTGAATGTATTTTTCTCTTCACAGCTCCTTGTGCTCCTGTTTCTTAATCAGGGAAATGACATGTGGTCGCTGTGATAGTCTAATTACTGGAATAAATTCAGGTTGAAACTGTTACTCCATGCTGCAGCTCTCAGCCTTTGTCAGACTCTATGACAGCCTACGTGACAGACTCCAAACCACAGGACATTTCAGGCATCTATCTGTGTAGCTAGGTGTTTTCACTGCACGCTTCACTAAGGTGGCAGAGCAGTAATACTGAAGTAGCAGTTCAAGGAACAACTTAGAGATTTGTGCATTAGGCAGACTTCTTCCTCATTTTGCATGGAGCTGAAAAAAAAAATTTAACAAAGAAGAAGTCTGAGTCCTGCAAAAGCAGGAAAGCTACCAGCAAACCAAACAATTACCCTTGAAGCTATACCGTCAGAAAATGTTACAAATGCTGTATTTGCGTGTACTATATAAAGGCAGTGTGTAAGAGATCCACATTACGACCATCCAGGCTTTAGGCTTATTTTTTGGTCTGATGCAAAACAAAAGGAGAATCTATAACATTAGGGAAAAAAATCACTTTACACATATTGCTGTGAATAGTTGGATGTATGTTTCCAGAGACATGTTCAAGAACTAGGATCAATTTCAACAAATCAAACTCAGTACTTCACACTTTAAACCCTCTTAGCTGTAATAATCCATACTTATTTCACATCAATCAAAACATAAAAATTAAAAATGTAAAAATGGAAAGCAAGTGCATATAAACCAAAAAGAGAAATGCCTTCTGAAAGTGCAACTTATAAGCCACCATTTCCTTTGTCTTTTCCTTCGTGGGTACGATATTATTTTTACATCAATTTAAAAATCAGTAAAGAATTATTAATCTTTTTCCTAGATTTGTTAGAGGGTATTATGTTTGTTCTGAAATTTGTTTTGTGTTCTGCTTTCAGAGTTCATTAGCTGCCTCCTTCTTTGACACCAGAACTCTGTGCTTTTAGTTTCCACTGAAATCCTTACGAAAAAATTTACTGAAACACAATTACTAGATTCTTGTTTTTATGGACCAAGACTGGCACCTTCTGGTGAATGAATTTCAATTCACTACAGAAATATAATGTCCTCAACCGTACCCTAACAGACGTGCTTTTAACAAGTTGCTATTTAAAGATATTCCAGTATCCTAGATTTATTTTCCCTTCTGACTTTAAACTTGTAAAGTAATAGTATTTCACAATACATATACATGAGTAAATTTACATGTAGATATATGAGGATTTATGTGAAAGTTTATTACTTTATTAATTAATGGTCCTCAAATTAAACAAATTATTTTGTATAAATTAATTTTTGACTCTGAGACTAGCAAGCTGGCTAATGTGATAGACTGACAAAAGATAATGAAAGTTATTTGAGAAATAGCATTTAAGCTTGAAAAATACAGTTAGTGAAAACATGCACTACTTATTCCAAGTATTTTTACCATTATGTTCTATTACAGTACAGATATGTTTACCAAAGCTGGATTGCTGGTTATTTTTTATAAGCAGGAGATGACAAAGTAGATTATATTTTAGATGCATTTGGGACTTATTTGTTTGAATTGGTGCAATTATTAGAGATGTTTCTGCCATAGGTTCACAGCTACCAGCAGATCCCAAAACCTTGGTGTTTTACTGTCTGCAACAGAATAATCCATTAAATCTCCATGACAGAAAAATAAATTATTATGTGGAGTAATTTTGATGGAATAAAATTTATATATATATATATATATTAAAATGTCACAAGGAGGGAAAGAATAAACTTTTTTTTTTGTTTTGGGGCTAGACAGCCTAGCTTTTCATGTTCAGTAGCCATTTAAAATGGAAGCAAGACACAGCTCTAGTCTCCTTGAAAAGTTGTACGTGTTGTCTAGCAGAAGTAGCTTTCTAACATTTCAGGCAGAGATTGATTTGTGCCCTCTAATCCACCCCTACTGCACTATACTATAGGCAGAAGACGGCTTGCATTAAAAATAGAAAATATCTGGGAAAGTTTAAAGGATCTTGTAGTATGCTTGATTCCTCCCATGATGTTTTTGTGTGGGATTTATATTCCTGCATGATGTAGCATGCTGGAAAAGAGGTGTAGATTATGTCCATTCACTGATTTGCTAATCAAAGTTAAGATTTTTTTTTTAAATTACAAACTTAATTCAGTACTAGTAAATTTATGAAAGTCTAGATAATATGGCTGTGTAAGATAGCAATCAATGGACCTGATCCATTGAGTTCCTTCCAATTTGATGATCCTAAACTGGTAGAATTTTCAGTTTTGTCCTTTCCTGAAGCACCAGCATCAGCCACTCACCTTAAAGGTGCTTTGGATTAACCCAGTCCTGGAAATTTGGTCACTCTCCAAAACTATTTTATTTTTATCCTAGTTTAGCGCAAATTTCACCATTGTTTTTAAGGCTTCAGGTACTTACTTGTACAATGGAAAATGTGACCAAGTCCACCATATTCTTTCATATAAGCCAAGGAAGAGTCATCTCTTTGCAATTATCTTTGATGACTACAGACCCAATTAATCAGTCTAAATGGTTCCATGTCCCATTTTCTTATCCCTTGTGTCACCCAGTCCAATCAGATTTCTGCTGAGTTGCATCTCATGCTCACTTGGATGCTCACTTCTAACATCTCTCATTTGTGCTGTGCCTGCTTTCCACATCTCTTCCCAACCAGGTCAGAATTCAGAGATAAAGAAAACAGTACACCAATTTGTAGTTTTTTTAGTCTCTTTCAGACAGTACCTGGCAGGATGCCATTCACATCAAGAATAAGGCAACTTGGTGTCCTTGAAATAAGAGCGTAAAACCTGCCAACTAATTGTGCTTGATGGGACATTATCACTGGATAAATTGTTTTCCTACAGCAGCACAATTCACTTTTGGAATATACTGCAGATAACTATAATGGGAAGATTGTGATGGTAAAAAGGAAGAGTGTCATACTTTTAATTTGAAATATTTCTATTTTATTAAGATAAAAATGCTTGATAGAGATCATACCTTGGCATATGCAATGTATTTCGATGTCAAGAACTTCAGTAAAATCAAGCCATGTCTCTAGAAGTGATTAGCTGGGAGCTATAATTTCGTCCACCCTCTTCTGTACTATTGTCTTTAATTTTTATTCTTACTTTTATGAAAACTTACAAGCAATGACATTTACACTGCAATAGTACACAAAAATTATCATAATGTACCATCTTGACAGTAGTCAGTATTTGTGTTTCCTTTTCAATGATTATAGACCTGTTATTCTAAAGAAGGCATTATTTTATTCTGAAAATGTGACTTTGTACATCTTTTTATGTCTTATTAAGGGACCCTCTAGGACTTAAAAAGAAATGTCTCCAGAAAGATTTCATGTTGTTACAAGGTGGAATAACAATGATTTATAAGCTTTGTTTGCTACCTAGACATTGCTTAAGAATCTTGTGCCATAATTGCCTGCAGCAAGAAAAGCAAGTTTGTCTATTTCTTCAAGCAACAGTCAAAAGCAGCCACAGACAAGTTGCTAAGTATTTTTCATAATTAATTAACAACTTCTTTCCTACTTAACAAAAATTTTAACATTCATAATGGGGAAAGTCAGATGTTTTCAAAAGGAATATCTGTTTTGAAGGTTTCAGTCAGTTACCAGACATGCCCTACCATCCTGGCTGACGTGTAGTTCCACAACTACTTTTTAAAATAGTGAAGGAAATAGAAGTTGCTCCAGGTGTTTTCTCCTTAGTTCTGCAGCCACACAGGACATGTCATTGGCACTGTGTCCATGCAACAATTCCGGATATCTAGGATGAGAAAAAGAAAATTACCTTTGAAGTAAAGGAGTAGTGAGGAATGGAATGAGAGAGAAGAGGGAGCAGGAGGGACTTGCTGTTGCGAATTTTGATGTTATATGAGCATTGGCAGCCTGAAGACTACAGTTCTCTGTCTGCAAAACAAATATAGCACAGACAGCACTAGTATATGTTTTTTACATGCTTCCTTAGAGACTGCACATACTAGAGAGAGTAGGAAAGCTGTCATCAAGTGAGGCAACATGTGCTAGTGAATTGGGCATGGGACTGAAGGACCTGAAGTTGATCCTCGCTTGATATAAATTATTGCAACTCCATTACACCTCTGCTGTCTCTATGGGACTACACAAATTTACTGTGGTTGGAAACTGAGCCAAGAGACCTAATTTTGTTCCTGGCAATACTTATGAACTACTGTTATATGAATTTGGATATTTCGGCATTCCATCTTTGCAAAATTTCAGCTTTCCAGCTTTGCAAAATATGAAAAGATATAAAAGGAACTGCGAGAAAAAGAGATTAGCATTGCTGGTTGAAGTAAATGCATTCCAGTCCTAACTGTGGATTTCTGTCATTTTTGTTATCAAGGAAAATTTAAAGCTGCAAAGTGGACCTACTTGTCCTCTCAGATTAATCTAATGGAAGGTCAGTTACACCATCACACCGATGGTGCCCTACTACTCCATTCTCCATTCCTACCACTTTCTTGTCCTATCTCGGCCAGAAGACTACCATAGAGTTTTAGGAAGTATGTTGTGAGTGGTAAGTAGGAAGTCTGAAGCAGATATTTTGTGCATTTTCCTGAAAGATACATCTTTTTTACAGTTGTTTGCAATTGCGGGAAGTGGACTGGATTTGATGGTTCAGCTAATCCTCCTCCCAAATTGTTTTATTTTGCAAAGCACATTTTTATGACTCACAATCAGATGTCTTGCACATGACAGCTCTCTGACTGTTGTGGAAAAATGTGATGAAGAAAATGTAATTTAAATAGTTACAGTAAACATTTTTGTAAATCTTGAGTTAATTTTTCTCACAGATCAGATATTCTATCTCCAAAAAACTATGTAGGGAATATCTGCCTCAGTGGAAAGGTAAGGATACTCGTTGTGCTGAAAAAGAGAATTTTGGTGTTGGTTTTCGATGTTTTAACTGCAGGAATTTAGGGTTTGTCTTATGACAAGAAAAACACAGAAGGTAATACATAGTCTTCAAAATCTTAACAAAACCACTTTAGTTTAAACAATAGATTCTGTGAATAGATTCTGTGAATAGATTCTGATCAGCTTGTTTTATAAATGTAATGTTGCAGACTGGCACAGAACAGTCACTTATTTATGTCAGTGTAATTTAGAATATAAACATGAATTATGTAACTCTTAAGTCATTCTACCTATTTCTTTGCCAGACTGTTCTCCATTGTATAAACACTAACATTTTGTCCACTTCCATTTATATTTTCCTAGCTGTAAAGCTTCTATTACTTCTTTTGTGAGATCATTCCCAAGGAAAGTAAATCTTTCTGTTGAGTTATTCTTGGATTATTCAGTTTAAAGTTTTCCTTTCATCATTTCATTCTTCTGCTCCTTCTTACACCTCTTTTTGTTATGCAATAAAATTTGACTGTGCTCCTGCCTGACTGCATCCTTCAGTAACAGTTTGTTAGCATGTTCCCTGCTATCTGCTCCTTAGCCAAGCCATAGTATTTAGCTTTTCTCATAAACTAGTCCCTCACTGCTACTGTTCTCATGACTGAACATTCCTGTGTCCATCTGTATTTTATGTCAGTTAGGTACCTTGAGATATGTCCAGTACTGCAAATATTGCACTATGTGTATATATTGCAATACATAGACAAAGCCTCAAAGAAACGAAATTTTTAACATGTTCTGGAAATATTTTTCTGCCTTAAAGATCACTATTCCTTGGACTTATACCTAAATTGAAGGCCTCAACTGCTTCAGGAATTTTCCTGACACTACAGTTCCTATGTGTCTCCCCTCTTCATCTTGGATTATATTTTCTCCCAAAGCTACTAATTTGAGCCTCCCTGCTTCTAATGTATACTGAACTTTTACATTTTCTGGTGCTGTTGATGCTTACATTGCCAAGCACTATGAGAACGTCTCCACACTTTTTAAAATCTTCGTTTGTTTTCTTTGTATCGTCAATGTAGTAGTCCTCAGTAGTCCTGATCTTCCCTATTTGGGAAATTCTGTAGCATGAAAAATTTTTTTATAATGAGTGTTGTAGAACACTGGAACAGGTTGCCCAGAGAGGTGGTGGAAGCCCCATCCCTGGAAACGTTCAAGGCCAGGCTGGATGAGGCTCTGAGCAACCTGACCTAGTCAGGGATGTCCCTGCTCCTTGCAGGGGGCTTGGACTAGATGACCTTTGGAGGTCCCTTCCAACTCTAACCATTCTGTGACTCTATGATTCTATTATTTTGCAGTATTTATACCATAGGAGTATTTATGCCATATGTAAGCAAAACTGAACTTTGTCTAAGATAACAAACTCTACTAAATACATTATTTTTATTATTTATTACATCTACTGCTTTTCTTTCATCCGCTTTTTTTTTTTTTAAATTTTGTATTTTAAAATAAACCAAGTACAATTTATCTCCCAATCTTTTATTTAAAACTCATACTGTTTATTCAATGCAGACACATTACTTTCCAGGAGCTGGGAAGTGTGTGACTCCTGTTGGGAGAGGGGCAACACTCTTGTCAGAATGCCAACAGGCAACCACATGTGCTATATCCAGATTGTCTTAGTACAAGGAATTAGCTTTGAGGTTTTAGAGAGCTGAGGTGAAGTAAGTCTTTATCATTACTTAGTTGTTCACCCTTAGGAACAATCAATGAACAATTGTGAGTCAAGTAAGTACAATCATAATATGTATTGATAATATGCTATGAATTATTGGTTTTCTATAATTTATATACTATGGAATAATAAAATCATAATCTATAATTTTTTAATACATTGCAGAAGGAAGAGCTCCAAGGAAAAATTTAATTGCACAGCAATTCCTGTAGATTAGATCATTTGCTCGCTAACAGAGTTTTTCTGAATTTATGGATAGAGCTCAGTATTTTTGCACAATTTAGATTTTCATTCCTGTTCTGATGTACAGAGGTTATGAAAAGAATGTTCACAGCATCTGAAATCTGGAACAGCCAGAGAAAAGACTGGGAGCATTTTGAATCACCAAGTACCAACATGTGATCTCACAGTTAATGCTGTCTATATGAGGCCACCTGCTTATTGTCGGTTGCAGAATCTGTCCCTCATTCCGTGCCTATGAAAGTCGATGGGCACATCCTCTGCTGAATGAGTCATCCTGACTTCAGGGAAGTCAGTGGAGCCACGGCAGTTGATACTAGATATATATCACTCCAGAGAAAATACTCCACTTCTTACTGCAACGGGCTTTGGATCAATACTCGAGTTAATAAGTGAGCACATTACACTTGGAGCCAAAATTAGAAAGAAATCTTATAATTAAAATCATATATTTGATCATAGGTGCATTAGAATTCAGTGTCAATAATGGTAATAGACCTAATGAGCACGCGTCTTACTTCACTTCACATTAGTGGAGATGTAGGTTACTTGCTGTTATCTGTAAGCTGTTGCTCTTTGATCTCCAGGTCAAAAATGCAGGTGGGGAAAAAGCAATTACCTGATATAAATATTGAAACATTAAGAAATGTTTCTCATCCCAGCAATTTCAGCTACATAAACTAGAGTATCAAATGAAGCTGAAATTTAATGTACTCCTTCAACTTGCTTGAGAAAGAATAGCCCAAGTACAAATGAAAATCTAGTAACTGCTTTACCAGTGTAATCAATCTACTGCTTTGCCATGGTAGTGCTCTACTTCTCAGTCCTTTCGTAGGAAGTAGAAATGCAGCCTATAGCTATCTGCAACAGAGTCAGTCACTTCAATTTAACTTAAAAAAAATCTGGCTGGCAGACAGGGAGCTGGTCTCCACAATGGTGATTTTGTAACAAAACACAAGTGTCAGGTAAAATTATATCTGGCAACTAGACTTCTACCGCCTTATTCATCCAGTCAGCCAAATAGAAATGTTACCTACAGTCCCTTCATTAGACGTTATTCATCTGCAATACACAGTAATTTTTCGTCTTTTTCACATAGTTTACAGCATTCTGCCACACACTGTGTTATTTCTGTGCTTGTAATTTCAAATATCACATTAAGAAATGTTTGTTCCATGTTCTTTTTATTTTTTTTTTGTTAAAGGCAATCTAGTGAGATTTTTGTAGCTATTATTCCAAAATACAAAAAATGCCATCTGACAGAACTGAAACACTTGATAACTTCCGTTATCCCCTGAAATCCTGTGCCTAAGTGGTAAAGCTGCACCTCATAAGCTCTGTCATAAACAGGCCCACAGCAGCGTCTAACAAATGAGATGGCTACTTGCTTTGCAGAGCACCAAAAGATCCTACCAGAGACAATGGGATGTAAAAAATTAATGAAAGAAAATGCATTTAGCAGATAATATCTACATTATCAACCCATGGTTGGTTTCATCTTACCAAATTTAGAAATCTGAAATTGTACATTGAAATCTAAGATGGTGGTCTAGAGTCCCTTTATAGTCAATAAAGAGAAACAGGCTCCTCACTTAAGAGAAATATGCACATCTGTCTTTAGGCAGCTCATCCTAAGACATTTCTGAAAATGACAGATAATTGCCCACAATAAGTGTTTTGTTATGGTTGGAGTAGAGGGATGTTGATTGGTGTCTTTAGTGAGCAGAACCCTGCAGTGATATCTTAAGAATAATCTGTTGTTCAGGAATTAGTTTGAGAATAAATTATGATGAGGGGTTTATAAAGTGTTATGGGAGGAAAAGTTAAGATACAGGAATCCTTGGAAGTAGAAACATTTAATTAACATGCTGAGGTAGAAATATAAAGAAAAAATCTATAAAGTACAAGATTGCATTAGTTCTGCTGCTGAGGGAACAACAAACATCAAACTGGTCTCAACATAGATTTCCCCTACACTTTTGAATATTCAGCAGAATTATAGGTCCTTTACAGACTTCACAGAATCATATTCTTTCAGTAGTACAATATAATATGCCAACCTTTCAATACTTGGCACTGACTTTGGCGAAACAAAGCTGTCTGAAGCCTGGCAGCCGTGCTCAATCAGTGGCAAAGAGCCTTAGTGAACCAAACAGACACAGCTGCCCCTGCTGACACTCCCAGCTTTTTCCACCACCATTTCAGTTCTTATCATCCTCACAACATGCACATTGGGTCACATGCTGCTGGGTCACCTCTACTGGGTTAACAAGCTCTCTTTACCTCTCTCCTGTCTGTGTACACTCTCAAAAGAACGTGTCAGAGGAACTGACAGACCAATGACCTGGTCAATAACTAAAAGAACAACCACAGTTTTCCCAACAGGAACTTTTTGAGGCAGCAAAAAGGAAGAAACAACAAAAAGATCTGGCATGGCCTAGTTTCATATATGCCAGCAAGCACAGCTCAAATTAAAATTAAAAACTAAAAGCCATGTATGTCTGGGGATCAGGAACTTGAGCACAGCTCCCATTCCCCATCCCCTTGTGCTGCTCAGGGGGAGGAGGTAGAGGAGTTTGGAGTGAAGTTGAGCTCAGGAAGAAGAGAGGGGAAGGGGGAAGGTGTTTTAAGATTTGTTTTTATTTCTCATTACCATACTCTGATTTGATTAGCAGTAAATTTAATTAATTTCCCCAAGTTGAGTCCGTTTTGCCTGTGATGGTAATTGCTGAGTGGTCTCCTTGTCCTTATCTCGACTCATGAGTCTTCTGTTTTATTTTCTTCCTCCTGTGCAGCTGAGGAGGGAGAGTTAAAGAGCAGCTTGGTGGGCACCTGGTGACCAGCCAAGGTCAATCCACCAGACTTACCATTTATCCAAAAGCACTATTCATGACATATCTTATGGGAGCCCTCTCAGGACAAAAAATGTGATCTACCTCCTTATACAGTAGGTATTCTGGACAGTTCTCATCCAGTGCTAATTGAAACACCACTGGGAGCATTCTACAGTGGTCAACTTTTAGATTAAGCTGTGGACAGAATAGTACAAAATACTTGCTCTGTAAACCACAAATGCCTGTGCCCTTGCCAGAGGAATACTTGAACCGCAAGCATTTGAACTACTTGAACTACTAGCTACTCAAAACAGGCTACAATGTAACAACAGGAAAATATTCTTCCTTTCACTTGATCCCGTACCAGCGTTAGTAAAGTTCTTCATTCTTCTTCCTTTTGTCTTCAAATCCTGTGCAGAAGTTGATTACAGGGTTCTAGCATCTCATCTAAGGTTTTTGTTGTTTCCTAGGAGCTACTGTGTCATACCGTCAAGGGCCCTCAAGAAATCGTCTTCCCCAAGGAACTGACATAACATAAATGTCCCCAGAAAGGTGTATACCAGGAAGCTAAGTCTGGGTCTTGCTGAGTGTATGATTGCACTAGACACTACCAAAGACTGACACAGTTGTTATCCTGGCCTATAATAACATAAGGATAAGAAAGAAGCCTTTGATTCTGACGTGTACCTAGTGCATTTCAGTCACTTTCACCCATCCTGTAGCAATGTGAATAACCCTGTGGCAGCCATCCACAGTCCAGTCTTTTTCCAAGCATTAGCAGGTGATGTGACCATACATGTGTGCAAAGGCAAGGAAGGACAAGTGGCAATGCTGGACCTTAACACCTGCATACATAAATAGTGTTCTTACCTCCTCTTATATACATACTTTTATTTTAGGGCCATCAAGTGTGCAACTAGAGAATGAGTTAGAGTAAGGTGTGTACTAGGGAGACTTGTGTTGCTGAGATGACAAGGGTTGTGGTATGTACCTAGTACTTTTCAGTATGGACATAGCATAAATACCCTGACACATGATCAGTTTAAGTATGAGCTTGTGGGTCCACTTGATCCAACAACTGCAGAATACTCTTCAGGATAATTACCAAACACAATTATCACAGGAGTCTCAGAGTACCATGTGAGCATTCCTGTTCCTATCAGTAGCATGTCAGTATTTTATAGTTTTTACTTGAAAAATTATGTCCCTTGTTTAATTCACTGCTACCTCCCAGTCTTTCCAGACATCTCTATCATGAACTTGTCAGATTAGCTTTATTTCTGTCTGCCTTCTCTCCTGTACTACCTTTCTTTTTTTTCCATTCTTATCTCTCCTTCATGGTCACTCTTTTCTTTCCTCTTTTTCCCCATAAAAAAATATTTTCATCTTATTTCTCCCTTTCACCATCCCCTCAGCCAAATGCCTTGAGGAACTAATATGACAGTATTAGGATATCACTCAGTTTATGGCTTTGCTATGTTTTATATCTTTCTCTGGCTTTGCATTTGTTTCATTTTTTAGATTATACACTCTTGGGACTGGAACTCACTTAATTTTAACTTTGGATAGTGCTTACCTTAGTGGAACCCTGCTCTCCATTTGCCCTATATGGTAAAAAATTATAAACAGTAAATAATATTATTGGGAATAATAGGTTTAAAGAAAATATAGAAAAGGCTATTAGCCAATTAAATATATAAATTTGGTTTTCTATTCTACCATAGATGACTTTGTCTGTGTGATCAAGCTACAAAGGCTGGGAAAGTACCCATTTCTCAAACTCTGACTGACCACATGCTGAGAAAACTGTCCTTCTTAAGACTGATAGCAGTGTTGTTACAGAAAACCAAAGGAGATCAGTGTCTCACAGTATGGAATTTATTTGAATAACTTAGGAGGATCAAGTGTGAGACTTTGAAAATAAGGAGAACAGCATTTAATTTTACCCACTATTTAGTGAGTTACTAGCAGAAGAAATGGAAGCATTGAGCTGTAGGACTTTTGTAGGGCAGCTAGGCTTGTGAGTTCAGAAAAGTGGGAAGCATGTTGACTGAATGGACATCAGCAGAGGTCTACTGACACACAGGAAATTACCATTATTAAGTCAGGTTAAAAATACCAGTTAAAGGACAGATCTGACATGAGTTCATTAAGTCATTTGATATCAAACACGGTGTGCTTTGTTTCTGGCTCTTCACCAGTAGGTAACAAGAAGTGGCAAGGAGTCAACAGTACTGCTAGGGTGGCAAAATGTATTAATGATTTGTAGCCAGATGTCTTCAATGGAACAAAGGAGGAAAATGACAAGTTCTCTCACAATCATTTATGTTTAACCTAAAATTTTCATATAGCTACTGGGTGCATGCCAGAAGGATTTTTTTAACCAGTAAAAGACACAAGGATCAAAACCTAGTCTAGATGATTCACTGTAGATATGGATAATCTACAGAATTTAATCCTTACAATATTAGTGTGATTTTTTTTCCAAACAAAAGATATGAACACAGTCCTTTCAAAATCTAGAGAAAAAATTATCATGCAAAGCTTGATTGTTCTGTCTGGACAAAATTTTATATCTGCTCTAAGGCAGATGTTAGTTTTGTTTTATTTAAAATCTAACTATCTATCTAGCTATCTTGCTATAAAGTGTGAATAATACATGTTGTTCTAAAACTTATGGGAAATCTACTGCAGTATTTTCTTTACATTGACTCTGTATAACATTTATAAATAGTCAAATTAGGTGTTGTGATAAAATGTTCCAAAGCAAAATGATCTAGCCACAAATGAGTCTGAAGCTGATAGAATATGACACACTAGCCAGATAAACATATATTTTTAACAATTCAAAAGCAAGTCAGTTCTCTTATAGAAGTGAATTGCTTTCATTTTTAATACCCTTAGAAAGCCTATAACTTTCTATACTACATTCCAAAGACAGACAGCTACAGGCTAAAGCTAGTCATTTTTATAGAAAACCATTATTCTACAAGATTAAAGTATTTAATGGAGCAGATTCTCCTGGAAACCATGCTAAGGCACATGGAGAGCAAGGAGGTGGTTGGTGACAGCCAACATGGCTTCACCAAGGGCAGATCGTGCCTGACCAATTTGGTGGCCTTCTATGACAGGGTGACGGCATCGGTGGACAAGGGACGAGCAACAGATATCATCTACCTGGACTTGTGCAAAGCTTTTGACACTGTCCTGCATGACATCCTTCTCTCTAAACTAGAGAGACATGGGTTTGATGGACGGACCACTCGGTGGATAAGGAGTTGGCTGGATGGCCGCACTCAGAGAGTGGTGGTCAACGGCTCAATGTCCATGTGGAGACCGGTCACGAGTGGTGTCCCTCAGGGGTCTGTGCTGGGCCCAGCCCTGTTCAACATCTTTGTTGGCGACATGGACAGTGGGATAGAGTGCACCCTCAGCAAGTTCGCCGACGACACCAAGTTGTGTGGTGCCGTCGACACGCTGGAAGGGAGGGATGCCATCCAGAGGGACCTTGGCAGGCTGGAGAGGTGGGCCTGTGCCAACCTTATGAAGTTCAACCAGGCCAAGTGCAAGGTCCTGTACCTGGGTCATGGCAATCCCAGGCACAAATACAGGCTGGGCAGGGAATGGATTGAGAGCAGCCCTGAGGAGAAGGACTTGGGAGTGCTGGTGGATGAGAAGCTCAACATGAGCAGGCAATGCACCCTTGCGGCCCAGAAGGCCAACCGCATCCTGGGCTGCATCAAGAGGAGCGTGGCCAGCAGGTCAAGGGAGGTGATTCTCCCCCTCTACTCTGCCCTGGTGAGACCCCACCTGGAGTACTGTGTCCAGTTCTGGAGCCCCCAGCACAAGAAGGACATGGACCAGTTGGAGAAGGTTCAGAGGAGGGCCACGAAGATGATAAAAGGGCTGGGGCACCTCTCTTATGAGGACAGGCTGAGAGAGTTGGGGCTGTTCAGCCTGCAGAAGAGGAGGCTCCGACGAGACCTGATAGCGGTCTTCCAGTACCTGAAGGGGGCCTACAAGAAAGATGGGGAAAGGCTGTTCAGTAGGGCCTGTTGTGATAGGACGAGGGGTAATGGTTTTAAAATAGAGGGGGATAGATTTAGATTGGATATTAGGAAAAAATTTTTTACAATGTGAGTTTTAGAACACTGGAACAGGTTGCCCAGAAAGGTGGTGGAAGCCCCATCCCTGGAAACGTTCAAGGCCAGGCTGGATGAGGCTCTGAGCAACCTGACCTAGTCAGGGATGTCCCTGCTCCTTGCAGGGGGCTTGGACTAGATGACCTTTGAAGGTCCCTTCCAACCCTAACCATTCTATGATTCTATGATTCTATTTCTTAGAAATTACTTCCTGTTTTTCTAGCATTTCTGATGGGAAAGAACTAAAATTTTATTTAGTTTTTTGCTTGCTTTATTTTATTGTATTTTATTATTTTATTATATTATTTAATCTTACTTTTCTGAGATATTATAGGTAATTATATAAGAAAAATGCAAGGACCCTTAAAGTATCTCAACAAAGTTCAAATAAAATGTTTTGGAATACTTTGTCCTATTTCATGAAATTTTTTGAAAGTCTTTCAATTCCACTAGAAATATACATTTCTTTACTTCTTCTGCGTAGGCTCTCTACACACTTCCATATCTATCTGTTTTGTTGTTATCTGATTGCTTCCAAAATATTACATGACAGGGTAAGAGCCTTATTCTGTACAGATATTAGTCAAATGCCATCCTTTGACATACATTCAAAGAAACTGGTTTCACAATGAAATCAAGCAATCAGAATGCCCCACATCATGTACACAGTTGCAAGCTTTGCTGGGGAACAGGTTGAACACCTAATTCATTATTGTTTGACAGTGACATTTTCTCACTATTGTAGTGAAATATTTTGAGTGGTACATTTAATAGAGTCCTGATAAATAGCCTTAGAGTCAAGTAGAACATTTTTCTTTCCCCTAGCCCTACCTCTCTGTCAGCAATGCATTTAGAACTTGTTCCAAAGCCCAAAGTCAAAGACACTATACTGACTTGAGTGCTTTTGTGGTATTGTTCTCAGAGGAGTGCTATAAATACATATCTTGTAAGATCAGTACATGGCAAATGTGAACTAGTAATGAAAGGTGTTTTTGGATTACTTTTAAAAATTAATTTGATTGGAATGTTAAAATATTTTTCATTGTGGAGATAGTGTACTAACACTAGCAGTTGTATAGCAAGGATGAAATTTATTAATATAGCCTAATTAGCAGCTGGCTTTGTATCACTTAATATTTGAAATAACATAGCAGCACTGTGGTTATGGGGACATGAGTGAATCTGAAATATCCCTCTGATTTAGCCCAGGAGATATTTCATCAGAAGATAATTTTAAAAGCTTTCTGATTTAACATGAGAGCACTGCCAGTATGTGTTTCATTTCTGTTGATGTATATAAACCATAGTTGGTAGCGTTCAAAGGCATATGTGGTGTCAAGAAGCAACACAGTTGTAGCCATTGATGACTGCAAGATGCCTGAGGCAAATAAGGGCTTTGGTGCATGTTCTTTAGGGAGATGCGAAGGCAGAGGTGTTGGAATGTGCCTGAATGCGGACCCGAAGGAGATGGGAAGGAGAAGGGGAAGCTGGATACCTCGACCTGCAATGGAATACACAACCAGAACCAACCACAAGGAAAAATGATCAGTAGGCTACTTTTTTTTTGATGGCACTTAACAGCAAAATGTCTTTCTACATTAATTCATGCATGGTAAGTCTTAATTTATCAGTATCCTAGTTAGTTACAATGATATAGCCATTGAAATGTTACATGTGCCTACTTTTAAGGAAAAGAAAAAGAAAAAAAAAATGAAGCCTCCTAATGCCATTGTAATTAATACATGTGAGTGCATGGTCAAAGCACATGAGAGGAAAGCACCAATCAAAAATGAAAACCTGAGAGAGATACAGTAGTGATGTCTTATAAGGGTTTCAGACATCTAAAAATATCCAATGAAACTGCATTATTTCAGTGTTACACAATCTCAGTGCAACAGGTTTTCTCTATATGAGGAATATATCATATTCAGATTCTTTCAGTAGAGCTGGAAAGAAAAATGGATAAGAAAATTTACAGTTATTAAAATGCTTACACAGATGCATGCTTTTCTTCATCTTTATTTAGCAGCAAATCCTCATCTATGTATGATTTTTTTATGTTTTTTCTTCAGTTGGCCTGGCCTAGAACAAGCATGACCAAAAGATATAGAAAGAGGTTCTCTTTCAAATCTGTGAGTTACAATCTTCTTGCCTTAAAATTATTGAACTGAAATACATCTTCCCCTGCAAGCATGCATTGCCAGCTCATGTTGAGATTCTCATCCATCATATTTGAGTTAAGGAATTTTGAATCTAATCTTAGTGGATGAAAAATTGAACATGAGCCAGCAAGCCAAGAAAGCCAACTGCATCTGAGGCTGCATCAAAAGAAGCTTGGCCAGGAGGCCAAGTGAGGTGATTCTGCCCCTCTACTCTGCTCTAAGACCCCACCTGCAGTCCAGCTCTGGAGTCCTCAATACAGGGAAGACATAGACCTGTTGGAGTGTGTCCAGAAGAGGGCCATGAAAACTATGAGAGAGGGCTGGAGCACCTCTCCTGTGAGGAAAGGCTGAGAGAGTTGGGATTGTTCAGCCTGAAGAGAAGATTCTGGGGAGATCTTATTGCTTATAAAGGGGGCTTATAAAAAAAGATGGAGAAAGACTTTTTACCAGATCCTGTAGTGACAGAACAAGAGGTTATGGTTTTAAACTTAAAGAGGGTAGATTTATAGAATCATAGAATCTTTAAGGTCAGAAGAGACCTCCAAGATTATCAAGTCCAACCATCAACCTAATACCACCATGCCCACTAAACTATGTTCTGAACTGCTAGAACTACATGTTCTTTGAACACCAAGAAAGCAGCTTGAACGTAGAAATGCTGCTCTTGTGCTCTGTCCTTACCTTCCTGTTTGAGCATCACTTCTGTTGTCATAATTTCCCAGCCCTAAGGATGAGAGGGATGGACCACAACCACGGCACCACTCTCCCGATCAGCCATGCCCAGGGGATGGTGATGCCACCATGGCCAGATGAAGGCAGCCTCAACTCCACCAAGTTGCAATCAGCAGCTAATTCAGGGTTAATACTCTACAAGGGTAGTTCCTCAGTTTTCTTTTTTGAAATATTACCTTACTCATTTTTTTCTGGTTTTAATTTACTTCCTTTTTCATCTTCAGTTCTCATTAGTCACTCTTCATGATTCACAGTTTCTGTTTTCTGCGAAACACAATCCCACTTTTACAGGCTTTGGATTGCTACTCCCCCCCCCCCATTTGTACACGGCGTCTTTGCAACTGAAAAATTAAGTGTCCCTTTCTGTCCACCCCCTCTCCAGAGCTAAATTTCAGCTGATCAGTGAGCGGGGCTTAAAAACACCCATCATAGAATGTTTGGATTGATAATCTGTGTTTCTGTCAGACTCGCTGGGTTTCAGATGGGTGACTGTGAAGGCAATAAATCACCATTAGGTGTTGCTAGCCTTCTCTGGATGCTTGCCAACAACTGCCAAAGCTACTGCACATGTGTGATAGGCACACATGTGCGGTAGATATAACTGCGTTCAGTTGGATATAAGGAAGAATTTTTTTTTACAGTGAGATTGGTGAAGCACTGGAATAGATTACCCAAAGAAGTTGCAGATGTCCCATAACTGGAAGTGTTCAAGGCCAGGTTGGATGAGCCTCTGAGCAACCTGATCTGGTTGGAGAAGTCCCTGCTCCTTGCAGGGGGGTTGGACTAGATGATAAACTTTGAAGGTCCCTTCCAACCCTAACCATTTTATGATGCTATGATTCTATGTACCTGCTCATGGCACAGATGTTGAACTAGATGATCTTAAAAGATCCCTTCCAACCCAAACCATTCTATGATTCTAGAATATTTAAAGTCACTTGGTCCAGCTGGAGATTATTTTCTTTTTTTTTTTTCTTTTTCTTTCCACATAGTAAGTCACACTTTTATTTATACAGCAGAAAAATTGTAAAAGGCATTCCACAACTCCACAGCAAATAACAATTTCAGCAAGAACTTAATCACAGTGAGAAGGATTTTTCCTGTTTAGACCTACAGGAAAATAACAATGTCAACTAATGATTAATAAACCTCACAGAAATAAAAAGAGTTTTGATCAGCCTACAGAAGAAAAACAAACAAACAAACAAACAAACCAAAAACCCTGAACAAATCAAAAGGCTATGCAATGAACAATCCTTTCTTGGTAGTTTTTTTTTTTTTTTAAATAAAAAAAACACAGCTAAAATTTGTTCTTAAAGTTCTTTTCCTTTAAGACTTACTAGTGCCAAATCTGTGTTCAATATCTCTTGGTTTTATTTCAGAATTCTTACAGAGGGTCTGTAAAAGCTTTTGTAGTGCTGATTTAAAAGAAATACTGTACTAGAAAATATGTAAGCTGTATTGGTTAATACAAAGAAAATATGCAATCTAACTATAGATATAATGACTGAATAAAGGATGTAACATTTTATGAGCAATATAGATTAACCTTTAGAGCAAACTGCTGAAAGATTGACAAATACTTGTAATCTGGTTATTTTAATTATCCATTACATATCTGTTTAAACAGATATGCTCCAGCTCCCAGGCTCAGTATCACTGTGTATGGTAGAGAAGACGACTCTCCAAAGCATGAGTACCGGCAGAATTCCTTGGTCTGTCTTGCCAAACTTCACTTTTTTTATTTTCACTCAGTTATTTCCATTTGAGAACAGTGTATTCTGTTTGTAAAGATGTCTTCAGATATATTAGATATTCTCAGTATACATATCAGACCTTCTTAGTATGGTAAATAAAAGGAATATGGTGAAGAAAAAAACCCAACCAAACAAAAAACCCCAAAAAACTTCTAGAGTTCCTGTGCAGAGCGGCCATGTTAATTGCACTGCTTTCCACTGTCCTCTAGATGCTAGAAGAGCTCCTGTAGGCCTCTGGCAGGCACAAATTACAACAGCCTTCAGAGCACTCTATATTGTACCAGGTAATAACCAGCCAGAATTGCATCCGAAAGCAACAGTATTCCCATTTACATCAGCTCTATTAGCATTGCAACAATTGTGAGCTGTGGATCAAAAGGAGTTCAAGCAGTTTGCTACAAATAAACATGTACTGAGTTAAAAATTTCACTGAAAATTCTGTATGAGAAGGCAGCTAAAAAATTCAAAAAATTAAGTGCTATATATAAGAAACGTACTCACCAAAGTATATGTAAACTTAACAGAAAGAAAATACTGCATATGCATATGTTCTATGATGGTTTGGTTTTTTTTAATATAGCAGATTTTGAGAAATAAACCTAACCTAAACTTCTCACGAAACAGCACCCAAGAGTAACAACCTCAGCATGGAAAGAAGTTGAGCAGCAGGGAAACTCAGCGCTCTCAAGAAGAGTGCTTTTACTGTCTAATTGCTGATCTACAGCTGTATTAACACAAACATGGTAAGTTGATAACCATAATTATGTGACCTGTCTTTGGGCTGACTTGATTAAACTCAGGTTTTATTTTTCTTTGCTGCAGGTTGCCCCAATCAGGTTGATTTTGTATCTAATGGTTAAAACTAGAATCAAGCAGCGCAGGTGAAAAGTTCATTGGTTTTACACTAATTTTCTTCTATGAACACTTCATTTTATTCTTCTTGTTCTGGATGCTTCTTTTTGGCATCTGTACACTAAAAGAATTCAATTTTTAAAGCATGAAACTTCTAATGCCTACATTTTTTTCTCATACAAGGCATGCTGGCAGCTATTACAATGCCAACAGACATTCATAGGCATTGCAACATACACACTTGCAATACTGTGTATCCTATGGGCACTTCTTACTCTCACCGCGCAGCAAACAGCACTGTCAATGCCAGTATCCATCAGTAGGGCTCACAGATACTGCAACACTGCAGATATGCAGAGAGCAGAATTGTTAAATCAGACTGAACAGGAGATGGTTTTCTTATTAACATAAGAAGACTCAAGAACGGAAAGTAACTCAGACTAAGTTAACTTTTCAACAATTTAAGTAACTTTTTTTAAAAAATCTCAGTCTATTCACAATAGATTGAGTCCATACATCAACTCCTATATATTTGACCGTATTAATAACTCAAAGTTATTTGGTAAATGTCAGCCTGGGACTTATTCTTGCACAGTGGTCTCCAGTGATAAGATCTGTTCACTATTCTTTCTAGCTGGCCTATTCTGTTTGGGTAGTTTATTACAAAGAATTGAAACTTTAGTCAAAATCAAACTCCTTTAATGTGAGGTTAGTCCTGCTTTTCTAAAGGTGAACGCTTTTAATTCTGGCACTCCAAATCAGACAAAGTGCAATAAAAAAATATTTAGAGGGCATGATTAAGGAAAAAAGGTAGATAATTCTTGCTCATAATAGCTGTAGAAAGTTAGTTTTAGACTGGAAGTAATAATTCAAGTAAATGTAGAATATAGTATTATTAACCATTACTGTCTCTGTTACAAACATCATATTTTCCCACCAAAAATAAGTGTATTGATAATACAAAATTGAGAGAAAGACTAAGATGTTAGATTGTTTATTCCCTCAACAAGAAGGCATTGAGCAGAGCTATGGCAGCATGAATAGACAATGTTTATTCCTTACAAAGATAATAAACTTTTATTCTCTTCCTTTCCTACTCAACTACATGGCCTTAGTCTGACTGCTCAGTGTTAGTGTTAGCATATAAATAAAAAGAGCAATAATATATCTAGACAGGGATCAGGTTTCAAATCCTTGTGTATGTACCGGTTTCATACTCCAGGACCTGACGCTTCAGTTCTTACACTGAGTAAACCTTTAGCAAATGATTACAAAGAATATAGTTATTTCTCATGTTCTCTGTTGCACTATCATTCATAGTTATAGGCTACTAATTGCAGTGAGATGCCCTTGTGAAGTTGTATGGAGAGCTGTGCTATCACTCCCAGCCTAACCTCCACAAGAGCTCTGAATCATTGTATCCTCGTACTTTTTACTCAGTGGCTTTCCCTCTTAATACAAAAGAAACTCCAAGTGATGCTACCTATTACTAGTCTTTGTTTTGTGTTTCAGTCT
Organism: Chlamydotis macqueenii; assembly: GCF_036417535.1. Taxonomy (NCBI): domain Eukaryota; kingdom Metazoa; phylum Chordata; class Aves; order Otidiformes; family Otididae; genus Chlamydotis; species Chlamydotis macqueenii. The sequence continues at coordinate 145,662,769 of NC_141557.1, read as the reverse complement.
ATTTCTAGTTCGTTTTCTGTTCAAATTGCCCAGTCCTAGTACAATACTGGAGTCAGTCTAGGAGGACGCTTATGTGTCTAAGTGGATTATTAAAAAAAAAACCAAACTCAAAGAACTCCCTACCCGTTACGGGCATCATAGATACTTACCATCAGTACAGAAACCTACTTTTTCAGTCGGACTCAATCTGATAATGTCCTCCTTAAGCTTCTATGTTATTTCTTACAGAAAGAGATTATTGTCACCTAAATTACACCTGCAAAGACATCTTTTTTTTCTGTGTGCTGCAGCATGGATATTTACACAGGACAACAGTATAACATTGCTATTCTGCAAAATACCATAATATACATCATTAGCTTTATTTTACAATTTTAAGAATTAATCAGAAAAATATGTTCTTATTACATAAAATATAGCCGCAAACATTCAATTATCTTCTTTCTGATAAATATTATACAATATTTTTCCACATAGAACTCTTACTATGCAAAATGACATTAAAATTAATGTTGCAAGAATCCTATTAATTCAATGGCACTTTGCTACTTAATAGAAACATGAAAAGTAAATACTTCACCTAATAGTGTTTATTAAACAGAGGAAAGGAAATATTTTAACAAAGCTCAATAGGATATGTCTATTCTCTTATATTAAATAATGTCAGGAATGTTTCCAGACACTGGAATTTAATCTGTACTCTTAAGCTGCTGGAATGATCCCTGACGCTGTTTGACCCAACTTAACTAGCAGTCTTGCAAAGTAAGAGCTCAAGCAGGGTTTAGGAGTCAGCATGAACCACGAACTGTTCTCAGCAGGCACATTGTAGGAATTAGTATCAAGGAATTTAATACCACATATGCAGCTGCTCCACACCACTTGACCTCAGTACCAGAGAACAGTTCCAAATACACTGAGGCTACAACTTCAATAGTAATTAAACACAGCTGGGATTTTTTTCTAACCATATTGGAAATAATATTGAAAGAATTTTGTCAGTGAAATTGTATGTGGTGCTTGTGTGTGGACCTCATGGGCCAACTCTCACCTTTTACTTGCTTTATCTACTACAGCTCTACTTCTTCAGACTTTAAATCAGAATTGGGAAGCCAGTGGGCAAGGTGCAGGCTACCTTTTTGTAGCTTGCTGGAGTGTCAGCAGAATGGCTCTCTCTGAGCTCAGGTGAGTAACACTTTAAAGTGTTAAAAGGTTAGGAGAGAGGAATGAGGAAGTAATTTCCCCTCTTCCAACGACACTTAACTCAAAGACTCTATAAAATAATATCCTTCCTTTTCTTTATTGTGTATAGTATGAAATACTGTAGAAGTTGAGAAGAGTTAACTGAAAAAAATTATTACTTACACATTTTTTAAATTAAAATGGACAATAAATAATACATACTCATTTTCTTTTTAAAACCAAGATTATTTTTAAAAGTAAGTGTTATTTTTTTTCTTTTATCAGAAACTTTCAACTTTTTTATTTAGCCATTTTGAGCAAGAGAAAAAATAATCCCAAAAATTCATTTGTTTAAGTCCCTTAGAAAATAATTGTCACTTTTCTACCAACCCAAACTTAAATCTTATTACTAAAACAGCATTAGTACAACTAGAAAATTAATATTCATCATAAGTAAGACTCTAATAGGTTAATAATTTTACCATATCACAGACAGAAGTGTCCTACTTAAAGGACTGGGGAAACTAGGGCCTGGTTTTTCTCTCCTTTCTCCAGTTCTGAAAATCCATTAACTCTTAGGGAACAATCAGAGAAATCCTTGCTTTAGCTGTATCCTTTTGTTTTCACTACATTTTTAAATGGTTAAGCTATTTTTTTCAAGTGATTACTTGTACAGATGAGAGCCTGATTCACATCTCTATGAAGCTCCTTGTAGAGAGCACCTCTGAAGCTGAATTTTAAAATGAAGCAAAGAGCCTGAAATCAGTCAGTAGATTCCGAATTGGGCAGAGTTGAGAGCCATGGGATGGAAATACCTAATAGAAAGATCCTAGACAGTAATGAAATACTTTATCTGAATCAACTTTCTTAAGTCATTTCAATTTCTGTAATATTTTCTGGTCTTACAATTTACTCTTTATGTGTTATTTACTGAAATTATACATACCGCATGTAAATAATATTTTGCAGTAATTGCTTATACCTTACCAAAAGGAACCCAGCTTTAAGACTGCTGGCATTTCAGGGTGGAACTTCTGTAAAAGATTAGCTTCCTCTCCTTATCACTCGGTGTCACAGGGAGGATGAAATATCCATTAAACATCTACTAGAATTAAGTTCTTAGGATACTGTTTTCTGATCTCAGTGAGATATGAAATGTTCATTTCAATGGTGCTTGGTCCACAAAGACGTATTAGTGCCTAAATTCATCCAACACCAATGTGAGTGGAACACCTACATGTTTTTTGGGGGTATGGGCCTCAATTTTCTGAGGACTAGATTGCAAAGATCTAGCATTCCATGCAGAATTGCAATCCACAGGAGCCCAGACTGATGCACTGTCTTGTCTTGAACAGCAACAAGAACAAGGTGCTTCAGGAGAATAAAATGATAATGGCAAATACAATTCTCAGCGCCCAAACTGCACAGAATTTAGTATGGACACAGAAATTATGGAGTCTATGTGGTACCCCAAATAAAATGTGGCAAGCTTCAGACATTTGAACAGGGGCATTGTCCCAGGGCCCAAAAAAAAGCATAGAAAAGATAAAATGCACTTGTAGCTGGACTGAAATCCATCACCAGTGGTGCTTTACCACTATGTGTTCTGGCTGATGTGAGGGAAGAGGCAGAGGACACACAGATCAGAAGGGGAGAGACACTCTATGTCTTACATGCTCCAGCTATATCACCCTCCTTCTCTGGCCTGATCACATACATTTCAATCCAGGACACTGTGGAGCATAACCTCCTCTTTAGATACACAGGAAACATTCCCAACCACTGGGCTACCATCAGCATCAAACAGCCTTTTTGCTTGGAAGGTAACAGTCAGCAGCTCTGAAGTTCACCAAATGTCCCCTGAGGTAAGTGCAACCCTTTCCATGGATTTCATTGAGTTTTGGACCAGTATCAGTCAAAAGAAGTGTTGAGTGAGTGAAATCTGTGTACTGCTTGTGTGCCTGATGTGCACATTAGGATTTGCACTGCAGTGAACGTGCATGGTGATTGGAAGGGAGGCCACACAGTGGGTCAGATTCTACGTTTTTGTTCAGAGCTTTGTAGTGAAGTTTCCTTGTAGTTCTACACATTCAATCCTATAAAACCTATGCACCTGGCTCCATAATTTCACAAACACTACGCTCTCATGCCAAAAATTAAAATAAAATAAAGAACAAGTAGTATGAAAATGAAAAAAAAATTTTGCTCCTACATTTTTTTTTTATTATTGTGTAGCAAGAAGGTTTTGTAATGAAGAATACTTGCAAATAAAAAAGTCTCATACAGCCTTCTTGTACCCCATTTATCTACAGGTTACTGCTTCACTAATCAAATGATTTCATTTAAAAATATCCATTTTCTCCCTTGCACACTGTATGTGATGGTAGGTCACTGACCTACCTCTGTGCTATTGAATTTCAGAATAATGCTTCATTTACCTTCAACAACCCACGCACATATTGTGAATGCTAGCTTATACTCACTTTGTAGGACTACCCTTTGTTCACCAAGCTTTTATCCAGGAAGCAAACTGATCCTACAAACTTTAATTTATCATTTTCTTGTGGTTCCTGGTGAGATAGAGTCCTTTGAGCAGATAACAATAGTTGAAGGTAACGATCTGTGGAGATGAAACCTCCTAGGGAGAATCAAAATGCATCAATGGGAAATGAAGATGTGTCAATATTTTGTTATTTAGAAGCTTTCTTTCTGACATATTTCCCCCAAACTCACAGTTAAAGATGTAATAAACTTAAGACTACCATATATTCAGTTTAATTGGAATTTTTGTTGAGATAACATTTCAACTCAGTCTTTCTAAAGCCTAAACTATCTGTCCTTATTAACCTTAAAGAGTGAGCAAGATAAATAGTACATATAGTTTTGTTTGCCTACAAAACTAAATGGAAAGAGAACATACATATTAAATAAATGACTATGAAGAACTGTTTTAATTTCAGAAGTATTTGCTATTCTTCCAAACAGTCATTTTAGATGTTTTAATAGAAAAGAGAGAAAACTCTCATCTTGCCTCTAGTTCTCTGATTTTCCCCCTCATATCCTGGAGGAAAATTTTAATGTTATAAAATTAACTACTAATAAATCCACAAAATGCCAGAAAATACTTTCTAATATTAGGACATAAGAAAAAAGGTTTTGATTAATTAGCATCTTTATATTTTAATGTAAATTATATCTTAAATAAAATCAACTATGATATCCAAGGGAAAATATATTTGCATTTCTACTAGTATTTGTCTTTTTGATATTAGTATTTACTTTGCGCACTGTTATATAATAGATTAAAATACATATTTATTCTTCTGGGATCTGAAAACCCTAGGAACACAATTATCCACTACAGCTGGGTAGTATGCAACACCATGTGAACAGAATGAACTTTTTAAAATAATATAAATATTATGTTTATTTTAATTTTGGAATACATTTTAAGTTTGCGTTATAAAGTGTATTATTGAGATAATTATTTTAAATTTATATAAATCTAGACAGTTTAATGCGATCTGTGCATTTATTAGATCTTGTTCACTGATGTAACAAGAATGTTATACACACTTCAGAAATTTGCTTTTTCAGTATTTGGTGGTTTTACATTTACTGCAGTGTTGTTATTAATATGAATAGCATTTTAGATTCTCATATCACCCTGTTGTTATATCTTCCTCATGCTGTGTTAAAAAGAGTTAAATGAAAATGTTTTCTCCAGGAGAAACTGGATCTGATTTAGCGTATGACTGTAGCCATAGATGTTCACCAAAATTAGTGTCTGAGTACTTGGCCTAATTTTAATATACTGAAATGATTTTATTGAAATGTCTAAAGAGGATTTCTTAATCATCATCTGTTCCATGTTCCATGTTCCATTCCACAAACATATTTTTCAAGCCATGTTCTTGAGAAGCAAGCTTTCTATGACTCTAATATGATTGAAAGCAGTTCTCTTGAATGCAACTGAAGTCTTTCTACTAAAATCAGATCTATTATTTACTATTGTTTCTCTGTGACTATATAGCAAAAAAAAAAAAGAGTTTATGGAATTTCAAAAATAATACTATGTAGAAAATATTCAGGGAACAAAAGGAGAAAAACACTCTAAGATTTAGGCAGAAAAAAAAAAAAAGACAGTGTATAGCCAAGTAGTATTTGTGTTTCTTTAAATAGAGCTGGAGAACCTGGAGACCCTGAGAGACCATCTTAGAGAACAGACCCAGCTTTAGATACTTAAGTTTTTCCAAGTAAACCTTTCTAATTTCTGGCAACCAAGTTAAAGGGCTCCAAATATAAAGTGGATGAACTTCATTGCATTGGACATAAATCGCATGGTTTAAGTCAAAGAGAGCTGCAGTGTTGACCCATGTGGAGAAGGCCATGAATTGCTGGGTGTCAGTCACAGCCACTTCCAGCTCTCAGGTGACCCACACGCAGGGACATCCCTGAGGACAGCAGTTACAAGTGACCCACACTGGGGCAAGGATGCCAAGATGCTAAAATGCACGAATCAGTAGAGGAAGAGAAGAAAGAGTCAGTGGCAGAAAGAAGTCTGTGATTCCAATCTCTTGTGCCTCCCCAAGGAACTGGGATGAAGGGACAGAAAACAAGGGAAGCTGAGACTCAGAGAAGTCTCTGGCTGAAGCTGACCATTTGGAATGGAAAGGAAAGATGTTTACTTAAATGTTTAACTTTTTATGTTTTCTTTTCCTCAACATCTTAATTAGTGATCAGAATTTTTTATTAATTTGCAATGAAGTAAATAAAGTAAAAATTCCTGCTTGTCAAGACTGTTTCTACACTACACTGTCTATGCAAGCACATTTCTCTTTAGCTCACCTAAAAGTCTGACAGGCATATTGGAGAGTATAGCGAGTTTATCTCCCAGGCCGTTTCCACTTGCATAGGCAAATATCAGTTTTAGATGTTGTATGGAAAGCCCATTCTGCACTGATAACCATTATATTTATAGTTCACAAAGAAGACTAAAGAAATCAGGAAGACTACTTGGGAAAGTGTATGTCTTGAAGACAGTATTACATGTTTGCTGATACTAAGTAGAAAATTTTATTAGGCTTGCATGGAAAATTTTTGATAGTAAGGGGGCTACAGGGGTGGCTTCTCTGAGAAGCTGCTAGAAGCTTCCCTTAAGTCCAACAGAGCCACTGCCAGCTGGCTCCAAGATGGACGTGCCACTGTCCAACGCTCAGCCAATCAACAATGGTGGTAGCACCTCTGGGATAACATGCTTAAGAAGAGAAGGAGGTGGAAAACTTCAGAAATGCAGCTGGAGAGAGGAGTGAGACTATGTGAGAGAAACAGTCTTGTAGATGCCAAAGTCAGTGAAGAAGGAGAGGGAGGAGTAATGTAGCTCCTGACAGAGATTCCCCTGCAGCCCATGGTGCAGCCCATGCTGAAGCAGGCTGTCCTCCTGCAGCGCACGAAGGTCCATGGAAGAGCAGAGATCCACCTGCAGCCCGTGGAGGACCTCACCCCACGTTGGAGCAAACAGATGCCTGAAGGAGGCTGTGACTCCATGGGAAGCCCACACTGAAGTAGGCTCCTGGCAGGACCTTTGGACCCATGGAGAGGGCAGCCCACACCTGGGAAGTTTTGCTGGCAGAGCTTGTGACCCCATGGGGGACCCATGCTGGAGCAGTCTGTTCCTGAAGGACTGCACCCCATGGAAGGGACCCACGCTGGAGCAGTTTGTGAAGAACTGCAGCCTGTGGGAAGGACTCACATTGGAGAAGTTCATGGAGGACTGTCTCGTGTGGGAGGGGCCCCATGCTGGAGCAGGGGAAGAATGTGAGGAGTCCTTACTCTCAGGAGGAAGAAGTGGTAGGAATGTGTGAAGAACTGACTGCTACCCTCATTCCCTGTCCCTCTACACCGCTCGTGGGGAGGAGGTAGAGAAAACCAGAAATAAAGTTACACCCATGAAGAAGGGAGGGGTGAGGGAAGATGTTTTAAGATTTGGTTTTATTTCTCATCATCCTACTCTGATTTGACTGGCAATAAATTAAGTTAATTTTTCCCTAAATCGAGTCTGTTTTGCCCGTGATGGTAATTAGTGAATGATCTCTCTCTGTCTTTATCTCAACCCGCAAACCTTTCGTTATATTTTCTATCCTATGTCCACCTGAGGAGCAGAGTGACAGAGGGGCTTTGGTGAGCACCTGGCATCCAACCAGGGTCAACCCACCACAAAAATTTACAAATAACAGAAACGTTGGTTTTGAGTTACTATATATTAATATGTACATTTAAAAAAAAAAATCTATTTCTTTGTAGGAGAGATGGTTGTAAAAGCTTATTTGTGTAAACATCAATAACTCAGCAAAAGTATCATTATCTTCTAAATATGCAGCACTACGATGCCATGAAGGCTTTTGGACAATAAACAGACTTTAAGAAATAGCTTGCTTACTAACCGCCTGTAAGCTCTGAAACTCTATGCTCTAAGACATATGAAAAAAACATATGCATCTTAGGTACGTTTCTAATGATATGAACCTCTCCATCAGCCTAAAAAAAAAGTCCTTAACACAAGAATCCACAGGAAGAATAGCAATGGTGGTTCTTGCCATTCTGAAGGGTAACGCTTGAACCATCCTGCTGTGAAATTGCATAAAGTCATCAGAAATTCTAGTCTCATATCCTTAGGAAGGAGTTAATGTCATGTAGCACAGATTGAACAGCTGTATATTTCTTGTAGGATGCTGTATCATTTTCCTGCTATCTGTCTTTCAGTGCAGAAATCACTGCCTGGTCACTTTGCAACTAGCCCTTTTCAGACACCAGGTTTGGTAATTTAATTTCACTTAATACCATATCCAATGCTACACAATTCTTTAAATCAGTCAGGCTATGCTGATTTATACCACCTGACTCCTGGTCAGAGGACCACATTGTAGCACAGCATCCATCGAATACTTATTTAGGGTATTCTGTTCTGCAGGCAAAGTAGTGACACATGGACATAAACCAGGACAGCTTTAAATTAGCCAGCAGGAGTGTACTGATAACAAAAGACCCTGTTGTGCCTATTTCTCCTTTAGCCCTTGAAAGTATCTGTTAAGCAGGGAGTCAGTAGAACATAACACAGCAAAGATCTCCAACCTGAGCTACATTATACACGTCTTAACAACCTCCTTTCCTCTCTGAGGTGTTATTATGACCTCATTCTCACATGTAGATAATGACTTTCACTACAGCCACATATTTTAGTAATTCCCTTCTTAAAGTGATGATTAAAAATAGTAGATCTGGGTATTTTAACCCCTCAGAAAAGCCCTTCTGAAATTTACCGACATGAAAAAACAAATCTTCCAAAGTTATCCACTTAACCACTTTGTTTAGCTCATAGCATTCTCTTTTACACAGCAAATTTGTATTTTCTTAATAATGCTAATATGACAATAAGGTATTGTTCAAATGTATGCCTGAGTGTGTTTTGAGATGGAGAACATGTAAGTTTAAAATCTCTCACTGGTCTCAATGCCAGTATCTCTACTGAGAGTTTCCTCAGGACTCGTGACACCTGCCACAGTTGGGCAGAATTCTTATTATCAATCAGTTGCTAATGTGTATGCAAGGAGGATAACATTCCCTTCTACTTTCATCTGTTATTTATCTTGTTCATTTAGACTACAAATTTGTAAGGGTAAGACTGTCCCTCTGTTCATATATTATGGTGGAGTGGGAGTGCTCTTGCAGAGAGATCTACATAGATCAGAGCATGGGACAATCATCAGTGGCATGAAACTTAACAAGAACAAAAGCTGGATTCGGCACCTAGGATAGAGTAACCCTGAGCACAAGTATAAATTAGGAGAGGAGTGGCTGGAGACCAGCCTCTTAGAAAGGAATCTGTTGTAGCTACTCAACAGAAGGCTCAGTGTTAGTCAGCAATGTGCCCTGGCTGCCAAGAGGGTAAACCATATCCTGGGGTGCAGCCAACACAGCATAACCAGCTGGTCAAAAGAGATTAGTGTCTTGCTGTATTCAGCATTGTGCCATCTCACCTTGAGTACTGTGTGCAGTTTTGGGACCCACAATTTAAAAAGGGATTTGAAGGCCAGTGAATGCATGCAGAGGAGGGCAACAAAGCTGATGAAAAGGCTGGAAGGAATGTTCTATGAGAAGCAGCTAAGGACTTTGGGCTTGTCTAGTTTGGAGAAAAGGAAGCTGAGCAGCAACCTCATTGCTCTCTACGGCTTCCTGAGGAGGGGATGTGGAGAGGGAGGTGCCGATCTCTTCTTTCTTATATCCAGTGATAGATGCATGGGAACAGTTCAAAGCTGCACCAGAGGAGGTTTAGACTGGACATTAGGAAGCATTTCTTTACTGAGAGCACAGTAAACACTGGAACAGACTTCCTGGAGAGGTGGCTGATGCCCTAAGCCTGTCAGTGTTTAAGAGGCAGTTGGACAATGCCCTTAGTAACCCATGCCCTATGCTTTAATTTTTGGTTAGCTTTGAAGTGGTCAAGCAGTTGGACTAGACGATCCAGCTAGTTGGATCCTCTAGTTGTAGGTCCCTTCCAATGGAACTGCAATGAACTGGTCTTTTCATAAGAAATTCTGAAAAAATTAAGGGAGATGGAATGGTTGGCTTTTGGGTTGTGTGTGGTTTGGGGGGATTTTGTTGTTGTTGTTTGGAGTTTTTTGCTTGTGTTTTCATTTCATAACAATTCATTATTTGAATGTGTGCTCTCAGACTCCAGTAGAGTGCCTTTGCCACTGTTGTTTTATCTGTTCTGATCTTTCTTTGCTTTTTATTTCTCTCTAACAATTTCAGATGATCTACCCAAAAAGGTATGTGAGGAACATGAGGAATACTGGCGATTTCTGTGAGACAGAAGAATCATTCCCATCTATCTCTCACTAAGCTTTGATATTGCAAATCAAATGCATGGGTTGCACATGATACCTGCCCAAGTTGTAACTCGTTATAAGATCAGGATGGAAATGCACATTGAAAAGGACTGCTTGAGACCTGGCAGTCAGTGAAAGAACTCAAGTATTTTCCGCAGAAGGCAGCTGAAATATATTCTGCTTGATAAAATCAGAGAACTGTCCATTCGTTTAGTCATTTAATAGGACAGAAAATGAGGCACATGTAATTTTTTATTACAAGGCTAGAAGCAAAACATGGGTAATTACCTTACTGTAGAAAACAAATTACATTTTAAGGAGAAGTAATTTCATTATTTTGTGGCTATCTTTATATTAAAATACAAAACATTATGTACTATAAATGTCAAATTCCATAAGACATCAATTTAGTGAATGCAGAACATAGATTTGTTGAAGTTAATTAAATCAAAATAATTTAAAAATGCTATGAAAAAGAGCCTGAGGTCTGACTTCTTTGAAAATATGCAAGAATATTTTTTATTGCCTTGCTGGATGCATTTCCAAAATATATTTATTTGTCATAATGTATGATGCAGAATGCAGATCTTTCAAATTCCACAAGAGAAAGGATCAAATTAGTCATTCTTACTTACATCTTGCATTGCACAGCACCTAGAAATCAAGTTGCACTCCAAAACGTCTTAGTGTTACTATGATATGAAGACAGAAGAAAAAGATAACCTGTGACTCAAGAATGACCAAAGAATAAAACAAAATAAGGCAAATCAGAAGCTTATAGATGGTAGAAGGCAAGTAAGTAAATACGAAGTGATAGCACTCAGTAGAAACAGAGATTTTAACATACCAGGCATAACCTGACATATCAGAGAACAAACATCCAAAAGTTTTTGGCTTCTTGCAGACAAATTTGTCTTTAAAACAGATATCAAAGTTTTGTTACAGTGCTAATCTGCATGCTAAAGTGTTTATTGTCATCAACAGATCAAGATTCTGTCATCCTTATTTATAGTGACCACACCTATAGAGGAGTCCTACTGAGTTTATTTTCATGTCTAACAAAAGCATAACAAAAAAGTCCATCTGAAATGAAAAGAATAGTTTGTTTTCAGTGACAGTGCCTGAGCATTAAAATCTGGTTCAGTGTTAAACAGGGCTGGAAATTTATAGTATAAGGAGTAAGTTGTTTGAAAGATCCTATTAGGGAGCATACAATACTAAGAAAGAAGTCCATCTTGTTCAGTGACAGTGAGTCCTATACAATGCTTTTGTTCAACACAGAGATGTGAAATACAGGACTACTAATCTGAAATACTGAAAAAGGATGCATGAGAAGACAATAGCAATGGACTGTATTTTAGCAAATCTTACCAGGGAGAAGAGTAAAGAGGTGCAAGTTACATTTGCGGGACAGGAAACAAAAAAAAAAGTGAAAGGAAAAAGGAAAAATAAAATAGGTTCGCTGAAAATAGGAGATACTTAGAAGAAAAGATATGTAGCAGCTCCCTATGAGATGAAAATCAAGAATAAAGATTATGATAATATGCACAATACAGATGATGCTTCAGAAAGTATCAAGATCAATTGGCAAGCTAATTAGAAAATGGATTAATAAAATAATTAATTATATACTTATTAAATTAGAAGTCATCAAATAATGCAATCAGTTGTTAGGATAAAAAAAAAAAAAATCAGTTAAGCAAGAAGAAATCTAAAGAGTTTGGAACTCACTTGCCAGGGTCCTCAGAGTTCCCCATACCATGGTGCTTAGGACTGAAGCATGAAGAACACTTGAACTGTATCTCTATAGCCAAGTGACTTAGAATCATAGAATCATAGAATAGTTAGGGCTGGAAGAGACCTTTAAAGGTCATCTAGTCCAACCCCCCTGCAAGGAGCAGGGACATCTCTGACTAGATCAAGTTGCTCAGAGCCTCATCCAACCTGGCCTTGAATGTTTCCAGGGATGGGGCATCTACCACCTCTCTGGGCAACCTGTTCCAGTGTTCTACCGCCCTCACTGTAAACAATTTTTTCCTTTTACCAAATCTGAATCTGCTTCCTTCTATTTAAAAAAAAACATTACCCCTTGTCCTATGACAACAGGCCCTGCTAAAGAGTTTCTCCTCATCTTTCTTAGAAGCCCCCTTTAGGTACTGGAATATCACTATAAGGTCCCCCTGGAACCTTTTCTTCTCCAGGCTGAACAACCCCAACTCTCTCAGCAATTCTTCATAGGAGAGGTGCCCCAGCCCTCTGATCATCTTCGTGGGGATTTGGACAGGAAAACTTCAGGAGGCCACTTCCAATCTAAATTCTGTTGAGTTTCTGTACAAGTGCAAGCTGGCTTTGCAGCTTTCAATCTAAAGTATTAAAGAAACCAATCAGAATCATTGCAAATCATTTGCAAACATATGGAAGGTAGAATTGAGAGAAGAAAACTTGTACCATCCTTCTTTTAAAAATTCTGTAATGAGATTGGAGGAGAATATGAGTAAGCCAAGAAAATATGTGGGAAGGTATTGGAAAGCATTTAAATACAATGAGTCTGCAAATAGACTGAAGAAAAATGTGCTGTATAAAACAGATAACCTGGACCTGTCAAAATCATATCCTGTAAATAAGTCTGTTTTCTTCCTTGGATCAAGATAACTGCCACGGTAGATAAAGAGAAAAGCTGTACGTATAACACATTTAGAACTTTGATGACTGCTGTGCAATAGCCTCATTAGAAAACTAAGAAATTTTATTTTTATGTAGTAGGTGTACATCCAAAAACTACAGTCAAAGAATGCTTTTTAATTATTCATTAACAAACTGTGAGTTCACTGAACACAGCATTCCATAGAGGTCTGTCTTTGTCCCATTAGTATTTTCATTAATGACTTCATTGTGAAAGAGTAAGAGGGCTGTAAAATCTGAGAGGGCAAAGTGCAAGGAATCTGGAGAATACAATCAAAATTTAAAATTATGTTAATAAGCGGAAAAGACGGTTTGAACCCAGTTAGACATCATTCAGAAAAGGCAAATGTAAGAAGAACTACAATGATGTGTCATTCACAAATACGGATGAAGGATGCAAAAAAAAAGGGACAAAAAAAATAAAATGAAATAAATGTTTAGGCAGCAGTATAGTACATTCAGGGGATTATATTGGATCAGAAACTAAATGTAGCAGTACGACGCATTTTCAAAAAGGATAACTTTCATTCTGAAAGACTCATTCTAATTTATTTAGCATTGGGGAGGCCTTGGCTGAAGTAACAAGGTTTATAGAACAAATGTTAGGAATTATAATAGCAAGCTGGAAAGAATTCACAGGAAATAAGAAAGAATGCTAAAAGATAGAAATTACAGCCTGCCTGTGAAGAAAGATTAAAACTGCTGGGTTCCTTTAGTCTTAGAAAACAGACAGTTGACTGTAGATATGATAAGCAGTATACCATGTAAAATGCCAGTAGAAAGAGGATGATAATGTTTTTTTTTTCCCTACTGGCAACACTGAAAAAACAAGGAGTTGTTAACCTAATCTGCAGAAAATGTAGGTGGATATTAACGACAGATGTCTAAATGCTGCACTGCTGAAATACAGAAACAGTCTTGTAGGAATGTTATGGATTTTTTTTCCTATGTGATTTTAAAAACAAACTAGATCTCTCAGCATTTAACTGTGAAAACTCGATCCTACCTCTGTCTTGAGGATAAACTAGATCAGCAGCGGTGCACCTAAAGCCCCAGACTCGGATAGGGCTTGTGACTTCAGTTCATATAGGCCACATCTGCAGGGCACTACATGTTAGATAGTGATAGGAAGGGTGTTTGTACAGAGCCTACCACGTGATCACAGGAGTTTCATTCGGTTGTTGGCAAAGAGCAAGATTCTTCAACCCTCAAGGTTTCTTTAACGTTCTATTTTTCTCTTTCTAAATTCTGCAAAGTGTGACTGGAGCTATAAATAGATGGTCTTTTATTTTTTTATTTTTTTTTTTAATATTCCAGTGAGTTTCAAGTTCATTTTAGTAGGGTTAAACTCGAGGAAGCAAAGAAAACATTTAGGAGTTAATTACACAGATTACATGGATAAGAAATGAATTAAGAATATTTTTAATAGAGCAAAATTAGACCAGCAGGTAAAGTGACTCAAAATTAGCCCAGCAATTAATCTGATGAGTAGAGAAGCCATTGAAGAATGGATTAATGAAGCTAGCAGAAAATTAATTAAATTATGAAATGAGTCAGATAGGAATTATTAATGAATTAATTAAGTAATCAGTCCTGTGGCTTGTGTAGGGGAGAGAGAGAGGGTGATCTGCTGTGAGCAGGATATATAGTTACCAGGATAGAAAGTTTAGATATCAAGTTATGAAAAGAAAATAGATTTATTACTAATAACACTAGCCATTGGAGCCACAGAGATTAAAATCTAGGAAAAATGGATTTGTTATTATACTATCAATTTTTTTTTAAAAAAATCCAAACCTTCAATATCTGATGCAGCCAAAATGCTTTGCTGTTATTAAAGTTTCTGTTATTATATTGTATAAATTTTTTTTTTTTAAATAACACCTTTTGAGTTTAAAAAGTGCTATTTTCCTTCACTAAAAAGGATATTTATGAACACAGAGAAAAGCCAAGAGGAACTAATGGCTGTGCAGTTGTTAGAACACTCTCTTGTGGTATTAAATCTTCTCTATTGTTCAGGATTTGTTTGGATGGGTTTTGTTGTTTTTTTTTTTCAAATACAAGATTTAAGAAAATAATACTCTGCCCTCAGAATCCAGTATATTTATGCAGGATCTCCGTCAGTTACACCTTCTGGAGCTATTCTAGTTTCTGTAAATCACACAAATGTTTCTTGTGGCCAGAAGGATGAGGTACAAATGTTTCTACAGCCTGATGCTTAGGATAGTCTCTATTAAATCACTACACCTGGTTCTAATTCCTCATCAAAAGTATTCTGCTTCTTGAGTGTAGAGGAGGTATTTTTCCAGTTTGGCAGAAGTTCTTTCTCTTTTGGGATAACATTTACAATGGATAACCAAATGCACGTTTCTTCAGAGAACAATCCAGACAAGTAGGTACTTAGCTCTGCCTGCAGCTTCTAGTACTTCTCCTATATGCATAGACTTGTCTTCTCTGAACTACATTTAAAGAAAACACATACAACTGAGGTACCTTTCACTTGCTTGAATCTCTGTCTTCACTGAAGCCTAGTCATAGTATGACTAGGTATGAATTGCAGAGTAAGCTGGGAAAATTGTAGAGTCAGGAGGTATGGAAGCTGACTAATACAGCAAGAAAATCAAGACAGCCTAGAAACAACACAACTATTGAAGTGCTACAAAAGTCCACATCCAGCCTAGGACTAGGTGCTGAAATCAGATAGCTGTGTTCAGTTATGAAAGCTGATGTTCAGCTTTTGCAGTCATATTCGGTGGATAGGGACTCAAACAGTAAGGATATGGAGCATGCTGAAGAATTAATTCTGTGATGATTTTGAAATTCTCTAGGGTATATTGCGAAGACTTAGCATAAGAAGTATTTTGGTTCTTTGACTTTTCCTCTATATTGTGCTATTTGTTTAAATTTAATGTTGATAAGAATTGTCCAGAACTAATAAGAGAATACCACTGGTTTAAGTCAGGTGCATTTAAATTGTTTGCCTTAGAAAGCAAAAGGTCTTATCAAAGACAACTTGTTTGGTATGGAAAAATTTTTGTTTCATTCAGTGTGTATATCTCTTTCCTAATAAGCATCCTTCAATCACTTGTTGTCTACGGCTTGGACAGGGACAGGTCTGGGACTTACCTCAACTTTTACTTCAACCTTAGCAGCTCCTCAGGGACTGAGCTGATGCCTCTCCAACAGCTAGACTGGGTTTCTGGAGTTCATGCTGGATGTTCACAAGGTACTCAGTAGTAACTTTGTTCATGGACTGCATTTTGCCAACTTAAAATTAATTTGATTTTTTAACATCTGTAAAAAATCTTATTGCATTGGAGCCAATAGTGTTCTTATAGTGTTCCAGGCTTTTCAGAACACATATTAAAGATGTGCTTTGAAGAATTTTGCAAGTCTACAGTTTCAAATTTTGTGTTTGAATAAAACTGACATTAAAATACTTCATCAAAATTTTAAGCTTTTGTTCTAAATTTGTATTCAGTTCAGCTTTAGACCATCTGTAATAACTTCTGGTATGCATAAATAGCCTAACTGATTCAATACCATATGGAAAATATTCTGCTCTTCTGTTGGAATACTTCTTCAGATGTACTTCAAAGGCACTAGTGGCAGACTTCTGCTCTATGCATAATAGAAAAGTATAAAGAAAAGGTGCTCAGATGTGACCATGGCGGCTACAGAGTAGTGTCTGTTTAGACTCAGGCTGTATGAGACCTTCTTTTTTCTTCAGTTGTGAATGTGAAACTGTACCAAAATTTCAACAGACCAGACAGGGATGAAACTGACATTTCTCATGAAAGGAAGAACCAACAAGACATTTTCTGCTAATTGTTGGCAGTGGTACTCTAAACTCTAGTGAGCAAACATATTCTGTGTTAATCTGAATTGCTGCCTACATCCTTAAAGATGAAAATTTTTGCTCTTGCTGTTCTAGAAAGTTATATTTTCAGCTTCTACTTTCTGTGTTTCAATGCTGTCTTAAAGTTGACAAAACATTTATAATGCTCTACAATAGTTACCTGTGAGTGGTTTGACAGCTACTTTTTAAATCCTACGTTAGATGCTCTGTTGTTACAGAGATTTTTTTTCATTTTTACCTTCATTTTTCTCAGCATATTTTACATAATTGTTCCAGGTTTTATACGATTATGGAATTTGATTATACACACAAAACACATAGATAACAACTGTAGAAATTCATTCATATTTTTATATAATTACTTGCAATACAAATACATTGATATCCAGATCATCTTTCATTAATTATTCATGACAACCTCTGATGTGCTTCATTTAGGAACATGCACTTAAACAAAAGCAGAGGAAAAGAGTGGAAGGGGATAAGAAGCTACTGTTTCATTTCTTTCAACTTCTGACTAGTTGTTCAGGCCATATTATATGGCTGATTGCTCCAATTCCTAACCATTGCACCTCATTTTTTATTCCTTGATGCATAAGCCACACAGCAGCCTATGCAGGAGTCACACAAAGCATGGTGTCTCAGTGCCTCAGATCACCTTACATTCCAAGTTGCCTTATATTTGGTTTAATATTTTGCTTTAATTTGAGGATTGTTTTCCACTCCTGGAAGAACAGTATAATTAAAGTGGAAAAATTTACTTTTACAATATATGTGTATATACATATTTTGCTATAGCCTATCCAGTGCGGGTTACAAGGAACAGGTCTATTAAAAATTGTCCTGATTTCAGCAGGGATGGAGTTAATTTTTCTCTCAGTAGCTGGTGTGTTTTGGATTTCATATGTGAAGAATGTTGACAAACACACCGGTGATACGAGTTATTGCTAATGTGACCAAGGAGTCTGTCCGGCTTTCGAAGTCTCGCTAACATGCAGATAGAGGAAGCGGAGAGAAAGACAGAATAATTGATCCAAACTGGCCAAAGACAGTATCCCATGCCATAAGCATAATGCTCAGTATTTAAGTGGGGGTTGGCCTGGGTGGGTATCTGCCTCCCTGGCATCCTTCCCTCTCACTCGCTGGTATTGCTCTCTCTACCTTGCTGGCTCCCTTTCACTCCTTTGCTTGCTGCTCAGTTTTGTTTCTGTGATCGCCACTCAGCATGGGCTGTATCGGTCATTGGGACATCGGGTGGTGAGAAAACATACATTGTTCATTTTGTATATTTTAATATCCTTATATTCTGTTATTATGGTAGTTTTCCTTTGCTATTTTAGTAAACTGTCTTCATCTCAACACATGAGTTCTCCTTTCTTCCCCATTCTCTTCCCCATCCCACTGGGGATGAGGAGGGTGAGTGAGAAATTGTGTGGTGACTCGGGCTAAAGCACAGCAAAAATACACACACACACACACACAAAAATAATGTTATTGATAACATTCTGTAAATCAAATGTGATTAATATTAATACTCTTTAAATTTGTACATTCAGCTTAAACACAAATCTTACGGATCTTTGTTTTATTAGGTCAACAGTATTAATTTTATTTTTGAAGTGAGACTTGCCACATTTATGGTTTTAAGAGATCATACAGTTGATGAAAAACTTTACAAATTTAAATCTTCAATAGTATACCTGACTTGTTCATTGCTTTTTTTTCATGTAGTGTTATGTAAAAAACAAAAATATTAATTTTTAAAAAATGTGGATTCCATTACCTTTTTATCTGTGTTCAATTATTCCAGTTTTTCAAGTGTGCACTATATTGAGCAAAACAACTTGAATCATTTAGATGGCTGAAAAATTAGGGAAGTGTACTAGAAGTAAAAATTGCTCTTCTAACTCTAATCTTTTTTTTTTTGTGTCCATGAATTGAAAATGTAAGCCTTTGAAAACTTGCACAGATTTGTAGTATCATCAAATAGAGCACAGAAATATTAGTTGCAGGATTTCTACAGGTTCCAAAAGCCATTGAAAATAATTGAAATGCTCCTATTAATTTCAGTTGCAATTATATTATGCTCACAATATTATGGCAATATTTATCTTCCGTAGAATTAAGCTACAGATCAACAAGAACCAGAGTTGTTACTGAGAGCTTAATACATATGGTTAATTCCAATTTAATATATGCCATATTTATAATTTATAGGCAGAATTATATACCTTAAAATGGCTATTACAGGCATGCCACACAGATATTTTTTGGTATATTTAAATATTAATTTTGACATATATATTTGATACCCTGTTGTGGTTTTGTTTAGTGAGGGGGGGCCTAAGGTGCTAGCTTCTGTAGGAAACTGCTAGAAGTTGCTCCCCTTTGTTCAGTGGACTCGCTGGGGCTAGGGCGGACCCACTGCTGGCCAAGGTTGAGCCGATTGGTAGCAGAATGTTCCGTGATAACACCTCTGTGATAATGTATTTAAGAAGGGGAAAACAGGGGAAAAAAAAAAAGAGAGAGAGAAGAGAAGATGTGAAGAAGCTGAGTCGGGGCAGAGGCACAGAGCGGGAGGCGCGAGCCTTGTGGGCCTTGCAGGCCTCACCCTCTGGCCTCTCGCTGGGCGGCCAACTGGGCCCAACTCGGCCTGGCCTGGCTGCAAGAAGTGGAGAGGAGACGAGATGGATGATCTGAAGAGATTCTGAGAGGCGTCTGCCTGCCTGTTGTGAAGAACTTTTCTTGTGAGAGGAACAGCTGCAGATGCCAAGGTCAGTGAAGAAGGGGGGGGGAGGAGTAATGTGGCTCCTGGCCAAGATTCCCCTGCAGCCTGTGGTGATAACCATGGTGGAGCAGGTTGTCCCACTGCAGCCCATGGAGGTCCATGGAGGAGCAGAGATCCACCTGGAGCCTGTGAAGGACCCCACACCAGGGGAGGTGGATGCTTGAAGGTGGCTGTGGCCCATGGAGGGCCTGCTGGGGCAGCTGTTCTGGAGAGACTGCACCTTGTGGAAGAGATGACCCATGCCAGAGGGTTTCATGAAGGACTGTGGCATATGGGTGGGACCCCACAATGGAGCAGGGGAGGAATGTGAGGAGTGCTTCCCCTAATAAGGAAGCAGCAGCGTAAAACAAAGCATGATGAACTGACCATAGCCCCCATTCCCTCTTCTGCCCTGTGCGCTCGGAGGGGGGAAGGTAGTAGAGATAATGTTAAGCCTGGGAAGAGGGAGGGGTGGGGGGAGGTTATCTTGTTCTCTGTCTCATTCTCCTGCTATGTTTTTAGCAATAAATAGTTTTCCCCAAGTAGAGTCTGTTTTGCCCTCAATGGTAACTTTAAGGATTTTCTCCCTGTCCTTATCTCAAACCTCGAGCCTATTTTCTTACATTATCTCTCCCTATTGTCTCAGAGGGTGAGGGGAGTGAGAGAGAGACTGCGGAGTCTGGTCCCGATTGGGGCTGAACTACAACATACCCACAGAAAAATTTGCTGACTTATATTGTTAACATATTTGTTAAGTTTCAGCTTCAGAAAATTATTTCAGATTTCATTAGAATTAGAAAAATCTACCAATTGCCATGTGGATATCAAGATATATTCCTTTACCTGTCCTTCCTTTCACAAAAAGCAAGCAATAATCAAAATATCTGTTTATGTTCCCTGGTACTTATGACTTTGCCTCATTAGTGACAATCTAAATGGGAGTTTGAAAAGATGTGACTCTAAGGTGGTACCATGCTGTTGCTCTGCATTTCTTGGACAACCACATGAAAGCTAGAAAGCACTGCTTTCCCAGACTTAGAAAAAAACACTTCCAGATTAGAAAAATTCAGCCCAGATGGCTGAAAATTTCCAGTTTTTCAGATAAAGCAAGAGTACTATATACACACAAAATAACACAAGATCAGCCTCAGCTGAATGGAAAACATCTGTGTCAAATTTGTGTTGAGTGTCAGAAAGGTAGTTGTACCTGTCAGCTTGCATGAAGTATCACATGCCTGGAGCACCATTAATCCTTATTTTAAAAGAAGAACTTTTTTGTTTCCTCCCAATAGTTTGCTGCCTTTCTTGTAATATTGCCTGATAGCTGATAAGCAGATTTTGTAAGTAAAACACGATCTCTGAAGTTAACCTTTTTGAGCACCTTTTTACAAAGAACTATTGAAATGTTTCTCATCTCTTTTTTTTTGCAGGTAAATAATAACATTATAAAGATATTGAGAAGTAGGTATAGTATGCCTGTCACAAATAATACGAATTCATCTATCCCCGTGATTAATATTTGATGTGAGCAATTTCAGAATACTGATCAGCTGTATTAATAATTTATACAATGTTATTGTGGATGATTAAGGTTATTTCTTTTAATGGAATTCTCAAATCACTTCTAACACCTAAGTATAAATTCTTTATGATATCTATCCATGCATGTGTTCCAACAAGCCTGCTACAGAAAGCTTTGTAATTATAATTCAACCAACAATGCAATATCAACAAACAGGAGTTGTATTCCAACTCTGTATAAGAAACAGTTGAAGAAGAATGCTTTAGGCAGATGAATATTGTTTTTCTTTTATTTTTCTTTTTTTAGTGGGCAGCATTAACTTTATTTCATAAACTTTCCTTTCTAATGCCTACTTTCCTGGATTTCTGCTTAAGAGTAGTGAAATCTTGTCTAAATTTAGTAAGCAAAAAAAAGAAAAAAAACCAGTTCAATAGACAAGATATTTAAAAATGTGAAAATGGCAGCAAAAATCAGACCATGAAGAAAATACCTGTCATATACTCCATTGAGAAGATAACAGAAAAGTAAATTTAACCTGAAAACTTTGCTTTTGTCTTCGCTTAGATGGAGAAATATGCTAGTTTTCTTGCAGTTTGCCCTGGTTTCAGCTAGGATGGAGTTAATTTTCCTCTCAGTAGGTGATGTGTTTTGGATTTCATATGTGAAGAATGTTGATAAACACACTGATGTTGGTAGTTGTTAAAGAGACCCAGGTCACTGTCTGTCTTCCCAGGTTTCGCTAATGTGCAGGTAGAGGAAGCTGGGAGGGATACAGCCAGAATAGTTGACCCAAACAGGCCAAAGAGAGTATTCCCTGCCATAAATGTCACGCTTAGTACTTAAGTGGGAGGGTCAGCCAGTAAGCTGTCTCTTTTTTTTTTTTCTTTTTTTTTCTTTTTTTTTTTTTTTTTGTCTCTCACTGTTCAGAATCGTTCTGGGATTGTTTACAGCCATAATTGCTGCTCGGGATAGGCTGTATCAATCATTGAGTGGTGGGAAATTGTGCATAAACTGTTGGGTTTGTTTGTTTGTTTTGACTTTAAAAAAAATTCTCATTATTATTTTTTCTAATAGTATTATTATAATTATTTTATATATATGTATAAAATTATCTTTTCTTTTGCTATCCTACTAAACTGCCTCTATCTCAACCCATGAGTTTTCTTCCCAATTCTCTCCTTTGTCCCCTGGGGAGGGGGAGGGTGATTGAGCAGCTGTGTGGTACTCAATTGCTAACTGTAGTTAAACCACGACACATGGCCATTGTAGATCATCTCTGTCAACAGGTAGTGATATAATTTTATGTTAGTTTTAATTAATTGTATATTATTTGTCTGGTCAGGGAAGCCAGAAGGTAAGTTCTGCCTGAGCACAATGGAGATGATGATTACAACATTTGATTTCTGTATATGGGCATTACAGTTTCTTTCACTAAAATGTATTAGCTTATTGTGGTAGGCTGACACTAACTGGCAGCTAGGCCTCCAACGAGCTGATTTTTCACTCCCTTGAGTAAGATGGGGGAAAGAATGGAAAGGCAAAACCAAGAAAACTCATGGGTTAAGATAAAGACAGTTTAACAGGTGAAAGAAAGCTGTGTGCCCAAGCAAAACAAAAACAAATAATTCATTGACTACTTCCCATTGTCAGGCCAAATGGTTGGCTATCTCCAAGATAGCAGGGCCTCAGCATCTGTAATCATGGGAAATCAAAGACCACAATCGCTGTATGTTCCTGCTTCATCCTCCTTTCCCTGAGATTTTATTGCTGAGGACATCATATGTTATATAATATCCCCTTGGTCACTAGGTTCAGCTGTCCGGCCTGTGTCATCTCTCATCCTCTTGTGCATCCCTAGCCCACTCACTGAGGGGGCAGAGGGAAAAGACAAAGATTTGATACTGTGCAAGCACAACTCAACAAGAGCCACAACACTTGTGTGTTATTAACACCATTTTACTAACAAATACAAAACATAGCATCATACAGGTGCCCATGAAGAAAATGAACTCCATCCTAGCCAGACCTAGAATAGTTACACTTGAAAACTGAAGAATTAGCCTCATATTTGTAGGTTCTTAAAATTATGCATAATATTCGTTGAAAAGTCAAAAAATATTTATTTAGAGTTTTTCATCTTTAACACAGTCTTGGTCATCAATTTTGTTTTGGATTTACAGAAAACCTACCTAACCATGTGTTCTGGTTTTGTTTAGTGAAGGGGGGCTGCGGTGGTAGCTTCTGCTAGAAGTCGCTCCCCTTTGTTCAGTGGACTCAGCTGGGCCTAGGGCGGACTTGCTGCTGGCCAAGGCCGAGCCAATTGTTAGCAGAATATGCAGTGATAATGCCTCTGTGATAACATATTTAAGAAGGGGAAAAAAAGAAAAAAAAATGGAGAGAGAAGATGTGAAGAAGCTGATTGGGGGCAGACAGGGGGAGGCGCAAGCCTTGTGGGCCTTGCAGGCCTCACCCTCTGTCCTCCAACCAGGTGGCTGACTGGGCCTGACTCAGCCTGGCCGGTCTGCAAGAAGTGGAGAGGAAATGAGAAGTGAATAAGTTGTAAAAAGGATCCTGAGAGGCGTCTGCCTGCCTGCCTGTTGTGAAGAACTTTTCTTGTGAGAGGAACAGCTGCAGATGCCAAGGTCAGTGGAGAAGGAGTGGGAGGAGTAATGCTGCTCCTGGCCAGAATTCCTCTGCAGCCTGTGGTGATGACCGTGGTGAAGCAGGTTGTCCCCCTGCAGCCCGTGGAGGTCCACGGAAGAGCAGAGATCCACCTGCAGCCCATGGAGGACTCCACACCAGAGCAGCTGGATGCCCAAAGGAGGCTGTGCCCACTGGGACAGCTGTTCTGGAGGGACTGCACCCCATGGAAGAGATGACCCACGCTGGAGCAGTTTCATGAAGGACTGTGGCATATGGGTGGGACCCCACAATGGAGCAGGGGAGGAATGTGAGGAGTTCTTCCCCTAATAAGGAAGCAGTGGCATAAAACAACGTGTGATGGACTGACTGTAACCCCCGTTCCCTCTTCCCCCCTGTGCCGCTCAGGTTGGGGAGGGTAGTAGAGATAATGTTAAGCTTGGGAAGAAGGAGGGGTGGGGGGAGGTCATTTTGTTCTCTGTCTCATTATCCTGCTATGTTTTTAGCAAACAAAATAAATAGTTTTCCCCAAGTCGAGTCTGTTTTGCCCGCAAGGGTAACTTTAAGGATTTTCTCCCTGTCCTTATCTCAAACCTCGAGCCTTTTTTCTTATATTATCTCCCCCTATTCTCTTGGAGGGTGGGGGGAGTGAGAGAGAGACTGCATAGTCTGGTCCCAATCAAGGCTGAACTATGACACCACGGGTGGGACTCCAATCTGCTATCACATATGACATTAAATTTTATTTAAATCTCAGTATGCTTGTATTGATAAAGAGAGAAATAAAAATGTTTCTTGGTAGTGATCAAGAACCAAATGATGATCTGAACACCATCAAGCTCCTTTAAAATTCTTCCCCTTTCATACCCTCAGAGGTTTGCCTAGAGTCTGGGTTGTTGCCAATGATCATTCAGAACTAGCCCAAACTCAAAATTCAGTATCAGAAAAAGAACCAGAGAAATAAATGAACAGTTATTTCACCCCATATCAGGCAGAAGGACTGCAGGAAAAGGGAAGAAATAAATGAAGCAGGAAATACAAAGTACTGTTTCACTCTTCTATTGTTTCATGGTTTATTACTTTGGATTCTGTGTTAAAGGTAAGAGGAAACATGACATCCTTATGGATGGTAGGCAACCAATGATTAAAAGGAACTAAATCTCTAAAAATCTAATTATACCTGAAGGTCCTGCAACTCGTATTTTTTTATCAGTTACAAATGTAGAAATAATGCTGGATTTATTGAGTCTAATAAAAGACACAGCTTTCAAATGGTTTCCAGCTTCCCCACAGCTAAGCCCCTTCATACTAACTTTACCACTTGCATTTTAAAATATAAGATTTTTTAAAATTCATACTTCCTTATTAAATGAAAAGTAGACTATATGATCTTCTGTCTAAGACATACACATGTTCAACTGATTGAAACATACTTTTGAAGAGCTTTTACAGTTTTATCAAAAAGAGAGAGCCTCAGAATGACCTGACTACTTATCTCTGGAACCGTTAAGCTGCTGTATGAAATTTTACAAAAGAGTTAAACAGTTCTCAAGAAACGTTACAGAAACAATCCCCTAAAAATTGCCTGTTATACCAAGGTCATTTTTCTTTGCAACAACTCACCAAAAAATTAATATTTCTTTTTTAAATGGAAAGATTAAAAATATGATAATCTCTAATATTACTGTAAGACTTGATTATGTTAGTCTTGAGCAAGAATATTGTGGTTTTATACTTATTTAGTGACTATTATTTCCATTACTGAATTTTATATTTGTCAATAAACTATTCTAATGAATGATGTTCTAGAGATATAAGAACTTAACACTCACTATAAATAAATTGATACTGTAAATAGCTAGGATAAATGCACTGCAAAATATGCAGATAAATTATTTTCTTCAGCCTACACACATTGGTTCTATAGTAGATGACACATTTTTGTTTCCCTTGAAAGGCTAAGAAAACAAGACAGGAAAGAAGACGAACAAACCAAAAAGCAGGATATGGGCAAGAGATTTACAGAACACAATTAGATATATGTATTCATTACAAAACGTTAATGAAGATTGTAAAAAGAAGTTGCAAAAATTACAAATGCCCCAAGGCAGCTGTAACTTCAGCACTGAACATTCAGATAGATTTTTACGTGTCAATTAAATCTCTTCTGAAGCATGCAGATACTTTAGCAGCTTTGCTTTCATTTGAGCAATTGGCAGCCTCAAAGGCACAGAATTTCTTTTTACATTTACCACACATGTAACTTTTCTTTTTATATTTTCTTCAAAATTTGATAAAGCTTCTCATAGTAATTACATAGGACTATTTTCTATGCTAAGCTTTGTTAAGACATTTTTGTTTTCTGTTCTGAGACAAAGGACTAATTAAAACTTAGACAAAAAAAAAAGAGAAGTAAGGATGGAAAACAGAATTAAGGGAACAAACAGATTTGTGTGTATTTATCTGGAATAATATCTATTCTGGTACTCACAAATCTTATACACAGCATTAGTTCAAATTGACACAGACACAGCATTTAGTGACTTAAAAATGGATCGAAGACTGTGAGGGAGGGGTGGTAATGAATATGGTCAAAGGAGAATGTGCCTGGCAGGTTTGGAATTAAGTCACACCTTACCTATTTAGTATTGGTGGTCTGGAAAAGAATGAAAAGTATGTTAGTGTTAGTTGAAAGTATCTTAAAAATAGCAAAAATATGCATTTGCTAGTGGGGGCAGAATTAATGCAAACAGAGAAAATTAGAAAAAAATAGCAAATGAAAACTAGCATATTGGCTGGAAAATAACCTGAATCAGTGATATCAAATAAAGGTTCTGGCAAGCAGCCATAGAGAAAGGTCCTAATGTGCTCTAAGAGCCCCGTGATCAAATATAATCTACAGGAGATAGAGCAGCAGAGACAGCTGAGACGTGGAGTATTCAAGAATATTACACCTTGGTGGATCACAAAGTATAATCATTTACTTGAATTATAATTACTTTGAATTATAATAATTTAAATAAATTGGAAAGATATCAAAGAGCAGTACAAGGGATCTCTATTTGATTAATTAATCACTAAGCCAGCATTCTTTTGGAGCCTTACAGCAGGGCTGGTGGCCATCTGAACACAAGGATAGCAGGTGTCCCACATGTTGGTGTCAGTACTGGCCACAAGAGTATCCTGAGCAATCACTTAGTACATCAGTTGTTTGAAACACATGCAGGACCAAAACTATGAAGGTCCTTTATTTAGGTTTATCTTCAAATTGCTACCTGAAGTCCAACAGATCAGCAGACAGCTCTAAAGAGAATACATCTGAGAAGAAAAGAGTTTTCTCCATAAGCAAGACTTGTTTAAAGGTCAGAGACTAAGTCAGACAAATACAAATCAGCTCAGATATAAGTTCTATTTTAAAAAAAATTTTTTAAAAAAAGGAAAAGAATAAGAACCTTTGAAAGGGGAACAATAAAAAATACAAACTCAATGGGCACGCTTCAATTAAAAAACAGAAAAAATCTTTTCATCTTAGATGGTGGTAAGAGGACTATTAATTTAAAGGGAAGAGTATGACTGATAGTGCTAAAATTAAAAACAATTTTCCATTTTTCTTTCATAGACTGTCTCCAGAAGATAAATGTTCCAAATATACTAATGACTATGAAAGCTAAGTCCATATATTCTCCTCCAGAGCACAGGTCCTTTTAATTCACATTCTGCAAATTTCTAAACAATATTTATTAAATATGGTCCTGCTTAAAACACTGTAATTATATAAGCATTCCATCAAATTATTTTCAGCCTGCCTCTGTAAACACAATTATATATAGTAGAAAAGTATTATAATTTTTGGCAACTACATTTAGATTATTAGATTCTGTTTTAATCCTTCACATAGCTACAAGACTGGTTTTGGTTTTTTTGCTTCCGATGCCATTCATAAAGAAAATTTTTTTGTGCCTCTATTATTAACTTGTGCTTTTAAATAAAAATATTTCTAATATATAGATATAGCTCATCATTATTTAAATGATTGGCTTTTGCATTAAATGCTTTGTTACATCTAATTGTATTTTAAAGTCTTACTCAGGAACATAATAGTTATAAAAATCTCCTAGTACTTGTACAGTGGTTATTGAAGAGATGTAAAGGTCATAAGCCATACTGAATGTTTTTAAAATTTTCCCTTCCTTTAAAAATGAAAATGTCATATAGATGACATTTATCATGAAAGTCAAAGGAATCTAGTCTCCTACAGAATACATGAGTTAGGCATCATCAGTGAAAATTTCTTATTATTGTCCCACCAAAGTGCTGCCTTGTCATCATCAATGACCACGTTTCAGAGCAAGAGAAGCAGCTTAGGTCAATGACTGACACATTCTTAAGAAAGTGATTAGAAAAACAGCAAGAGTGCTTTTTAACTGGCATTGCTATATGTCGAATCAAGTATCTGTTGTCCAAGTAAATCTTCTGAAACCTTGCAAATAAGAGAAGTCCAGATGAGTAGCTTGCAGCCTTTAATAAAATCTTTGATATTGCACAGCAGTGCAGTAGAGATGCATCACCTCTGAAACATATTGCAGCCATGTTAGGAACTGAAAAAAATCAAGGTGAGAAACAAGGTGTTCTACCAAGCCAACCTATCCTACTTTTTGCCTTATGTAGTCTGGTTTTGAATTAAGTAAGTCCACATTCACTGCTGTTATATGAAAACAGTCCTTTTGGTACCCTCACTGTAGACATAAAGTCAAGCCTCTACTTCAACATTCTTCATCTGAATATGACAGTTTACCTGAACAGTCATACATGTGCAGATACCTTGCCCTATCGTTAACCTCTACAGTAAGACCTGTCAAATACAAGTGCACAGAATTGAAACATTTTATCATCCTCTTCTCTTTACAATAGTTTAGTGGGGTCACTTTGAGGACAAAAAGAAAAATGCATGTTTTTACTAGGCCCCCCAAAAGCTCTTATCCTGGGGGGAGAAAAAATTTTTGAAAAGACAGATTCCAAATAATAGCAATGGCCTTTTGTGATTAGCCTCCTTTTAGGAAGGCGAAGGGAGACAAGTGGGTGTTTTCAGCAATCATTACATATTAACACATAAAGACTCATCTTAAGAGAGTTGCTTAGTATGGAACAACATTTTACTCTTTCCTACCCATTTTGCCACTATGTCATATGATGCTCTGCCAAGAGAAATTTGAAATATATCCCTTTGGGGCAACACCATGTGAACAGTGTCCTTCCTGCAGAAAAAAAAAAAAAAAATCGTGTACCTGTGTCATGGTAATGGACTTCATTTTGGAGCTAGATACCATTAGTGATTAAATAAGTATTTTCTTCAAAATGATCTTTATAATGGGCCTGCACACAGATAGTATGGTCTTGCATTGTGCTGTAGGGTAATTATTTCAATTATTTCTGCTACATAAAGAAAAATTAACAGCTTGTGATTAATACTTTTTTTTTATCTAGATCTTTATTCCTTCATTGTAGTTCAGCTTTCTAAAAATTAATTTAAGACTAACAATTGTATATATTTTACTAGAATAATAAATATTGAACCTTGTCTCTCATTTTACATTTGAACATTCTTTACCAAGTACCTTGCCAAAATACACCTTTTTCAGTGTTTTCATTTAAATTACCTAAGCTTATTTCTGACAGCTAATGTTCATGTCAGTGCATAAGTTTCGAACTTTATAAGTAAAATATGACCTCTACATAGGTTGCTGCTCTGCAACAAAATAGACAGCTATTGAAGAATATGAAGAGTATGAAGAGTACATTTCATTCCATTGTTGTCAGTATGCTACAAACAGCCAAACTGTTGTGTATTCCATAGATCTGCATTTTAGAATGTCCTCAAATGGGAAACTGGCTCAATCTAAAGTTGTAAATTCGAACTCCTACAAAGATGAAGAAGTTTGGTACCATAACATCATTTAAATTTGCTTTTCTACCAAAATTAGTTCTAGTCAGTTTTATTAACGGTTAATCAGGTCACGAGCCCTAACCAGGGAAAGACTTTTCTAAATAAAATTTTTTTCTAAACAAAAACTTTTTCAAAATAAATTTTGGTCAAAGTTTGACACAAGGAGAAGGGAATAATATAAACACAATCTGTGGGACATGTTTGAAAGAAAGCTGTAGCCATGATTCAAAGGGCACCTGTAAGTCAAAATCCTAGGAAGAAAAAAAAAAATTAGAGAAAAACTGTAGCTCAAAATCATCTTCCTGTTCTAATTTTACCAAAGCTTTATCATTTCAGTAGGTAGGAAATTGAATCAACAGGATCAATAGAAGTCATACACCTTTCCAATTAATATCATGTGTTGAACTTGGATTCATTATATTTTAGTTAATAGAGGCATTTAATCATATTACATTAGGTAGTTAGCTCCACTAGGCTTAGATGAGGCCTCAGTAGAAATCAATGAAAAAGCTTAGTTGTAAATGAAAACAGAATTTGGTCAAGAGTCTAGTAAATATAAGCCATGAAGTCTGACACAACTAAAAGAGAGATTTGCTACTTTGTATAAAGTCTATTCTGTATGAAAATAAATCTCACAGTAAGAAATAAAAACAAATTATTTACAAGAATTATTAAGAAGTATTGACTTTTTCCATTCTATATTTTATAAGCCTGTTTTACAAACAGGATATGGAAAGCAATTTTATTTTCAAAACTGAAATGTAATACACATTAACCTTTGAAGAAAGCTAAACCATTGAGAATGTGATAATGGGGGAAAAACCAGTATATTTCACCTGGATAACTATATATTTGTCCTGCATTTAGTATATTGTTCTATTTTCTATCTCCAGTAGTTTCATATAATTCACTATGTATTTTTAATGAATATATTTTGTCTTGTCTTAAATCTCCTAAACTCTGAAACAATTTTAGTGTGAAATCAACATTTATCACTATCGATCTCTTTAAACTAAGAGTTGTCTTCCAGCTTGCCCAGAAAATAAAAGACTAATAATTCACTTGCCTATTCATCCACCAAGGTACTGCTGGCTAATATCGTCTGGTTTCCTTCAACAGCAGCAGAAATGGTTAGTGATAGCAGTTACCGCCCTCTCTGGTTTGGGCAATTATCTTACCAGCTACATGGAAAGGTTCATAATCCAAGATTTAGAATGTATTAAAGATTTATCTTTATTTGATTTGGTGATTCTTTGAAGTTACTTTTAGAAAATTTTAGCAATTTATTTTTCTCAGATAATAAACCATAATATGTCATGCCTACTGAACCAAACATAATCAATACAGACAGAGTTTTAAGTGAAAAATGTACAGTCTGAGTGTGTGATACTGAGCAGCATTGCTTAAAATATCACAGCAGATGAGATGTCTAGAAGACTTCTGTCTACACGGGCCACTGTGCCTAGTGTTCCTCTGGCAGTCCTCTGGTACTTAAGTATCACTTAGAGTCAAGAGGATCTATTTCGTTCAACTGCTGATACCCAGCTAATTGTTGAGCTGCAGAGACTAAAAGGTGTGTTCCTCCACCTCTGGGACACATCAGCTTTGCAGCTCCCCTTACAGCTGATTCTAGATAGGTGAATACCCTGGAAAGTATCCAGAGTTTGCCCTGAAGACAACCCAGCTCATGTTTTCTCAAAGGGAGGAAGGAGGAAAACTTTAAAGTAATGCATCTCCCTGCCCTTTCCAAGAAATGCTTATATTTTCATTTAAATCCATCCCTGTTATCCATTCAAACCTCTAAGCCCATCTTGTTTTACATGCAAGAGCACAAAGAGATCACTTGTAAGGAAGCCAGGGCTTTGGCCATGAGTCTCCAAAGGGCAACAGTTGAACTGGCACTGGAAAGAAAACCCACAGCTGTGTGTGTAGATGCATAACAGAGTTAAATTTATTTTACATTAAAATCAAAGCAGTTTTAAACTCCCTCTTAGCTCTGATAAGATGCAAACTCACAGCTTTGAATGCTTTTGTTGATGACTAGAGGAAAAATAATTAATTTACAGTTCATTTGCTAAGCTGTCTCACAGCTCTGTGATTCCCATTGGTAGCCTCAGGTACACTTTCTAAAGCCTACAGCTGCCTTTCCCTTCACCGACTTGTTCTCTTTAGTAACTGCACTTACTGCTCTAATGACTGTGGATGGGCAGCCAAGCAGGGAGCAGATGCATCAGCATGTACAGATAAAGCGTGTGAAATCACTCACAGGGTTGATTAGAGCATCTCCAACAATCATCTCCATGGTAGAAAAAGAAGTAAAATACAGAAAGTTGGACATTATTTTTTCTAGCTTTTGAGGGCCAAAAAAATACAAACACATTCTGTGTTTGCCCCTCCATGCCCCCTGAACTAACAATCCACACTTTTCTTCAGAGGAATTGTTAAATGGATATTTCAAGTGATCTGGTGAGAAATAGTGTGATAAGATCCAGTATAGTGTCTTCATATCTGAACTTGACCTTAGATGTCTGATGTCCCTAATCCAGGACGTTCAAATTGCATCCAGCAGTAAATTTTTATAGCTAAGGAAATGGTTCTGTAGAAGTTAAAATTTAGATTCCACATTTGTGGAAGCTGCTGGATCAAATATTTAAATATGAGAAAGCAGAAAAAAATGTATATTTTCTGAAGAAAATGCCAGTGAATCTCTGGACAGAAACTCAAATGGTTTATTCTGAGTAATGATTAAATGAGTTGAAGAAATGACTACATGAGTTGAAGAAAAAGCATAGCCTATGGCTAAAGATGAGAAAAGGAAAGTCTGACGACTATGGCAGGTCAAATGCAAACAGGAAATTAAGAGTTGAAAAATAACACTTTGAAAAGGATTCTCAAATCAAGTAATACATTTTTAAAATACATCGAAAGCAAAAAGCTTATTAAGGGCAATGCCTGATTACAAACTTTTTAAAGATTTGCTCAGAGGTGATAAGGCTTTAGCACAGAAGCTCAAGGATTACGTTGTGAAGGTTTTTAACTGATCTGTTGGAGAGACTCCTCCATGCAATACTTTTTTTTTTTTGTAGCAGATAGTAAGAGGGAGTAGACAATGTAAAGAAAATACATAGGAATTATAAAACAAAATTAAAAGGTCATAAATCTCCATAACCAGATGGCATTTACTTAAGACCTAAGTGACGCAAGTATGAAACTGCAATTCTGCTGGCCTAAGTGTGTAACTTGCCATTGCGAACTGTCACTGTGCCAGATTACTGGGAGCTTCCTATATAATTCCCATCTACATAGAGGGTTGAGGAGGAAACCCTGGGAACTACAGTGCAGTGACTCTGGCTTCCATCCCTAATAAGACCACAGAGAAACATAGGGAATTATCAGGCAAGGTATTCAGAAAAACACAGAGGGTGCAGTTTTTCTGCTATGAAAAACTTGGTGTTCCCACATTTTTGCCATCGTGCACAATTTTCATCCCTATACCT
The DNA here is from genome assembly GCF_036417535.1 of Chlamydotis macqueenii. Classification (NCBI taxonomy): domain Eukaryota; kingdom Metazoa; phylum Chordata; class Aves; order Otidiformes; family Otididae; genus Chlamydotis; species Chlamydotis macqueenii. Next base: position 145,629,791 of record NC_141557.1, on the reverse strand, counting down.
CAAAAGAGATGTAGTGGTCTTAGTGAAGGGCCCAAAAAAAAAAAAAAAAAAAAAAAAAAGAGCAAATATGATCAAAGGGTTGGAGCAGTTACCTGAGAGGAGAGAATCAGAAAGGGCTGGGACTACTTAGTTTGGAAAGGACACAACTGTGGGGACACAGGACAAAGAATGTAAAAAAGAAGATGAAATAAACACTACTGTTACTTATCAAATCCCACAGTGTGGAAACTGGGAGCACTTGAGAAAACGAGAAAGAGGTAATTTTAAAACAGATCAAACAGAGCGCTTCCTTACGCTGTGAGTAGGAAACCTCTGTAACCTGCTGCTGTGAGTGATAAAGAGCAGGAGCCAGGTCGAAATGGATGAGAATGCATGGACTATCCACAAACACAGGGTGGAAGGTCTGGATGACAGCTATACCTATTACCAGCCCAGCTACTTCCCTTCTGGTTGCAGAGGCAGCAGGAGGCAAGCCACAGGAAGCAGCCAGGCTTCTTTCCTCTCCTTAAACAGCGTCTTCTTCTGCCATCATTAGAGACAGAATACTGGGCTAGAAGAATCACACCATTGGCCCGGAACATTTCCTAAGTTCTTAGGTAGATTTGTACAATTCCAGCTGCACAAAGTTTGAACATTAAAAACTGATAACTGCAGGCAAGCTTTGTGAAGATGAATAATATGTCATGAGAAAATATAGCAAAAATGCAATCGTTTATTTTTTGCTTTAATTTTGATGAGTTAACTTTTGGAAAGCGATTATTACTTCTCATTAGAAGGTAGTTCACAAGTTAATGACACTGTAGTGTTAAAATCTCCATTAGTTCAGCTCTGTGAAATGTTCTTAAATTCCACAATATTCCAAAATCATATATTCTGTCTCTTAGACAAACTAATCTTCTCTCATTCATAGCCTTTGAATGAAGAACATTTATAAAAGATATTCAATTGCATGTTATGTCATGAGTAGTTCTATTCTTGCTGTTAAGTTATTAAAAATGAAATAGTAGTCTCCTCTTTTTTCCATTTATTTTTCAGTTTTTAATTATAAATTCAATCATTTTAGTTTTTGAAATTATCTTGGTCCTTCAGAGACAGTACAGCCATTTTCTTTAGCTGAGTGGTCCCATCCTTCTTCGGGAAAATAAAACGTGCAATTGTATTAAAATACAGCTTCTCAATCCTTGAAGGCATGATCCTAAAATTGCTATTTATTTTCTTCCTAAAAAAACAAAAAAAAGTTATCTACTTTATTTATTTCTATTTCACTCCAAAAATTAAATTTCTGGTCAAATTTCTTTATAAACTTGTCAGAAACTAGAATTATATTCTGTACGAAAACAAACAAATAAATAAACCCCAAATGCCAATGTTTTAATTCTTATTTAGGTGAAGGATTATTGTTCTAAAATGAGCTATTTTTCTTTTTTGTTTTGTTTTGTAGCTACACAATAGTGCAAAGTGCCCTCAAGGTGAACTTTACTATCTCTCTGGACAATTAGATACTAACATCTCATTATTTTTCAGTTTAATCCTATACACAGTCTGAAAAATAGCTTCTAATGTTGTCAAATAGCTAAAATTCAATAGTTTTAGTACTACATTATTAGCATTGCTGCACCTGGGACTGAACAGTATTTTTTCTTCTTCAGTAATATCACATTTACCACAATGGGTATTGTATGTCTGAGACTGGAATATCTAATATTGTAAATTCATCATAGGATCCATAAAGGGAGCGTTTCTGTTTTTCTGTTTAACCCTGTATAAACATATTTGTCCACAATATAGCACTTTGCACTTTAGGTAATTGCAGTGGTCTGAAGTTTAATATCTTAAATTCAAATCCTGAAAAATTTTATTTGTTAGAGCAGTGTTTGCTTTGAAAAATAATTCCTATAATCTTCAGTATAACGGTTTACATTAGGAAGGTTTGGAAGGATGGCTTTTAATGAAGTCATTACACCCAGTATTGCCCAATGGCCCAGTTAAAAGTTCCAGGGTGTTAGTAAGGTTTATTTAGTTTATCCCATCTATAAAAGTGTTGTACATTCCTAAAGACTTAGAGTAGTTATAGATGTCTCAAAAATTTTTAAAGGAAAAGTAAAGATGTCTATATGTCCTGAAGGAAGAAGAATATCAAGGAATTTCTTTTCAGACAGTGGTACTACCTAGTACCACTGCTACTAGCGCAGAGTGGGGAATCAGTCAGGCATGTCTGATTAGTCTGCCTTCTTGAAGCCAAAAACAAAGCTTTCAAGGCCTTGGGAAAGATCTATACCTAGCATGTAGAAAGAAAGGGACAACGTATGATGCCCGGGGGCAATTTATTGCAGAAATAAGCCTATTTTTTTTTGAAGAAAAGACAAGCAAACAAAAATATTCTTTTGTTCTTTAGATAAAAATATTATAACTGTATTTATAAAAATATATTTTGTTCCTTAGATAGTTGCAGATTTTCTATTCTCTTTATCTCTACACTTATACATTTTTGGTTAAAATCTGTTTAATTGTCAGTTCCAGAAAAACAAGTTCTCTGTGAACCTATAAACCAGATCGGATGGAAGCTACAACAGCTCCTGCATTACTTCCATTCAAAGGTCTAATTTTACTGAAAACAGACAGGCTTAATCCTTTTATAAGATTTGCAAGCAATGTGATTTGATTTAAAACATACAGATAAAGAGATCTAAAAGGAGACATCCTACTTAACTTGGGCCACTTATTAGATTGGATACTTAAGTCACATAAGTAAATCAGTATAGATCATTCCTATCTAAATTGCTGTATCTTTGATGAAATCAGCCAAAGTAATAGAAGTAGTCCAGTTTGACAGTAGTGTCTGTTGTGGCTACAGCCAACATCTTTCAGAATTATTGCTATGCTTTCAGAGTAGACAGCAGCAGTAAATGTACTCTCTTCTGTTACTGATATTGATATAAAACATGAAGCAAAATGAAGGCTTAATTTCATCAGGAAAAAAGCAACTCAAAATGTAAATATTACTTTGCCCTTCCTTTTGAATGAATCACTTTAATAAAATAAGCACCTGAGTTATTTAAAGAGCTTGTACAACATTTATTGGGTGCAGTCGGAAATTCCAAACAGCTTGCAAAGCAGTCCCCAGATCTAGAGCCCTTTCCACTCCTCAGGCTTGCGGTACAGTTCCAGAGGCAGAAATTCAAATGTATTTCTTTGGGACCCGTTGCTCTGAGGAAAGTGGCTTATATGACAAGTTCTTCACCTTTTCCCTAACCATTAAGCACATGAGAGAGAAAGAGATTTAAAGACAGATGTAGGTAGGGACATTTAAAAAGCAACTATGAATTTGAGTCCCAAGAGAATCATAGAATCATAGGATCATAGAATCATAGAATCTTTAAGGTTGGAAAAGACCTCCAAGATCATCAAGTCCAACCATCAACTTAACATCACCATGCCTACTAAACCATGTCCTGAAGTGCCACGTCTACACATTCTTTGAACACCTCCAGGGATGGTGACTCCACCACTTCCTTGAGCAGCCTGTTCTGCTGCCTGACCACTCTTTCAGTAAAGAAGTGTTTCCTAATATTCAACCTAAACCTCCCCTGTCGCAACTTAAGGCCTTTTTCTCTTCTCCTGTCACAGGTTATTTCGGAGAAGAGACCAACACCCACTTCCCTACAACCTCCTTTCACGTAGCTATAGAAAGCAATGGGGTCTCCCCTCAGCCTCCTCTTCTCCAGACTAAACAATCCCAGTTCCCTCAGCTGCTCCTCATAAGACCTGTGTTCTATATTCTTCACGAGCTTCACTGCACTTCCCTGGACACACTCCAGCAACTCAACGTCCTTCTTGTACTGAGGGGCCCAAAACTGAACACAGTATTCAAGATGCGGCCTCACCAGTGCCGAGTACAGGGGGACGATCACTTCCTTACTCCTGCTGGCCATGCTGTTCCTGATGCAAGCCAGAATGCTGTTGGCCTTCTTGGCCACCTGGGCACACTGCTGGCACATGTCCAGCTGGCTGTCAACTAGCACCCCCAGGTCCTTTTCCACCGGGCAGCTTTCCAGTCACTCTTCCCCAAACCTGTAGCGTTGCATGGGGTTCTTGTGACCCAAGTGCAGGACTTGGTACTTCGCCTTGTTGAACCTCATACAGTTCACCTTGGCCCATCAGTCCAGCCTATCCAGCTTCCTCTGCAGTCTTCCTACCCTTAAGGAGATTGACACTCCCACCCAGTTTGGTGTCATCTGCAGACTTATTGAGGGAGCACTCAATCCCCTCATCCAGATCGTTGAAAAAGATATTAAACAGAACTGGCCCCAGTACTGAGCCCTGGGGAACACCGCTTGTGACTGGCCACCAACTGGATTTAATTCCATTCACCACAACTCTCTGGGCTCGGCCATCCAGACAGTTTTTAACCCATTGTAGAGTACGCCTGTCCAAGCCATGAGCCACCAGCTTCTCTAGGGGAATGCTGTGGGAGATGGTATCAAAGGCTTTGCTAAAGTCCAGCTAGATAACATCCACAGCCTTCCCAAGAGAGTTACCAGGCAACAACAACCCAGCAGGCAACAATATGGAACTTCATGAAATATGGAAAAAGAGTAAACTAATAAAAGGATTTCCCCGAAGGTTAGAAGGCCAACCACATCCTGGGCTGCATCAAGAGGAGCGTGGCCAGCAGGTCAAGGGAGGTGATTCTCCCCCTCTACTCTGCCCTGGTGAGACCCCACCTGGAGTACTGTGTCCAGTTCTGGAGCTCCCAACATAAGAAGGACATGGACCAGTTGGAGAAGGTCCAGAGGAGGGCCACAAAGATGATAAAAGGGCTGGGGCACCTCTCTTATGAGGACAGGCTGAAAGAGTTGGGGCTGTTCAGCCTGGAGAAGAGGAGGCTCCGGGGAGACCTGATAGCGGTCTTCCAGTACCTGAAGGGGGCCTACAAGAAAGATGGGGAAAGGCTGTTTAGTAGGGCCTGTTGCGATAGGACGAGGGGTAATGGTCTTAAAATAGAGGGGGGTAGATTTAGATTAGAAATTAGGAAAAAATTTTTTACAATGAGAGTTATAGAACACTGGAACAGGTTGCCCAGAAAGGTGGTGGAGGCCCCATCTCTGGAAACGTTCAAGGCCAGGCTGGATGAGGCTCTGAGCAACCTGATCTAGTCAGGGATGTCCCTGCTCCTTGCAGGGGGCTTGGACTAGATGACCTTTAAAGGTCCCTTCCATCTCTAACCATTCTACGATTCTATAAGGCCTATTGTAATATAGATTATGACCTTCCTGTTAGGCGTGGTGTAAGCTTTGGGGTGCAAACAATAGTAGAAACGATGGGGAGAAAAAAAACCCTAAACTGTTAGACTTGACTAGGGAGCAAATATCGGCATAGAGAGTCATCTGTTAGAAAGTCTGTTCTCTCAAGTATTTTTTTTTTAACTATCTGACTATTCAGTAGGTTTGGGAAGGGATGGGAGATTATGTAAAAATGTGTCTTGTAATTTTATTGTATCTTGTAGAGTTTATTTATTTCACTCACTTTAATCTGGGAGGAGCCACAATATAGTATTGCTAATTACCTTTCTTCTTAAAATGGAGAGGATTATTTCTTAAAGGAGCTTCCCAAAAAAAACCAAGATATAAAAATCATATTGCAGACTCTGCAAATGAAAACACACACACACACAAAAGCCCCACAGGCTCATATTTTAATTGATATAGCCTCTGAAATTTATCAATTTTTCAGAAGAAGTGGAGTGGATTTCTGCCTCAATGAGACAAGATAGCTCCAAGGATGTAATACATCAGAGCTAAGGATAAACACGCTGTGATTGCAGAAGCAAAAGATATTAACAGATGTACAGAACTTTTGGCCTGAGGACTGAGAGTGGTTGCAGAGTAAAGAATCCCAAAAATCTGCTTGTTTCCCTATAGTCAGCCAGAGAGCAGGAACGGAGGAATCAAGCTAAGAGAAGAGCTGTGTGAAATGGAAAGCCCTAGAAAGGAAAGAGAAATTCTAGATAAAAGATAATATAAAATTAGGGGGGGGTGGAAAGAATGACTAGGAGAGCAGGAAAAGCTTTATTTAAAAAAAAAAAAAGTTTCTTCTATTTTTTGTTTTGAGCCATTTCCAGTACACCCCTTAGAAGAGGACTTTAGTTGAGGTGAGCAATCAGAAATCTTCAAATATCCAATCCTTTACTGCAGCAAACTGAGTAACTGAGTAGTTACTTTAGAAAATATTTCTTACAGTTTAAGTAAATATTAAAGGATTTAAATACATCTAGGTTTCAGATCTGGGGATTTTTAAAAAAGGAATGGAACCAGGCACAAGTCTTCCTAGGGGTTTTAGTTCACCAGGAACATTTCTCTGCACCAGGTGGCAGAGAACATGACGATTTGTTATAGCTTTACAGCTGTACCCAAACTGGGAGATAGAGAAGGAGAACACTGGGATGTAGACAGAAAAAGGAAATTAGGTATCAACAAACAGAATAGCAAAACATGGCTTCACACTGATTTCCTGGATTAATTATACTTTGTTATTAATAATATTTTAAATTATTAATTTTATTCAATAATAAGTTTTATTAATAATAGATAAAATTAATAAATGTTATACTATTAAAATATAAACATTAATACACCAATATTAAGTGTATATTTTCTCAATTAATTTACAGAGGGCAAACTCCATATGTAGGTTTATGTGTACAGTAAGGGTTTTCTACTTCTCCTTAGCCAGTTAAGAGCAACTGATGTTAAAATCAACCAGACATATGCTTATATGAATAACAGCACAATTGTATTAATACAGTTGATAACCTGTCTGATTTTTTAATAAAGCTAATTATGAAAATTAGTGAAAATTTTAATAGCCCCTTTAGAGTGAGAGGATGGCCACTGAGGTCTGGATTCAGCCTACCTATTTGTTGTACAAAGCTAAAGTAAGGCAAAAGAAGTAATACCAAGGACAATTCAAGTCTGATGTGATGTCCTCAGTATGTCCCTGAGGACATACTGACTGACTCTCCAGCTTGACACTGTCTGCAAATGGTTCTGCACCAGTTAGACTCCTGATTTAGTCTCTTCAAGCCAAGTGTCAAATGTTAGCTTGAAATCCTGAGATCAATACATGTTTTATATTTTAGAGATGAAAAAGAATACTAGTTTCAGCAGAGTAAATGTTTTCTGTGGTTGAAGATCTTCCGTATATACAAAATAATGATGGGCTAGAATTTCCTTTCCTTGTATTCATTAGCTACTGCTCCTGGCAAGACAATACTTTAAAAGTAAAAAAAAAAGTGAAACTTAATTCAAAATTTCACATCACCTTAAGTTTTTTAGCTTGACTGGTATGGTAAATTATAGCTTTTCCTGAATCTTTCGTCTATGCTGAGTAAATTTCCATGGGCTTATTTTTGCTTCACCTCTATGGGAAAAACAAAACAAACGAACCAACCAAACACTAAGCTGTTTTTATCTCCCTCCACAGGTGGAAAGTCGTGATGAATGACATTTCAAGTTATTTGTCCAAAGTCATAGAGAAAGTATGTAGCAGACCTGGGACATAGTCAAAATACCTGGATCTTAAGTCTATTCCTAAGACTCATGCAGCTTTTCTTTTAACAGTCATACTTCCAAGGTAGTTCTAGAACATAGAATAAGGATGCTAAACCTTTAATAAGAATATTAGCGGTGTAAATTATATATCATTCATTTTCAAGTGCTATTCTGTGGCAAGAGTTGCAAGAAGACGTTATTGTGCTCAGTCTTGCAGACGGCATGTGTAAAACATTTATCTGGGAAGTTTTGCAGGTGCTCTTTGTTCATATGGTGTTATGTATGCATTTGCATGCTGTTCTGGTTTTGTTAGTGAGGGGGGGCGTAAGGTGGTAGCTTCTGTAGGAAACTGCTAGAAGTCGCTCCCCTTTGTTCAGTGGACTCGGCCGGGCCTAGGGCGGACCCGCTGCTGGCCAAGGCCGAGCCAATTGGTAGCAGAATGTCCCGTGATAACGCCTCTGCGATAACGTATTTAAGTAGGGGAAAACAGGAAAAAAAAAAAAAAAGGAGAGATGTGAAGCAGCTGAGCGGGGGGCAGAGAGGGGGAGGCGCGAGCCTCATGGGCCTTGCAGGCCTCACCCTGTGGCCTCCCGCCAGGCAGCCAGCTGGGCCCAACTCGGCCTGGCCTGGCTGCAAGAAGGGGAGAGGAGATGAGCAGTTGAAGTGAATAAGACGTAAAAAGGATCCTGAGAGACGTCTGCCAGCCTGTTGTGAGGAATGGCTGCAGATGCCAAGGTCAGTGAAGGAGGAGGGGGAGGAGTAACGCAGCTCCTGGCCAAGATTCCTCTGCAACTCGTGGTGAAGACCATGGTGGAGCAGGTTGTCCCCCTGCAGCCCATGGAGGTCCACGGAGGGGCAGAGATCCACCTGCAGCCCGTGGAGGACCCCACGCCAGAGCAGGTGGAGGCCTGAAGGAGGCTGTGGCCCATGGAGGGCTCACTGGGGCAGCTGTTCTAGAGGGACTGCACCCCGTGGAAGAGATTACCACGCCGGAGCAGTTTCACGAAGGACTGTGGCCCATGGGAGGGACCCCACGCTGGAGCAGAGGAGGAATGCGAGGAGTTCTTCCCCCGACGATGATACAGCGGTGTAAAACAACGCGTGATGAACTGACCACGACCCCCATTCCCTTTCCCCCACCCCCCCCGTGCCGCTCGGGGGGGAGGTAGTATAGATAATGTTAAGCCCCGGAAGAGGGAGGGGTGGGGGGAGGTTATCTTGTTCCCTGTCTCATTCTCCTGCTAATTTTAGAAATAAATGAGTGTTTTTCTCCAAGTCGAGTCTGTTTTGCCCGTAACGGTAACTTTAAGGATTTTCTCCCCGTACTTATCTCAAACCTTGATCCGTTTTTCCTATATCATCTCCTCCTATTCTCTCGGAGGGTGGGGGGAGCGAGAGAGAGACTGCGTAGTCTGGTCCCTATCGGGGCTGAACTACGACACATGCTTAAGCTATTATAAATTAGGCACAGTTTCTCTCTTGTATATATTTACACCTTCACTGTCCAAAAGGTCCTTCAGGGCACTTCAATTTTCAGTATAACACAGCTCAGCACTGACCAGGTCTTACCACAGACAGATCCTTACCACCCATTACATGTACCTTTGTAACTACAGGAAACATTTCAACTATGGTCTTAATGATAAATACATGAGAGAATAACACAAGTATGTATTCCATCCTTGCTTGCCTTTGTCACACTTTGATGTTTGTGACCTCTAAACATGAGATTTTTTAACAATTCAAATCCTCGTAGGATAAAGGAGGATTTTGGGAAGGGTTCTCATTAGTATATACCAGAACATTTATTTGATTTCCTGGATATTGAACAAAGATTGTCAAATATTTGTAAAAGTTAATGAAATGTGGATAGGTATAATGGCATAACACTCTAATCTGCCATCCTGACATTGCACTAATTAGATTTAGTAGAATTATTGCAAAATTAAAATGCTTTACAAAGAATACATTCTAAATGTCACCACGCTCGTCACAGATTTCAGTCCATGTCCACTCACACAGATTCACAACCCTCTGGCCCTCATTACTGTAAAATCTCTATTGAGCTGATAAATAAAATTGCTATAAGACATATATCTATCAGTTGAGCTTAAAAAAAAAATTATTTTACCATATCATAGTCTATGCTTCCTTATGACATCTGATGACTTAATATTATACTAAAAACACACGTAACCTTCAGCATTTTAAACTAGAATATTATGCTGTGTTAAACAGACTAGAGAAACCTCTCTTTTAACTTTTTTTGTCTATTAAATATTGGCTATAATAATAGCTTTCATTTCTATCACAATTTTGCTCCAAGAATTTAAAACATTATTGTTAACATTATAGATTTTTTTTTTTTTGACACAGTAGCATACCAAAAGCCTGGATAATATCAGTGAGATTACACAACATGCAACATGTGCAATGCAGTTACACTACATTCAGGACAATGCTGTGCAACTTGATAAATGTCCTTATATATTTCTTATTGTGAAGACAAGATAAAATTCACAGCTTCTGAGCTCACATTCTCAATTAGATGGCACCAAAGTCAACAGTCTTTGTGTCAGCTGAAAATATTCAGTTTCCTACAATTTGCACTGCATTTTACATCTTATTGATGAAGATTATTCTTATTGTTTCTTGTAACAGATCCAAAACATTAGACTCCAAGAATAAATTTTGAGGTAGTTAAATCTCAGCACAACATTTGAGTGGCATTTACAGGTGATCCATATATTTGTGCAGTACTAAAAGGTCAAAGAATTTCTGGATACACAACTATTGCCAAAAGGGCTTTGAGAGCAGAGGTCAGTTCTGGTGAGGTTATAATATGATTTTCTTGCTGCCAGGAAATTTACTTATTAAAGTGAATATTGACTGTATATCTGTGCTCAAGGCCTCCAGTAATATCAACTGAAGAATTCAAGGGATCAAAAATGTAGTCTGTTCCTGGGAAAAGCAGCAAACATTGACTATATGAAATAAAGCCTCATTCTGCAATAAGTTTAAGGTGCCTGTAGCTCATATCAGAGTACCCAATTCTAATTTTCTGAAAGAAATGCGTGAGGCTACAGAGGTTGAGAAGAGTGGTTTTTTTTCCTTCTCACACCAGCTCCAGTAGTGTAAGCATGCTCTTTGTCCTGCAGCACGAGTTGTTCATGTGCATCAGATAGATACAGTCATTTTATACTTTGCAGCTACTTGCTGATTTCCTTCTCATCAAAGAAATTATTAAATGCATGGTATCAATAGCCATTCTTTCAAAATCTTTTATTTACAATCATAGCTGAAATATTCTCTGTGTTACTCTCAGCACCATTGGCTCAAGACTTTGTTACTGCTCATTAGATTCAGGAAGGTGGCAGGTGTGAAATTAAATGTGGGACAACTTTTATGGTGGGTGTAAACCAGGCAGCAATTTAACTCTTAATTCTTCCCCATTTGAGGGCAACAAACCTCGGAGAGAAAGGAACAAGCAGTTAGCATTTGCAGTAGTATCCTAGTCTGATGCCCTGCCATTGCCTCATGGTCAATATTGTCATCTCGACTGACAGCTGAGGGATAGCTTTATTTATGTTTAATGAGCCACATTATAATTATCTCATAGCTCTACCCGTGCTCAAAGTATAGTGCCTTTTCTATTTTAAAGTTATCAGAAGGGGAATAGTTAAATAGATAAATATCCCTAGATCCATCTTCCTCTTAAAAAAAAGTAGAACTCTACAAAAATTACAATATTCTGCAAAATTTCAACCCATCTGCATTTTTGCGAGAAGAAAACTCTTCCAATAAGAACTTTTTTGACCAATCCTATAAGGTACACAAATTAAATGAACTATAAAAACTAAAAAGAAAGTAACATGAAATTGCTATTCAGGCTAAATGGCTTTTGCCTTCTTTTTGTTTCTATGTGAAAAATCATTATCTTTTTAAAGGCAAAAATTGAAACTGTGTGTGTTACCATAGAAACTACCTTTAGTCACAAGTAAAATAAATTTAAAACTATACTGCATAAAGTCCAAACATATCGTAAGCTATTAGCGTGCAAATATGACAAACATGATTGTAATTCTCTCTTTAAATAAACTGAGTTGGGAATGTAATCATACTTGTTAAAAGATTTGCCACTTGAAGTGCAAATCCTTAATCTTTCTGTAACAACAAAAACACAAGTACCTGTCTTCTCTTTTGCACACTCCTTCCCTCTGCGTGACAGAAACATGACATCTTAAATTCACAGCATCTGGCATTTGAAAGGAGGCATCCTTCAGGTTACTCACCCTTGACATCCAGTACTGCTTTGAATTTGATATGTGTTTTTTCTGCTTCTTTAGATTATGAACAGAGTCTGGACACTGATAGCAGAATGTGTGAATATTCTCCGGTAAAAATGTATACAATACCAATTTTAAAAATTAATTATCTGCATGTCAGATAATGGAACCAAGTTCATGACTCACAGGACCAAATAAATATTTAAAATATTTTCTTGTTTTCATTTACACTCTTCTGACCCACAAATCCTTCCAGTTCACAATAGTTTCTTCCTTTTAAATCTTGAACAATTTGTATTTTTCTCATTTCAGGTATGAAATTAGAAATTTCCAGAAAGCTTGGGAGTTTCACTTGATGCTCCCTCTTACGTGTCTAATATGTTCTCTGCTCTATCTCTGCTGTCTTTAACCTTTCTTCAAGCTCTTACCTTGTTCTTTGTCAGTTACAGAAACCTACATATACGATCTCCCCACTCATCTGCTGTATATCTCCATAACTCATAATTTTCCTAGCTCCATTTACCCTCTCACACTTACTGTTCTTCAGAAATGCCATAAATACACCTTCTGCCACTCCAGTGTCTCCTTCCCAGAGGACCATTTTTTGTACTAGGCATCCCTCAGATCACTTCAACTCTCTGTGGGGCTCTGAAGCTCTTCTTAGGAAAGTCACAAGGGGAAGAAATCTCAGGTAGAAGGAAGAAAGTAACTCTAAAATCTTAGGCTTTAGAGACAAGACGAGAACTGGTTTATACTTTCTTCCACTAAACTGTCAAACTACAGGAAACCATCATTTGCTAGACTGTAAATGCATACTTTCTCTTTGTCTTTCTTAACCAGAATCCTACATTTAAACGCTGGTAAAAGACAATTGGCTGTGGCTGGGAGCACTTTCCCTGAAAGAGGCCTCAAAATGTGGGGAGACAGGTTTCATCAGACTTACCTTCTAAGCAGTAGACCTGTGCAAGAAGAGGGACATTGTAAGCCTGGAAAGAGTATATCATCCACTTGCCTAACCCATCCATTCAAATTTCTCTGAAGACCGCTGTGCTTCAGACCATGCTCCTTACCAAGTACTATGCATTGCCCTTGCCCATAGGCAAAGTGCCACAGTCTTACACTGGAGAAAGTAGGATTTGTGCTATTGGCAGCAAAAGGAATTTAGCCAGGCTCTTAGATGGTATATAAGCATTACATGGAAATAAAATGTTGCTGCTTCTCTCACTAAGTCTAAGTTTTCAGGTCTGGAGCACACTGAGCTATGTAAGCTCCCATAACTGTTATCCATTTCAACATTAATGGAACTAATCTTCCTCATTTATAGTTAATCAGAGAGGGATCAGCCAAGTATTAACATGACTGAAAATCTCACAAATGCTTTTTGACTGTAAATACCATTTAATGCCTTTGTAGGATAGACTTTAACTGCTACACTCAGTAGCTGAGCAAGGAACCTCTATGGTATTTACCTTGCAGTATTCATTACTCCCCACAAAGACTGAAAATTCCACTTTTGCTCCTCCAGTAACTCCCTGACAAAACAGAAAATGTTAAAAGTTTGGGCAGAGGTGGGTAAAGTTTGCATTTTGTCTAAATTCAATTAAATATTTTCTCAAGAATAGCTTGAAATCTTAGAGAGTACATGGAGTACCTGGACCACAAGCAAATCAGATGGAAAAGATGCACAGCTTTCAGAGAAACCTAAATAGGTCAGGAGGTGGAAAAGGTCACGATGTACCTCTATGGAGTATTAACACAGGTGACATTTTTTTCTAGATTTGCAATTGTACTCTAAAATATATGGATAATCTTAAAAAATTCATTGAATAGTTTTAACTGGGATAGAAAGATGACTTATCTCTCATACCTTAGGTCATTAAAAGGAAAAGAGAGACCTGGATGCAAAAAGAAACCCTACATAAGTATAAATTCTTGGGTTTTCTCCAAATTTCCAAATCAGAAAAGTGGATCTAGTATGCAAAAAAAAAAAAAGGGTTACTGTATAGCATAAAACATAATTCATTAAAACATTAATATTAGACACTGCATCCATTTATATTAGCTGACACTGAAAATCAGATATTTTACTGGGTTAACATCTTATGTTAATAAGTAAGTTTGGATTTTTAGATTAGATTTCACTTTTTCTTCTTTCCTTCTGCAGCTTTTCACATCAGAGTCATCACTTGTAGACTATTAATCTTGTATTTGAATAAAAGATACCCAAGAGATAGTGATGAAATATTAATCTTAAAATGCTCAAGTGGCACATTGCATGTGAGTATTTTACTTCATACTAATAGGCTTAGTATGGGACAAATCCTGTAGCTTCAGAGGGCTGCTTGAGAATGGTAAGTGGTTCATTCCAAAGCACAAATAAAGACAAGCACGGCAATGCCTTAGGTGATGTAGTGTTGCCCCAGACTAAATGACTGTGCAACAGCAGGATGAAGGCAGGAGGAAGCAAGATAAAACCAGAAAGAAAGAGAGGAGGAGAAGAATGAAAGCAGGCAGGCATGCAGGCAGGCCAGAGAATCCAATGCTATTCGTGTTTTAAGAGCAGAAGATTAGGAGGATTTTCCAGATCCTCAGGCCCAGGAGAAAGGCAATTGCTGCCCAGTAATCCACAGAGTATGTACCCAACTTGGCACCTTGCTCCACTGTATTGCCAAGTTGCACAGTGAATTGGAAACACCTCCTCCTGGAGAGCAAGAGAAATTAGTCTTTCTTACTGTTCTATTTTCCTAACTTTTCTTTGTATGTTGCTAAAATGAAAACATAAGCATTGAGATGTCATTATATAACTACTCTTTTTGTATAAATTTTTTTTCTGTTTTCCTTTTCTTCCATTACCCACAGAGGTTAAAAAAAAAAAAAAAAAAGGAGATATTTTAAAGTGGTCAGCCTCATCATCCAGTATTATGCCTAACTGACACAGTTATCTTCAAATGGTGGATTAGTCTATTTTTCATATGACAATCTGAATTCCTAAGACACATTGGGTTTAAAGAATGCATTTAGTGCTGAATTTGAGTACATTGTTTAGGTGCCTAATGCTCTTTATATTTGGTTTTAATTGTTTGTTTGGTATTTTTCCCTACAAAATTCTGTTTCATAAGTTTTCGTAGGATCAAAATTCCACAGCTTAGTTTAAAGATAAATACAGCAAAAGTATAGACTCTCCAGCAAAAAATGCAATTTGTATTTTGTTTTTCTTCTTTTCAGTCTCAAAAAGGTAACCACTCTGTCTGTTTTGCAACATTGCAATCAACCCATACTGTCAATATTACCACTTGAAAAATCAGATGAGGCAAACTACATGTGATTAGCTTGCCTGGATGTCAGCACTCTAGTGTTACTTGAGATGTATCAGGCAAGCAAAACACCTACAGGTAATACGCCATCTTCTACAGCAGTACTCGTAGACCAAGCAGGTGCTTTAAGCGAAACTTTGACAACATTAGATTCCTTTACACAGGAATGCACCAGGTTAAGGAAACATTAATCTCAAAGATTATAAGATCTAGAAATTACATAGAGATTCAAGTCAGAGCTGGACATTGCTATCTGGCAGTGAAAAAGCAGTGCAAGTGCATTGCCACTGCCTGTTCGGGAAGTTCTGCCCTCACTCATTGTTCTCAGTGACAAAAAAAAAAATTAAAAAAATAAAAGGAAACACTCTTGGTTTAATTTCCATGTGAGAAAGGAAGAGTTATGATATATTTTGTTAAGTAGTGGTCAAATATCCCTCTGTTGAGAACAAGTCCTGATTTCTGAATTCTCACAATTTGAAGTACTTTTACATATAGCTTTATGAGAAGTAATTATTGGTTTCTTACTCATAGAAATTTAATATAGGAAAATCAGTTAAAAAAAAAAAAACTAACAGCATGTTGGTCTCTTCTGAACAATGTGTGTAGAGAACATCACATTTAAATATTCATTGATAAAGTTCTATGTGTCAGCCTTAGTGTTACTGATTTAATATAACACAATTGAAAATTACCAGCAAAATAAACAAACACAAATTGCTCAGATGAAAATGAATTTACACTGTTAATACCTTATGCAGTCCCTTATTAAAAAAAATATATATATATAACAATTTAGATTAGAAATTAGGAAAAAATTTTTTACGATGCGAGTTATAGAACACTGGAACAGGTTGCCCAGAAAGGTGGTGGAGGCCCCATCTCTGGAAACGTTTAAGGCCAGGCTGGATGAGGCTCTGAGCAACCTGACCTAGTGAGGGATGTCCCTGCTCCTTGCAGGGGAGTTGGACTAGATGACCTTTGAAGGTCCCTTCCAACCCTAACCATTCTATGATTCTATGATTCTATGATTAAAAAGTGTGGCTTCAGGAAAATAAATACAAATTGTGTGCTGACAGTAGTGAAAGTTCACTTCATATTGAAAGAAATTCACATATTTTTTTGCAATGAGTAATTTTAATAAGTCTTTTCTTCTCTTCATTCCATGACAAAAAAAAAAAAAATCAAGAGTTAATCAGAAAGGAAACTTATTTTCATATGCATTTCTCGCATTGATCTTCACAACCATATATCATTCAGCATTAAAACAATGGAAGGGATAGACTGGGTCATTTTTTGCCCTTCCTGCAGCAGCATTTTGAAAAATGTGCATTGCACACTGTGGATCTCCATTTTCACATCCAGCTTTTCCTGCTGCTGTGGAACATGCTAGAACAATCTTCAGATTTGTTATATCCTGAAAAGAACTATAAAAATGCAAAAATTCTCCTACTTTGGTGCTGATCTACAGGCTTTTCTGTGAGTCATGTCTTCCTTCGGCAGCAGAAAACATATCTGGAGTAGGCATGACAGTGGCATGCAAAGCATTGACACACGAGGTTAAATTTTTATGGAGGCTATCAAGTGTTCAGATTTTGCCAGTATTACAACTCTGACTTTAACATGGCATGTGCTTATTTCAGTACCCAGTAATCCTCTCTATTCATACCTGAAAGAAAAAGAGCCCTTTTGTAAATTTTTGAATGGCTCTATTTGGACAGCCACAAATCTTTTGTCTGTTTTCAGGTGAAATATAAAGCATCTATCACTCAGAGAGAGTCAGAACATGTGCTATGGAAATGCCAAATTAATTAATTAAATGCTACACCAAAGGTGTAATAAAAGTTCTAAGTGCTTTATAAAAATAACAACCCCTAGGAATTTACAGCTGTTAAATTAGCTACAACCTCTGCTTTAATTATATAGCCCTAATCTTCCAATTTTAATTAAGTTTTTCCTTGTGCAATAATTTTCAATGTGTTTCTGTTGAATTCAAGAATCAGTTGAAAGATTGTACAAAGAAAAAAAATAATTTAAAAAAGAAGATTGGGGCTACATAGCTCAAACAAAGGCTATTCTCTGGATAGTACAAGTCTGATCACCTGGTAAGCTGGGCTCTTTCAATAAAAAAAAAAAAATTTTGAATGCAAATTCACATACTTAACAGTATAGAATACCTACAAAATTGTCAAGTACATCCTGAAATGAGTGAATCCAGAGAGTTGTTAACATCTAAATTAAAAACTGTAACAACATGAACTTTTGGGATTCTGTTCTGACAAAAGGGTTGACGTAAGGCTTAGATTAATCTTTTGTAGCTTTAGGCTTTTTTGTCTGAGATACCAAAATGTAAAGTTTGTTTCTGAGTCTTTATACAGGCATGCCAGGGGGCTGATATCTCCAGAGGGTGATGCAGATACTCAAAAGCTGAGTTACCAACTGAGGGTCTCTGTCTTTCCCTGTTAATTATTGAGCTCCCAGCTTTGGTGTATCAATTAAGTTGCCTTAAATGAGTCAGATAAATATAGGCCCGTGTCTTTAATAGTGAGGCTGATCATCAGCTGAAATATCTGCCATAGAAAATAGTGGATTTTTGATCTAGTATCTTCGAAATAAGACAGGATGGTTTCAGAAGATGCACCCAGAAGCACATTACACATTGGTCAAGGACAAGTCACTGAATTCCCTACAGAGATAAGGGATGAGATATGGTCTATGGCATACAGTAGACTGAACTCTTGGTGACCCATGAACCAGTAAAGTGTGGTCAGAATGGTGTGGATTTGTCTAAATCCTTTGCTTGTGCTGGCCAGTACTTTATGCACAAATCCAAGCACCAGTCTCACTGTTCTGCCTCAGCAATGTCCTCTCCCCCATGCCAATGAAAGTCGCGTATCACTTCTGAGCGACACCCAAACCCAGAAATCATGAGCTCAAAAGCTGATGGTTTTATGATGGTAAGTCTTCTTGAAAACAGGAATTTGGGCTATAAATCTTCTGTGTTAGTCTGACTCACTCCAGCCACTGCACTGCTGCTCTGTGTCATCTCTGCGGTGAGATGCAGCAGCTGTGTGACAGCGCACAGGATAGGGAGAAAAGAACAAACGTGTCAGCAGGCTGTCTCCTTTGGAAATACTGTCCTACTGACACTAATTTTAGTGTAGTGCTAAGAAATTCGACCAAGAACTCCTCCTTACGTAGCTTTTTACATTACCTTAGTTTTAGATTCACATATTTTAAACTGGATTTATCTTGAGTTCTCAGTCTGATTGATAAAAATCTTCCTATTTTTAGGATTAGATTATTTTATTATTCATGGGCTTCTCTAATTGTTACCATAAACTCGGGAAGGAAATGCTAGAGATGTCACCCTAAACTCCTTCTTACCTCCAAGAGTCCATCTCAGTCAGGAAACAATAACGAGCTACATACAGTTAGCATACTCCAGTGGTTATTTCAGGAGTGCCTTTAACATTCAGCTAGAAATATAATGTAAGGTCCACTAAAAGGCATATCACACAATGACTCAAGACAAACAGCAACCAAGGCATATCGCAAAGCGGATTTTGCCTTTTAAGGAAAAGAATTGTTCACTAGCCAGTTAAGTTGGGATAAGAAACTTTGGTCTAAAGCAAAGTGAGGTCTGACAGCCTTTCAGCTCAGGAGGGAATAAATGGCTTCTGAGGAGAAAAGGTGATGCAGACTCTAAATCTGTCTGATGGTGTGATTGCAGAGCTCTGATGGAAGCTCTTTTACACAGGTGAACTCCTTGGTGAAAAATGTCTCTTCATGCTTTAGGTGCATCTTGAAATACATGGCAAGCACAAAGCTATACCTCTTTGTCAAAACAGAGGAAGTCAGCAGAATTTTTAACTGTGCTGGATGCTGCAAATTAAGTATTGTATTTAGATTTTACCTGACTGTAGTAGGCAAAAAATAGCTTAAATTGTGAACATTAACAGGCAGCAGATAATTGGGTGTACCTCTGCCAGCAAGTCAATGTTTGAAAGTGAACTTTTGCACTCCCAGGCAGAAGCTTGCTACCTACTAGATAGAATGAGTATTGCTTGGTTGTAAATTTTGATAATGCCTGTACTCAAGAAAAGTGGCACATCCTGAATCCTCCTATTAATAGAGATGAGACAGAAGCACCAATTAGGAGAGAGACCAGCAACTGAGCTTCTGCACATAAGCTACTTAGACTGGGAAAACCAGGGACTTGGGGCTGAAAGAAGGATTTCTGAAAAGAATATGTGGTCTCGGAAAGAAGAAAGGGGCCCAAAGGTGGCAAAGATCCTGGCTGGAAGAAAGATCGTGGAAGCTGGGGAAGATCCTAAAGATGGGGAGATAGAACAAGACATATACAGGTGAATGTCCCAGGACCTTGACCATTAACATCCAGTGCTGATAACTGCGAGCAGCAGCACAGCATGAACAAATAACTTTGTCCTTGGCATTCCTGGGCAAGCAGTGACCTTCCTACTGGGAAGGGAAGTCAAGACCTACTGAACATAATGACAGGAAGGAGCCAGTGAGTGTGAGAGATAATCAAGTAGGGTGAAGACTCTAATCTTGTTTGTTCTTGAATAAACCCTAGTACCTAGATAGACTACAGGTTGTTGTTGACTCTGTGTTGCCCATGACACTTACTCCAGCTTGAGTCAAGTGTGATTTGAATAACGGAATAATAACCAGTGAAGCCCCTGGCAGATCTATAAACCATGGTCGACGGACATCTTAAAACATAACACAGATCCTCAGTAGCTCCTTCCCTATAGTCAAAGAGTGTGTCCCCGCCTGCAATGGATGAGTCAGCCTGCACAGGGCGGGAGATGGAGGGCCACTCTCCACTGTCAGTGACTCTAAAGGCTCCCTAGGACTTGATAAGATAGTGGAACAGATGACTCAACTCTGAAGGTCACAGGAAGAGTTTCACAGCAGTAGAAAGGTGCAAACTCTCCATTTTCTGAATTACTAATAATGTTATGTTTTCCACACAACCCTGCATTTATGGGAATATAACACTGCTGTTGTATTTCCAAAAATATAGCATTGAAATGAATTATGGACAACCTTTTTTAATATTTCTTAATGGATTAATTAGGGATCTGTTTTCTTAACAGAGGTGGATGACTGAATTGCTAGTTGAGGTCATCATAATACCTGAATTTTGGCCACATATTGTTCAAACCCTTCCGTCTGTGCAAATTTTGTGTTGCTTATTGTGAGGAGTCCAAAGCCAGGAGGCAGCTGGCCATGTGGTCACAGGCTGACATTCAGCACTATCACTGTGTAAGAAGAGACGGTGAATTCTCAATGAACCCAGGTACCACAAACTACGCTTTGGGAAACCGTTTTGACAATGTTCAAAAGCCTCAGCTGTACATGTCCAACACAGCAGCACATCTTACAACTTTGAACTCTGTGGTTTTCCAGTTCTACATACTTTGATATGCAATGAGGTCATAATATGTGTTCATGACAACAGTGCTTACCCAGCTGAGGACTGTGATATCAAAGTTGAAATATTTTGACTTCACTGTGTGATTAAACATCTTGAGGAAAAAACAGAGTTATATAGGACTAACACAAACCTTTAAAGCGTATTTCTCACATAAAGATAAAGGTTACCTCTAGTATGTTGCCTCTGGAAATGTTCTGCCAGGTTGCTATAGCAACCTCTGCTATGTAAATTAGCAAAAGCTTTAGATTTTTAGATTGTTGGATTTAAAAAAAAAATATGGAAATAAGAGCTCAAGTGAAAAATAAGCTGGAGAAGCATCTAAAGGGACCATTTAGTTAGTCATGGTCCAGTGGCAACTAGATACTAAATGACTTTTAAAACTACTGCCTGAAAAGGTCCATCCTCTGAGGTGAACTAAAGCTTTCAACATGATTCCATTTTCCCCTTCCACAGTCTGTACTGGCAAAGGTGTTGGCACTTAGGATGAAGAAATTCCCTTTTAGGCTTAAAGCCAATTTAAATAATCCACTTATACCACAGAAGAAAGTAGAGTATTGGTAAACTTAAGACATGTAAGAAAGTAAAAGACTAAACAGGGGGTGTTATGGTGGGGGTCTGTTACAGGCCGCCTGGCCAGAAGGACAGAACAGATGAGGCACTCTACAACCAGATAGGAGCAGCCTCACAGTCACAAGCCCTGGTCCTCATCGGGGACTTCAACCACCCTGACATCTGTTGGAGAGATAACACGGCAGGGCACAGGCAGTCCAGGAGGTTCCTGGAATGTGTGGACGATAACTTCCTCCTGCAGGTAATAGAGGAGCCAACAAGGAGGGGTGCCATGCTCGACCTTGTGCTCACCAACAGAGAGGGACTGGTGGGGGATATGAAACTGAAGGACAGCCTTGGCTGCAGCGACCATGACACGGTGGAGTTCAAGATCCACGGGGCAGCAAGGAAACTACATGGCAAGCTCTCTGCCCTAGACTTCAGGAAGGCAGCCTCTTCAGGGACCTGATGGGCCAAGTGCCATGGGAGGCGGTCCTGGAGGGAAGAGGGGCCAGAAAAGTTGGTCCACATTCAAGGAGCACCTCCTCCAAGCTCAGCAGAGGTGCGTCCCGATGAAGAATAAGTCAGGCAAAAAGGCCAGGAGGCCGGCGTGGATGAGCAAGGAGCTCCTGCACCAACTGAAAGTGAAGAAGGAAGCCTATAGAGGGTGGAAGCAGAGACAGGTAGCCTGGGAGGACTACAAAGAGGCTGTGTGAGTGGCCAGGGTTCGGGTGAGGAAGGTGAAAGCCCTGATGGAATTTAATCTGACCAGGGATATAAAAAACAACAAGAAAAGCTTCTATACATATGCAGAGGACAAAGGAAGTCCAAGAAGAATGTAGGCCCCCTCCGGAAGCAAACCGGTTTCCTGGTTACCCAGGACATGGAGAAGGCTGAGGTACTCAATGACATTTTTGCCTCAGTCTTTACTGATAAGGGCTCTTGTCTCGCCACCCAAGCTGTGGAAGGCACAAGCAGCGACTGGGAGGATGAAGAACCGCCCGCTGTACTAGACGAACAGGTTCAGGAAAATCTGAGGAACCTGAAGATGCACAAGTCCATGTGACCTGATGAGATCCATCCGCGGGTCCTGAGGGAACTGGCGGATGAAGTTGCCAAGCCTCTAGCCATTGTATTTGAGAAGTTGTGGTGGTCTGGTGAGGTCCCTGATGACTGGAAGAGAGGGAACATAACCCCAATTTTTAAAAAGGGAAACAAGGAAGACCCGGGAAACTACAGGCTGGTCAGCCTCACCTCTGTGCCTGGCAAGGTCATGGAGCAGATTCTCCTGGAAATCATGCTAAGGCAGATGGAGAGCAAGGAGGTGGTTGGTGACAGCCAACATGGCTTCACCAAGGGCAGATCGTGCCTGACCAATTTGGTGGCCTTCTATGACAGGGTGACGGCATCGGTGGACAAGGGACGAGCAACTGACATCATCTACCTGGACTTGTGCAAAGCTTTTGACACTGTCCCGCATGACATCCTTCTCTCTAAACTGGAGAGGCATGGGTTTGATGGACGGACCACTCGGTGGATAAGGAGTTGGCTGGATGGCCGTACTCAGAGAGTGGTGGTTAACGGCTTGATATCCATGTGGAGACCGGTCATGAGTGGTGTCCCTCAGGGGTCTGTGTTGGGCCCGGCCCTGTTCAACATCTTTGCCAGAGACATGGACAGTGGGATAGAGTGCACCCTCAGCAAGTTCACCAATGACACCAAGTTGTGTGGTGCCATCAACACACTAGAAGGGAGGGATGCCATCCAGAGGGACCTTGACAGGCTGGAGAGGTGGGCCCGTGCCTACCTCATGAAGTTCAACCAGGCCAAGTGCAAGGTCCTGCACCTGGGTCATGGCAATCCCAGGCACAAATACAGGCTGGAGAATGGATTGAGAGCAGCCCTGAGGAGAAGGACTTGGGAGTGCTGGTGGATGAGAAGCTTAACATGAGCAGGCAATGTGCCCTTGCGGCCCAGAAGACCAACTGCATTCTGGGCTGCATCAAGAGGAGCGTGGCCAGCAGGTCGAGGGAGGTGATTCTCCCCCTCTACTCTGCCCTGGTGAGACCCCACCTGGAGTACTGTGTCCAGTTCTGGAGCCCCCAGCACAAGAAGGACATGGACCAGTTGGAGAAGGTTCAGAGGAGGGCCACGAAGATGATAAAAGGGCTGGAGCACCTCTCTTATGAGGACAGGCTGAGAGAGTTGGGGCTGTTCAGCCTGGAGAAGAGGAGGCTCCGGGGAGACCTGATAGCAGTCTTCCAGTACCTCAAGGGGGCCTACAAGAAAGATGGGGAAAGGCTGTTCAGTAGGGCCTGTTGTGACAGGACGAGGGCTAATGGTTATAAAATAGAGGGGGGTAGATTTAGATTAGAAATTAGGAAAAATTATTTTACAATGTTGGTTGTGGAACACTGGTTCAGGTTGCCCAGAAATGTGGTGGAAGCCCCATCCCTGGAAACGTCCAAGGCCAGGCTGGATGAGGCTCTGAGCAACCTGATCTAGTTGGGGAAGTCCCTGCTCCTTGCAGGGGGGTTGGACTAGATGACCTTTGAAGGTCCCTTCCAACTCTAACCATTCTATGATTCCATGATTCTAAATGAGGATCCACAGAAGTGAAATATCTAACTCTAAGAGTATTCCAAAGTTGTCAAATGCTCTGAACTTTTGAAAATCACTGGAAGGTCATTTTTAACACTCTGCTCTGCTTACAGATTGCTCATTAAAATAGTAATGTGACTGTCAGGGGATTCTTTTTCTAGTCAGTCTCTCAATTTCAAAATGGACCATGAATTTCTGAATTTTCATTGTCTGTTCCTAAGTATATTGAAAGGCACTTGCTGACCTTTGTTGGTTTTGGATTAATCTCTAGTTTGTTTAGGGATGATCAGTTTACAGATAGCGACTGTGTCAAAGATCCCAAGCCTCCTTAGTGTTTCTCAGTGAAACTATTACATGTACAGATGGCATAAGGTAAAATGCCATATCCTTGTTTCCAGGAGAGAAACAGACCAGTCAGAAAGCAAGATTTTTTTTTTTTTGGTCAGGAAATAAAAGTAATTTTTGTTTTTTCTATATAAAAGCAATACATCTGTAGTTCTCAGATGGTAATTTCCCATGCTAGCTGTTATCGTAGTTGACACTAGGATGTTTGTCGTAGTTCAGCCCTGATCAGGACCAGACTACGCAGTCTGTCTCTCGCTCCCCCCACCCTCCGAGAGAAAAGGAGGAGATGATATAAGAAAAAACAGCTCAAGGTTTGAGATAAGGACGGGGAGAAATCCTTAAAGTTACTGTCACGGGCAAAACAGACTCGACTTGGGGAAAACTATTCATTTATTTCTAAAAATTAGCGGGAGAATGAGACAGGGAACAAGATAACCTCCTCCCACCCCTCCCTCTTCCCGGGCTTAACATTATCTCTACTACCTTCCCCTCCCGAGCGGCACGGGGAGGGAAAAGGGAATGGGGGTCGCGGTCAGTTCATCACGCGTTGTTTTACGCCGCTGTATTATCGTCAGGGGAAGAACTCCTCGCATTCCTCCTCTGCTCCAGCGTGGGGTCCCTCCCATGGGCCACAGTCCTTCGTGAAACTGCTCCGGCGTGGGTCATCTCTTCCACGGGGTGCAGTCCCTCTAGAACAGCTGCCCCAGCGGGCCCTCCACGGGCCACAGCCTCCTTCAGGCCTCCACCTGCTCCAGCATGGGGTCCTCCACGGGCTGCAGGTGGATCTCTGCCCCTCCGTGGACCTCCATGGGCTGCAGGGGGACAACCCGCTCCACCATGGTCTTCACCACGAGTTGCAGAGGAATCTTGGCCAGGAGCTGCATTACTCCTCCCCCTCCTTCTTCACTGACCTTGGCGTCTGCAGCCGTTCCTCACAACAGGCTGGCAGACGTCTCTCAGGATCCTTTTTACATCTTATTCACTTCTCATCTCCTCTCCACTTCTTGCAGCCGGGCCGGGCCGGGCTGGGCCGAGTTGGGCCCAGTCGGCTGCCCAGCGGGAGGCCAGAGGGTGAGGCCTGCAAGGCCCATGAGGCTCGTGCCTCCCCCTCTCTGCCCCCCGCTCAGCTGCTTCACATCTTCTCCTCCTCTTTTTCCTGTTTTCCCCTTCTTAAATACGTTATCGCAGAGGCGTTATCATGGGACATTCTGCTACCAATTGGCTCGGCCTTGGCCAGCAGCGGGTCTGCCCTAGGCCCGGCCGAGTCCACTGAACAAAGGGGAGCGACTTCTAGCAGTTTCCTACAGAAGCTACTACCTTAGGCCCCCCCTCACTAACAAAACCAGAACAATATTACACAGTAGTAAATGGAAAAGAACATATTGGCCATCATTAATGGGTTAGCAGGTGACATGGGCACCATGAGCCAAAGGCTAGGTGATTCAAAGGACTATCTCTCTGATAATATGTGTCCATTTATGAATTTTTGAAAAATCCTGTATTTAGATCATTTGAGGGCACAATACAATTTTTCCCAATAGAAAACACTTCAGATGGAAACCTAATGCTGAACTAGCTCTTTCACAAAACTGTATTTTTCATCAAAAAAAAAAGACCCTTTAAAGGTATACTTCAGGGGTTTTGCCATGAATTAAAAAATATTATGAAAAAAAAACCATGAGGGAGAGGAAAAATGGAATATAACAACCTTTCTAGTGAAACAATCTCAAAAAAAATGTCTTCAGTGAGGACTGGAATATAAAATAAAAGCTTTGATGTGTGTATATCCATCTTAATGATGCATGAAAAACCATTCAGATAGAGAGTTTTGGGTTAGGTCATGATAAATGCTGGGTTGTTTTTTTTTCAGAGAATTTCATAGCAAATGTGGGGGTTTTTTAAATTTTGTTTTTACACTACATATATAGGTATTGCCGGCATAATACCCCCCCCCCCAAATATAGTATTATTTAGACTATGTACTAAAAAAAAAAATGAGATAACTAGGGGAAATTCAAGAAGTCATTCAACACAACATTTCACAGTAATAGTTTACTTATTTATTTCTATATGTATTTTGTTTAACTTTGAGGTTCAATCTGCTTCATAGAAAGACTGTGTGTATTAAAGATCTCTCCTGCTATTTCAACTTAGAAGTTGAAAATAACATTTTCTCTTTGATTACTTTATACTACCAGGGAGAGTTCTAGGAAGGGAAAAAATGGATATTCATGATATTTTAAGGTAAAAGAAAAAAAAAATCATGAAAACTGACATTGAACCTCTTTTGTTGGGTTTTTTTTCCCAGATCATACATAAATGAAATTTTCATATTAAATGAAAGATTTATCAACATTTATCTATTGCTATTATCTATAATTTTTCTCCATTTTGCAGCTATTTTTTCTTGTTTCCTACAGGACCTGAATATGTGCCATCTGCATACCAATAATCTAACAAATTCAGAGTCCAATCAGTAAAGATTTCATCTTTTCTTTAAATATGGAAGATACATTTAATTTTGCCTTTTTCGTTAAATAGATGATAAAAAAAATATGCTTCCATTCTCATTAGATAAGAAAGGATAAGAAGAGGGGAATAACCAAAAAGTAAAGAAGTTTTTTAAGGAAAAAGAAGACAGAAGACATTCTTTTTATTTTCTACTAGAAATGTAATAATGAAGAGAGGGACATTTGCAACAAAGCACTTAGATGAAAGGGCAGAACAGAGAACTTAGATGCATCAAATTGTCATCAAATTATTTGAGTTATTTAAACAGTATCCCAGCATGGAAGGCTTTGGAATTGGAAAGAACAGGCCAGGAAAATGGCAAGAAAATCAGGGGGATTATTGGTATCAAGACTGAAGTTGCCAGACAGCAAGATGAGTGAGAGTTTGGAGAAGGAACTTTGAGATTTGTTGTGGTTATTTAGAAAGATACTAGCATACATAAGACTATCATCACAAATAATGAAAATCACAGTTCTGAGCACATTAAAACTTGGTTTGTGTTTCAGTGAGCAGCAAATCGAGGCTGATGAGATTTATCATCATCCATGTCGTCATTCCTGATATCCAATGACATTTGCTAGGTGATAGCATTTCACATTGGTTTGGTAAGCTACAAGCCGAAATCCAGGTGGTCTGTTCATCTGAGTTCAGGATAATGACTGGTCAATAAGAATCAGGCTGCATTCCAGGGCTTCAGAGACACATGGCAGCTTCCTGGGTATCCTCCTGGACCTAAAGAGTCCTGAGAAGAAGTCAACATCCATTTAACATGACTGAGCTCATCAAACTTGGAGCATGGTCCATGGGGGTCTTGGATGATGTTGAAAAGAAATTTTGATACTTTTCCACGTAAACATGGAATGCTCCAAACTTGTAAAGCATCTGTTTTCTTACATTCATATAAGATCCATTAGTGCCAATCACACTGGAGCTCTGTCCTGGAACAGGTTTTAGGCTCACTGGATCATACTTTAATATCTAAAGTCTACATTTTATTCCTCTCTTCGCATTTCCCCATCTGCGCCACTTCATACATAATCACCTCATATCTGTGATAGCTACCCTGAATGTCATTACAAAGTCAAGTAAAGAAGAAATCATGGCATACTGTAATGTTAATAAGCTAAAGCAGGTTCTGACTATATTGGCATTCTCTTTACTGTTCAGATCTGCAAGTAAGAGATGCTCTCAGCTAATTATTTAAAAACCATAGCTTGCTCTATTGCTTAAGGTACTCACTGAGACAAAGCCCAGAGCAATCAAATAAAAGTAGTGCTAATAAACACAGCACTAATTCCTGCTTCCATACTTTGAAGAACACTACCTATCAGCTTTAGATTCTGCATGACGCCAGTCATAGCCTCCTCTTACGTATGGCCCCATAATCAATTTTGAATTAATGTGATCAGTGATCCTCTGCAGGATGGGCTCCTGACATGTGAGTGCCTCCTGCTTATTAGCAGAGGTCCTTATGCAGAATGGAAAGCTGAGAGAGGTCAGTGTTATGCTCAGTTGATTTAAATATTAAACGTTCTGTTCGCGACATCCTCTTCTCTGACTGAAAATCAATGGAGCTTTACTGCTGTGAAAAGGAAAGGCTATCTCAACAAATCAGGTCTTTCCTGCGCGTAATTCAATTAAAACAGTACAATGAATTATACATAACCGGTGAACAAGACGTTTGACATGGTCATAGAGCTACAGATGAGATTTGGTAGGTGACCTACAGGCTCAGATCCTCCTCAGTGCGTAGAGCTACAGCTCTCATTGTAGATTATGATATCCAGCAGACCTCACTGCTCTGCTTGGATCAGGCCCCTGAAAGCTCTCCCTATGTGTTCATAATTAATATGTTTGATATGTAACAGAATAACATGTAGGATTCACAGCTCCCTTTTTATATACATGATCGCCTAACAACTAAACAAAGCATTTATTACACCAGTAAAATGGTAAAGCTGATAGCAAGGTATTCTTTTATCTTCCTGTTTCTGCTTTGACACAAGAAAGAGAATTTCTTTAAATAAAGATTAAAAATAAGTATATTTAATTGCATTCCAATTAGACGTCCTATGATTTAACATATAAACTGAATGCTACCATCTTTGTTCTTACGCAAGTAGGGCAGAGAACTCTGACCTAAGGCCCACTCTGCTAAGTCCATCCAATATGAAACTGTAGTGGTATAAAATGCTAAATGTCAAAGGCAGGAACACCAAAGAGAAGCTGGAAGGGATTAATATTAACCCCTGGTTAGAGTTTGAAACCTGAGACATAAAAAAAAAATAATCAAATTATTTGCAAGATTTTGTTTCTACCCAAATACTCAAACCAGACAGAGAATGCTCAGAATTACTGAATAAGTCTCTACCTTAATCACAAGATACTTCTAGCTCTGAACTGCTGCATGGTAACTCTTTTTGCATCCTTTTATAGAAATCTAATTTTATACTTAACTGAAATGATTCAAGGTCTGGACAGATATGGCTAGCCCTTCCAATTCAGGCAACAAATTATACAAGTGATTTTATTATCATCCGCCCAGGAGTGACTGCTTATGTGTGTTGACTCCAGATTTCACATAATTTATGTTACTCTTACAATAAACAGACTTATAAAAAAAACCAGCACTACTCTTTCAGATACACACATATTCTATACCTAACACAATAGATCTCTGGACCTGATGAAGTTATAGGCATTCATACAGTAGAAGTAATAAATAATATGATATTATCAGTACAAATTGGAGGACAGAAGAATGGAATCCCATAAAACATCACCTTTTTTTTTCAAGAGACGAACATTTCTCCTTCGGTAAGTCTGAATTCATAATGTTATATAATTCAGTACATCAAACCTCTGCAGCAGAATGCCTAGCTGTGCGCTTAAAACAAATTTTTTCATGGGGAAACAGTGCTCTCCAGTGATCAAAGAAAGGAACTGTTTCAGTCATAAAACAGGTAATTGTGGTCTCCTTTATTTTCTAAGCTTTATTTTCTTTTTTTTTTCATAGTGACTAGTGGTATTATCTTTTATGTATAATATTCACATTTTCGCTTCAAGGATTTTTTCCCTTTTGTTAATGAAATATGTCTTACAAGGCTAATTGTTTTATACACATAGTTCTCCTTGAAATTCCCACAGCTCTTTTTAACACTAGTATAAAAACACAGACTTACGAAAACTGAAAGCATTTCTTAGCTAAATCACATGAGTAATAACAAAAGTTTATTTGCAAAACTAGTGATCCTTTATGTTTATGAAAATTGTAAACCTATGACTCTAATTAATAATGAAATTCATTGGAAGTATCCAGTGTGGTTTGTTTTACATTTTATTGAGAAATAAATTCCTGGAGGATTTTTCAGCTAGAGAACTACAGATAAGCTTATACAAATTTTTGCTAATCACATACACTTGAAATGTAAGAGAAAAGAAAAAGGTTAAATCTTTGTTTTCACATCCCTGCTTCTTGCAGGGGGGTTGAACTAGATAACCTTTAAAGGTCCCTTCCAACCCAAACTGTTCAATGACTCTAGAAATGTTATTTTCATCTCTTTGTAAGAGAAATATTAATAATGTGTTAGAGTTTCATCGCTTTATGTCAGTAAACTTTTATTTAAGTCAGTAGAGAGATGAGTCAAGACTCATTTTAACATTTTATCCACCTATAAACTAGATGTCTTGTAACCTCAGGCTTCTGCAGTAGTCAATGGAGGTACACCATCCCTTTCTAAGAGAGGTGAGATGAATCATCTTCCAGAGAGGACTGTTTGCAGTTCATAATTGACAATTTGCAGTTATCTTCTAAATAGCAATGACTGCATCTTTTTGTTGTTTCTTAGGATCAGAACGGAGATTAGTGCAGCAATCTAAGGGTGGATCCATAGGATGAAATAGCTGATGTTGAGGCCTCAAGATCTTCATCATATGCACTTCAGAAAGGTTTACCTCAGTCTAATTCCTGTTTGACCCTACAAACCAAATGACCATCAGTGACCAGATTGCATTAGCTGTGCTACTAGCACACCTTCTCGAGCATAGCTTCATGCAAAATGAATCCAGTTTGAGTATCTCAGTGCAAACTCTCTATTGCAAATTGCTCTGCAATGCAAGTCAAAGTGAAGTAAAAAAGGATGATTAGGAGATTTGTTCTTGATCTGTTGCATGAGTATAGTTATACTTTGTCTTTAAATTGCTGATGGGACATTTGGAAGCTATCAAAATCTACAGAATGGTGATACTCCTCTTAGTTCGTACAAACATTTATTCAAACATCTTTTAAGAATTAAGATTAAATCCAAAAATAACATCCACATCCATATATGTGCATTGCACAATACCTTTGCTTTGCAGAGGGTATTTCTATACAAAAGTTACAGTTAAAGATCTTACACACATTTGTTACTTTTCCAACTTTACTTTTTAAAGGTAATTTGAAACATTAAAAACAGGCCTTATGATGTCTATGTTTAAAGCTATTAGATGGCTACTCACA
Source organism: Chlamydotis macqueenii (assembly GCF_036417535.1). Classification (NCBI taxonomy): domain Eukaryota; kingdom Metazoa; phylum Chordata; class Aves; order Otidiformes; family Otididae; genus Chlamydotis; species Chlamydotis macqueenii. The sequence goes on along the minus strand of NC_141557.1, from coordinate 145,598,673 downwards.
TTACAGAGCAGAACTAGCAGGTCATATATTGATTTTCTATTTGGCTTATGTTGTTACACATGTGGGGTAACGTTAGCAGGGCTGCATGTATGCAGGAGGGGCAGTCTGCAGTGATTCGCGCGCTAGGCATGAATAGGTCCGTGGGCGCAGGGGGCAGGTGTGTCCACGTACGTGGTGGGCACGGATAAGTCCATGGGTGCAGGGGCAGGTGCGTGGTGGGCACGGATAGATTCATGGGCGCAGGGGGCGGGTGCGTTCGCGTGCGTAGCGGGTGTACGGGTATTTAACCCTGTGTTGCACAGCATTAAATTGAAGGCTTGGCTTGACGGTATCCGTGTGATGCCCTGCTTTCCCCGGAGCGGGGCTCCGGTGCGTGCGGGGTAGGTTAGCTGGCAAGAGAGCTGGCAAGTGGTGACCCCGACGTGTGACATGTCCGGACGGTTTTGAGCTGGAGCCGTGCGGCGGTCGTGCCTGCCTGCTGTTAGGATGGCATCCATCTCTGATACAGTGAAGGTATTAAAGGCGTATTAAAGGTATTGTCCGGTGCATAGAGCACCGTTGACGGAGTTCATCCTATGGATGCAGAAAAGGGGCTTGATTAACAAGCCGGGAGAGGTGATGGATGTGGCGTGGTTACAGGCGGCGGGGAAAGAGTTACTGGAAGAAGGGGGGGTCGGAACGAAGGGTGTGGCGACATGGCTGGAGACGATAGGGATAGGTTCGGTGAAAAGACTGCTGGCTAAGGCTCGAGAGGTGCGCGAAGTGTGGGTTGTGGCTTTAATTGCAATCAAAGAAGGGTGGCCCTCGGAAGGGGAGAGGGACAAACGGGGTCGAGACGGCACGGAGGGGACAGGGGGTGGTGCTCCCGTGGTCTGCCTCGTTTGGCCGGGAACCTCTGATGGTGGTAAAGGGGCGATAGAATTTGGGTGTACTCCCCGTGTATCACGCCTTCCTTGCCGGAGGAGCCTGACCCGAAAGAACAACCCCCCAAATACGAGGACACAGAAATGCCCTCTGTCTCTCTTTCTGCCCCATCGGCTCCACCGCTTGTAAATTCGCGGAGGGGTGATAGTGAGGCGGGAGCCAGTTTCGAGGTGGCGCCCGAGGAGTCGCAGGGCGCGGAGCGGGGTCCTAGCACTTTCCCAGTGGGGAAAAGAGCCGTGGTCCCCGAGATCAAGGATAAAGCGGTGGGTGATAGAGCCGCGGTCCTCCAGATCAGAACGACAAGAAGCACTGCTTCAAAGGAACATAAATCAGTTTTAACGAGTCTAACAAAAATGTTAGAAGAACAGAACTGTGCTATTAATAACACTGATCTGAAGAGCTTCTTGACTTGGGTGTCCGCTCACGTATCAAACGCAAACCTCTGTAATATCTATACAGTGAGCTCCTGGAACACTGTGTAATGCGAGGTGACCCTGCTGTTCAAAAGTTATTACCGGTGTGGCGTGTAATGTTTGAAGCCTTGAAGAATCACACGCAGAAAGGAGATTCAATAGCACCCGTTACCCTGTCCGCTCCTTCGTCCATGGAAACAAAGACTAACAGTGAGCTGGAAAAATCCCTTTGATCCAGGTCCCATAGATCCAGAAAAGGAGCCTTCGGTCTTTGGAGCTTCCTTGTTATAGAGGTGGCGTGTTTGTGTGTGAGTGTGTATAAGCATGAAGTAAATGGTGTGAAATAAGGGATGAATACTGTCTTGGTTTTAGCAGGGATGAAGTTAATTTTCCTCTTAGAAGCTTTGGATTTTGTATGTGAAGAATGTTGATAAAAGTGCTCTGATGATAAGGATTGTTGTTAATGAGACCAAGGACACTGTCTGGCTTTCCAAGTCTCGTTAATGAGCAGGTGCAGGAAGCTGAGCCAAAAAAAAAAAAAAAAAAAAGTTAAAATAAGAATCTGGAAACAGGTAATTGGGAAGGACCATTCCCTCTTATGACATGGGGGAAAGGATATGCTAGTGTCTCTACAGGAGCAGTGAACAAGTGGATCTCTGCACAATGGGTACAACCAGCGCTCCAAGCTGCCTTGCGTTCGTCGGATTGTTAACAACCTGTGTGGCAGCTCCATGGACATCAGTTACAGAAAGAACAAATGTGTGGGGAATTATGGTTAATGCCACAGGACAGGACATCATTTGTTTGTCTATATCATCTTCAAATAAGCCTTTCAGAACATGCTTGGTCAATCTGCCAGATCAGATAGTGGTAGGACGGCAACTCTGTGTAAAACAACAGCAGCCGCGAGTGCCGAGTGCTAAATAACAGAAGATGGAACTTTTGGGATCCCTAAAGATGGACTTCTGCCTATTTTCTTTAACTATTCAGGAGCTAATGTTACTAGAGGGGTAATGATTGTAAATGCTTTAAGACCTATACATTGCAACGATACAGCATGGTGTAATCACGCGAGCACATATCAAAATCCAGACAGCATAAAAGACCTAAACGAAGTACACATAGCTTTAAATCTGATTGCCAAAATAATATAGAGTTTTGGAAACCAGGTGAAATTATTGCTGCTTCAATCTTTGCACTTGATGGGGCAAGTGTCTAGGCATTAGCTACGCTAAATAAATTGGGCTTTTGGCTTGCTAAGTAAACACATGCAATTATATCAGTACTATTAACACTGTTAATTGATATAGGTTCTATACGCTATACTATTTTACAAAACAGAACCGCTGTTAGCCTGCAGAGCACATATTTGACAGACCTTGTTGCATGTGCTGGCCACACATGCAGCAATGTCTGGTCAGGCCTTGTTGTATGCGTTGGCCACGCATGCAGCAACGTCTAGTGGCTACTCTTTCACTGAATCTGCTGAGGATAAAACGGGGGTGACTCGGGGCGGGGAGGGGGAGAGGACCCAGAGCACACTTTATTAACAACTGCGGACGCCCTGAAGGTGCTGCGCCTGCCTCCTTTCTCTGCTCTGACCCTGCTGATAAACATCCTCTTGCTCGGCGGTGTCTTTGGCATAGTTGGGTTAGTAACAGAATAGATCAGTAGCAGATTTTTTATTATTAGCACAAAATCATGGTTGTCAGGATTTTGATGGGCTTTGCTGCATGAATCTGTCTGATCGTTCGGAATCTATTCATAAAAGTATTCAAAACTTGCAAACAGGAGTACAAAAAACTGCAACAAAGTGATGATTTTGATATATTCAGAAATCTTTTGGTGGATTGATATAAGCTTATTACAAATAGCTGCAGGATGCTTATTCATTCTTTTTATATATGTATTTTGATCTGTATTCCGTGTGTGTGTTTTAATATGTGCAGACTTTAATAGATGAAGCGTTGAAACAAGCCTCTTCTCATAAACAAAGAAGAGAGAGATGTGGGTATTTCTTGAGCCAGTACAGTGTCAGTGAAAGCAAACTGACCTTGGGAGAGGGATACAATCATGCTCGCTGGAAGAAAGCAATGGAATGAGAAGGGAACTTTAAGATACAAGACATTGTTAATGGAATTTATGGCTTGTTTCAACAGAGGCCTGCAAAAATTAGTCACTGGCTTTGTAGATAAGAAAGTTACTGAAGTTATTATGTTTGTAGTAATAGAGAATATCATAATAGAAAATTAGTAGAAAATAGTGAAATTTAGGGGTTTTTTTATATATATATATATAAGGTGTCATCAGTAATCTTATTAGCTTGTGTAGGGCATAGCTAGGTGGTTGCTATCCTTAGCTAAAAAATTGTGATACTAGGCATCATACCAGGTATAATCATTAACATTCCGTGCTTGGTCACCTGTCTATAAAAGTGATACAGAGAATAATACATCAGAACGCACACGCCATACAACGTCAGTTCCAACTGCCCATCTGACATGGTTGGGCTACAGCATGTAGCCAGCCTGTCCAGCATGTCAAGCACCTAACCTGAACCAGGCCTTATACTACCCAGGCGTTAACCCCAGAGGTATGCTCCAAACCAGGTACAATAACTAGATATCACAGACTATGCGCTATTTGGCTGTTTCAAATACATTCATGTTGCGATCGACACTTGCTCCCGAGCTCTCTTCGTGTGTCCATTCACGACGTCCATGACACAAAATCCATCCTGCACCAGAGCTGGGCTTTTATTTGCTTAGGGTACCTCGGAAAATAAAGACTGACTGTGGGCCGTCACAGGTATCTCACCACTTCCTGCAGACGTGGGGAGTCCGCCATACGTTTTGGCATTCCTCTGAACAGCACCAAGCAAGTGATTGTAGAATGCGCACACAAAACCCTGAAAGCACAGCTAATCTGCTTCAGAGAGGGGGGAAAGAGGGGTTCTCCGGGGGTCTTGGTCGGTGAAGCGCTTGTGGTACTGAATCATATGTCCTTCGCTAACCCCCAATCCGTTTCCCCTATCCAGAACCATTTTTCCTCGTGTCAGCCGCTGTTTGGGGGCAAGGCACTCCCAAAGGTCTGGTTCCGCCTGCCAGAAAACCCAGGTTGGGAAGGTCCCGCTGATTTGCTAACATGGGGACAAGGGTATGCTTGTATCTCCACAGGTGCGGGGACCCGATGGATCCCAGCCTGGTTGGTACAGCTGTGGCTGGAGGATCAGCAGGATAACCGAGCGGCGTGGCGCTCTCCAGCTCATCCTAGTGGGTTTGATCCTGATTGTGAGTCTTCCAATGCAAGTGATAACGACCAACTTTTGGGAGCAATTCACGCATTACACCAACTCTACTCAGGTTTGCATAGCGCGTGGCCTGTTGGGCTCTTGGGAATGCCAACCGCACAGCTGTCGCCATATCTGAACTGGCGACTGCTTTAGCAGCACACGACGAAGGACTGACACAAATGAAGTTGGCATTAGATTATGCCCTTGCGAGGCTTGGCATCAGTTGCAGTGACCTAGAGGGAGTCCTAGGTCTCCAGGGTTACTGCTGTTTGGACTTCAGCAAGAACACCTCCTCGGCCTTGGAGAAGATGCATGCGCATGCTGCCCAGTCAGTATTCAACGTCAAAGCCCTAAAGGACTGGGGTAGTTTCCAGACCTGTTCGGTTTACCTACATGGCTAAGAAATATTGTGTCTATAGGTTTGACAATCCTAGCAGTTGCTTTGATAATGCTTTGTTTGTTTCTGTTACTGTTACGTTTCGTGCATGCTATGATTGAGGGGTCACTAGGCAACTATCCCTGATCAACTATGTTATGGCGGCATCCACCTCAGGGAACCAGCCGTTACACTAGAACGATTTAGCATAGAGGGGGGGAATTGTGGGGTAACGTTAGCAGGGCTGCATGTATGCAGGAGGGGCAGTCTGCAGTGATTCGCGCGCTAGGCATGAATAGGTCCATGGGCGCAGGGGGCAGGTGTGTCCACGTACGTGGTGGGCACGGATAAGTCCATGGGTGCAGAGGCAGGTGCGTGGCGGGCACGGATAGATTCATGGGCGCAGGGGGCGGGTGCGTTCGCGTGCGTAGCGGGTGTACGGGTATTTAACCCTGTGTTGCGCAGCATTAAATTGAAGGCTTGGCTTGACGGTATCCGTGTGATGCCCTGCTTTCCCCGGAGCGGGGCTCCGGTGCATGCGGGGTAGGTTAGCTGGCAAGAGAGCCGGCAACACACAATGTCAGCTAGAAAATATGATTAACATCTCAAATGGGCACTGCCAGTTTCACAAAATCTGAGTGTATTTATAAACCCTCTTGCCTGCTTCCCTCCAAATAAGAAAAGTTCCACAATATCCATAAGAGTAATATATGGCAAAAAGCTTGTGTTCCACAGATCTAATGCATTTTAGTTGGCAGTAGTGTATTTCAAATATTTTTGTATACACAGTAATGCTTGATGGCTTGAACTCTAGTAAAAAGAAGATTTTGTGTGATCAGTCTGCAAAACTAAAAAAGACCTTGCATGACTAACAAAATTATATCTGGTTCCTAATCTATTTGTTAGGAAGGATGTCTTTTAATTGGAAAGCCAGCATTGTATTTCCAGATATCACAAACATGGCATTTAGAAAAGTAAAGTTGTTTTAGCCCCGATGTTCTAAGGACAAAAGAGTAGCAAGATTTATGGGATGATGCAAGGATATAAAAGGCAACAAATACGATCATTACACCTACACTTGTAGCACTCATGCTTATTTTCTGCCCCAGATGAACTGGCATAGCCTAGCTACATTCATACTTTTACACTCCAGAACTGTGGCCACAATCAACCTTTTCTTAGAGGAAAATCCTTAGCCCATGCAAACTCCCATATTGTATCTGGGTATTGATTAGGGAAGTGATCATGAGTCCATGGACAAAAGTGTCCAAGGGTCCATTCTAACAACTTACCAAAAAAAAAGCCCAGGTCTACATCTGGCACTGTTTAACTTTTGAGTATACGAAAGTTTTAATTTCTGCACTGTAGTCTCGATCTAGACAACATATACATATATATGGAAAGCCACTTTGGAGAACAAGTGCATGGTTTCAGGAGTTCTTGCTATTTCTGTCATCTCCTTAGCTTTAAAGCAATAGGCTGTCTCCTTTAACATAACAGCTAGAATAAGTGTCGTAATTGCACTCGTAGTCAAATCTACTAAATTATCTTCAGCTGAGAAATCTTTCTTCCTGAATATTCAGTTGGTTGAAAACTATAGACAAACACATCAAGAAAGCTGCTCAAACTGATTCAGGGACTTTTACTCTGAAAGCTTTTCCCTCTCCCTCTCTTTTTCCCTCTCCTTTTCCCTCTCCCTCTCCCTCTCCCTCTCCCTCTCCCTCTCCCTCTCCCTCTCCCTCTCCCTCTTCTGTGAATATTCCAGTGGGTTTAGTTTAGTCTCCTTCATTCCTGTTTCATTCTTTCGGTGGGAGTTATCACGCTTCAGCTCTGAAGTTTGATGACGGGTATACATAAAACGCTTTTCTTTAAATAGTGGTTCCATTATCAAAAAGAGAAAGGTCTTTCTCATTCACAAAGTAGAAGAGTAAGAATAACACACCTTCAGACCTTAAGATAACTTATATATAATTTAACAGTATCTTACAAACATGTACCAGAAAAAAAAAAAAAAGAAAAAAAAAGGAAAAAAAAAAAAGAAAAAAAGAAAAAAGAAAAAAAGACAAGAATCCAGAATTTGAGTATTCTTTGCAGATCTTACTCTCTGAATCTCTTTGCTGATTCCTTTGTAGTTTTATGAAAGTAAATACCATTCCTTCAAAGAAAGTCACACTAAAGAGATTTCCAGGATGTCTACTGGGAGTTCCAAAATCTACATTCGGATGTAGATTCTAGTAAGAGATTAGCTGATTCTAACACATGGTATATTTTTTCAGCACAAAATGAAAACTATCGTGGAGATTCATTAGTGTTCAGCATCAGTCACGTCAATTTTGTTGCTGATATAAGAATGTAGTTGCATGTTGCCTGTAATTTTTGATCTAAAAATGCTACAGAACCTTCTTCCCACCTAATGTATTCACATATGTTGAATTAAAGTAAGATGGCTGATGGTTTGGTTTGGTTTTGTTTTTTTTTTTATTTTCTAGGTACTCTGATGATATCAAACAAGTCTCGCATTGAACCAAAGAGTAATTATATTCAAATTTTGGTTTGCATCATTTTTGTTCATACAAAAAATATTGACCATCCAATCTTTGAAAATGTAATATGGATTTAGACAACAAGGTACAGGGAGAGGGTCCATGTCTACACATACCTGCAGGACTCTTAGTCCTACTTAAATGTAAATTATAAAAATAATACATCATAGTCAATAGACTGCAAGGCTGAGAGTCTTTATTCCCCCATAGTTATTTGTGTGGAAGATGGATGGTCTAACCTTGGTAAATTTAGTCTCTTACTCAAAAAGTGACATCTCAATTTAAAGTGACATATTGCAGTGCCCAGGAATATTTCTTAGCACTTACTCTTCTATTTGGTGAGGTCAGAGCTCGCTTTGTACGTTACCGTTGACCTCCCATTGCCCTGTGAGTCATTTTGGTAAAAATCATTTTAGTAAAATCCCAATTTCTGACTTTTTAACCACTTTCAGTTTTCCACATCCCTTCCTCAGAAGAAGCCCCTCAGTCACCTGATTCATCTCTCTTGGTGAAATTCTTTCCCCTGGCTAACATGGGCTGACATGAGGTAACACCTCAGCTCCAAGACTATCTTTGCAATGGTTTCCTAAGCTCTTAAAGGGCTTGTAGGTAATAATCACCCTTCTTCCTCTCTTCATGCTCCATATCCATATATCTAAGTGGTCTATTTATCCTTAGCCTAATCATTGTTTAAAACTCCATGAGTCTATACTCACACAGTCAGTCTCCTTCCACTACTCCTTTACTCCTTCCTTTCCATTCTCTATTTCAATTTTCTGCCTGTGCTGCAGCTCCCAACTGTAGTTCTCTTAGCTTTCAAGGTTTATAGTACTTCATAGCTACTGCTATTTTTTTTTTTTGCCCATTCACTTCTCATGGTAGTAATATCACCAAAGTTCTCTGCTAATTTCTCAGTTTTTCTACAAGTTTTCTGTCTCTATCTCTAAAACTGTTACTGATAGACCATTAGGCAGATATAGAAAAATCAATAGCATTTTAAAAATTCTGTTTCTATTCTTATAGCCAGAGGTTACACAAGTTTTATTCCTTGGGATACTCTGTATACTGGAAATCATGAGGTCCACTGAGGTTCAAGCTACCATTCCTTTACATTTTCTTTTGATTACTAATTTATATACACTATTTATTTCTTGCATGTCTACTCTTTACACTCCCTGTGTTTCATTTATTTTCGTTCAGTCCTCTTTGTTCTGACTAGTTCAATTTCATTTCTGCTTGGCTTTCTTTTGATTTTCAGCCTTGGTATTCATGTTCATAATTTTGTGCCAAAGGCTAAAAATTTCGTTTAGTTATAAGATGTTAACAGTAAGCCAAAACTATTAGAGAAAGTTTTTACATTTTTAAGTATTTTGGGGAGGTTTTGTTAAGGTAAAATTGAAATATGTATCAGATTCCATTTTTAAAGTACTTCAGTACTTGCAATATCAAATTCCATTCTCTTGCAATTAGACTGAGTTGCTGAAGTGCCTGCAGCAGATTTAAAAATGCAGCACAGTCTCCAGAGTCACTTAGCAAATATCTGTACTGCAGACAAACTATTCGTGCCCCGAAAGCTGCACAGAGATCCACTGAGGCTCATTTATTCCCCACCAATTAAACTAGCCTTTGTAGACCACCAGGCTGCTATGCTTTAACTGTTGATACTCATTCACATTTATATTGCATTACAGTCTGAAATGCAGATGACTCTTCATCTGTAATAGATTGGAATAGATGCTATGGTCAAAGCAACTCAGAAGTATATTCTGCACAAATTCTTTACTTTTCACAGTTAAGAGGTGATGTTTTCAAAGAGCTGAGAGCTAAACATCCTCTGACAGAAGCAATTCTCTTTGTGCACACATAATTTTCACACAAAATGAAATTCACAGATGAACAGTGTTTGATTTTTGCAGCACTTGAGTCTCATAATTTGGAGACCACTCATGGCTGTGCATACAATGCTGAACTGTAGCTTTAATGTTTTAAAAATCCATTTAAGGAATTAGAGGAAGAAATATTCCTATTGGTTGGGCTCCTGAACACAGAAGTATCACATTGTACTATAGGCAGTAGAGCTAATGAAACTTGATTTCTCATATATTTGAGTCCCATTTCCTTTACGTCACTGATATCACTGTTAAAATCACCTCTGCTTCTCACCAGATCATCCCTTACGAAATACACACAAAAGAAGATAAAAACATGCACTAGTCTTGAACTACATGCATATGAAGTAGCTGCCTGCTACAAAAAGCAAATGTGTAATGGCTGATTTAACTCTCCTTTGGTCTCAAGAGAGGCACTACTTTGTGCCTTTCTCTTTTAGTCAGTCACCTTTTCAGTAAATTTTTGAACATAATTACCTTAAAGAACTCTACCCATCTCTCAATGAGACTAAAATTAGTTAATGTATTTCAAAGTTATTAGGAAGGCATTGACATACAAATAAAGTGGAATAGAGTTCAAATTAACATAATTTCATCAGGAAAACATGCTAAATTTTCCATTCATATTGATAGTAATCAGGAATTCTCCTGAGCTTAAATGTGGTGTAAAATGTTGCAGCATATCTATGATATTGTACTCATCAGTCCTAAGTTTATCTATAAAGTGTTATAACTTTAAAAACAAACAAAGAAACTAATAGAAAACCACAAAAAAAAACCACAAAAAAACCTGAGACTCTTCCATTATGTGCTCAATTTCCCTTCTCTATTTACTGAGCTCCTGAATAAGTTATTCGCCCACAGTTCCTAAAGTGCAATATTTCCCTGCCAACACAATAAAATAATACCAGAACAGGGTTTTTTTTTTTCCTGTTCTTTTACCTAAAAGCTCTTCATATGTTTTATTTATATTTTTGCCATCCTAAGCAACACAAAATCAAGCATTCATTATGTGCATTTCCAAACAGGAAACTGAAGATGCAGCTCCCAGAAGCCTCTGTGTTATCATTTAAAAATTGAAAAGCCATAGGTATAACAGAGACCATTGGGAGCTTCCTATTCTTGCTCTGTCGGGAGAAAGATGATGAACACTTGGCTGAAAGTTCTCTGATAGGAAAAATAAAAATGTTAAAAAGAAAAAAAAAAGAAACAACCATGCTACATATTACAACAGAGTATTTTTCATCTAGTATCTCCTAATCACCTTTGCCTTTATTCTTCCAGGATTTCTGAGGCAGCAGACCAAAACCAGCTCTCCTTGCTTGAGGAAAGAGAGGTTTCTGTTTATGGAAGTACAGACGTGTATGGCATGTATCATAGAGAATTAGATGAAATTGGTATAAAACCATTATTTTCCAATTAAAAAAAAATGTTTATTTACAACTTTTTTTCAGGACTGAGGCCATTTCAGCAGCATTTGGGATCACTGCTTTTTTAATTCCTTGAAGGGGTAAGGATACTGAAATATACCACTTTAACAGGTTTATTTTTTAGTATATTTTAATTTTATTTCAATCTTTCTGTTATTTTAAAAGCATAATATTTTTGCATCATATTTGCATCATGAAGATTTATCAGTTTGATATTGTCAACATTAAATGACGTATGCTTTCAAAGCAATGTTATTTTGTAAAATCATACTCCTTAAAAACATTCCTTAAAAACCTCTTGGATTTTCCTTCTTCTTTCGGCAAGTTGAAATGCAAAAATTCCCATCAAGCATAAATACTTAGTTTTGGCAAGTTCTAAATCTGAATATCTGTGATTCTGTTGCAGAGGGCAGTGACGGGCAAGTGGCATCCCTCAGGGGTCTGTGTTGGGCCCGGCCCTGTTCAACATCTTTGTCGGCGACATGGACAGTGGGATAGAGTGCACCCTCAGCAAGTTCGCCGACGACACCAAGTTGTGTGGTGCCGTTGACATGCTGGAAGGGAGGGATGCCATCCAGAGGGACCTTGACAGGCTGGAGAGGTGGGCCCGTGCCTACCTCATGAAGTTCAACCAGGCCAAGTGCAAGGTCCTGCACCTGGGTCATGGCAATCCCAGGCACAAATACAGGCTGGGCGGAGAATGGATTGAGAGCAGCCCTGAGGAGAAGGACTTGGGAGTGCTGGTGGATGAGAAGCTTAACATGAGCAGGCAATGCGCTCTTGCGGCCCAGAAGGCCAACCACATCCTGGGCTGCATCAAGAGAAGCGTGGCCAGCAGGTCGAGGGAGGTGATTCTCCCCCTCTACTCTGCCCTGGTGAGACCCCACCTGGAGTACTGTGTCCAGTTCTGGAGCCCCCAGCACAAGAAGGACATGGACCAGTTGGAGAAGGTCCAGAGGAGGGCCACGAAGATGATAAAAGGGCTGGAGCACCTCTCTTATGAGGACAGGCTGAGAGAGTTGGGGCTGTTCAGCCTGCAGAAGATGAGGCTCCGGGGAGACCTGATAGCGGTCTTCCAGTACCTCAAGGGGGCCTACAAGAAAGATGGGGAAAGGCTGTTTAGTAGGGCCTGTTGCGATAGAACGAGAGGTAATGGTTTTAAAATAGAGGGGGGTAGATTTAGATTAGAAATTAGGAAAAAATTTTTTACGATGCGAGTTATAGAACACTGGAACAGGTTGCCCAGAAAGGTGGTGGAGGCCCCATCCCTGCAAACGTTCAAGGCCAGGCTGGATGAGGCTCTGAGCAACCTGATCTAGTCAGGGATGTCCCTGCTCCTTGCAGGGGGTTTGGACTAGATGACCTTTGAAGGTCCCTTCCAACCCTAACCATTCTATGATTCTATGATTCTACAACATCCAGGACATTACACTGCACTTATAGGAAACAAGGTAGGCAGAAATGTAGACAACGTAAGAGAAAGAAGGGTACTAACACAACTCTGAAAATAGCAGAGTGCAAGGACGTGTGGTGAGGTGATGGGGGAAAGAAAAGGGCAGGAATTAAAGAAACAGAGATATTGGGTTGGAAGCAGACAGAAATTAAGAAAACAATTTTCACACAAGAAAAAGGTGAAACGTGAGAAACCTGAAGCTGAGCCTAAAAAAAATAAATTGCATGGGTCAACTTGGCTGGCACAAGGAGAGGACAAAATGTGGAAGGTGGCCACAAATAATTACCAGGGAAAAAAAAGGGGACAAAGTGCCCCGGAAAGGCTGATTACTCACAGCGCTAGCTAAACCCAGCACAGGGGTTTATAAAAGCCTTGCTACCAGAGAGGTGGTTCTGCAACTGAAATGAAGCTTTTGCTTGGAGCTTGGAGCTAGAGGTCAAGTAGTAATGTGCTTTTCTCCACTATCAGCATTTTTCACAAGTGCAGTTAGTTAATTTACTGGGATGTTCATTCAGGCTGCCCTCACCACCATGAGTTCAAATAGCCAATATGCCACAGGCATTTTATTTTACATACTTTTTGTAGCTAACTTGAAAGCAGTCAAGTGTAGGACTACTAATTGTAAATGTTATAATGATTACCATCACTCAAGGTCATAGTGTGTCCCTGAGCATACAGACAGTGATATACTTGCTGTCCTGGTAGCTGCACTGTACCCTGACCACAGTGTTGGCACTGATGTACTAACTTCTCTGGAAGCCAGGGTGAAGAAGATGAGGAAACTTCCACTAAAAGATTTATCATTAGAATGTGATAATTTTTTAATATTAAACCTGAATGGTTTACTATTAAAATGCTTTCAGTCCAGACTTACCCCATATAACTACAGCATTAACTAAACTGCTTGCATTAGGAAACTATTTTCTTTAAACTCCCTGCACAACCAGTGGAGTTCAATTCTCTTTTGGTCTTTTGGAGATGCCTGTATTTCTCCATTGCATATGAATGGCAACCAAAGGCTCCTCAGCTGGTGGTGGTACACTTTTGTGTCCACACTTAGGTGAGCACAAATTCTGTGTTCCCCTCCAGTTCTAGTTGAGATTGCTCATATTTCCACAAGACTAATTCCTATAAAGACATGAGCAATCAAAATAACTTTATTAAAAATATATGATGATCACAATTGTTTCAGAATGTGGCAAGAATCACAGGCCATCAGAAGACATGTCTATTAACAATCTGACGTAGCACAAAGGTAATTTATTTTTTTAAATCATGTGACTCTTAAAAGCTAGTGTTCCTTCTTTCTTTTTCTAAGATCTTCTTCCACAGTCACAAGATTTACAGCAGATACACAGATAAAAACATGTCTACATTTGAGCACTCTTGGGGTTTAAAAAATACTTCAAAACTCGGAGCAATTTTATTAATTATTGATGAACACCAGGAAGTCTTTGATTGATTTTTTTCTGACAAAAATCTTTATCTTTGTAGATATTTATGGAAATAATCTCAATAATTTTTACCACTAGGGGACTTGGATCTCTCAAATTGATAAGCAAATGATATGATATTCACCATTCAAATGGATGAATATTCACCAAGTCTCATATTTATCTAGTGAAAAGAATCTGTCTAGGCTTCTTCTAATAATAAAGGGAAAAGACAAGTGAAAGGGAAATTCCAGTTGTAAATGCTCAGCAGTGGTAATTTGTGACTAGGGAGTGATCTAGCACAGGGAGCAAGAAGGCCCAGCTACAAGAAGGGGTTAAATTGGTTGGAAGCAGGAATGACAGAGATAGAACAGACTCTTTCTAAGGGACTGAAGTTTCCCTTGGTGATGACATAAGAAACAGCCTTAGTGTCGTCTTGTAGCCATCCTGGAATAGGAGCACTCAGGGGACCAAGCACAAGGGCCAACTTTGCGCAGCAAAGCTGTGAGGAGGATGGACCCACACCTGGGCTGAGGTGTCACATACAACTGCTCTTAGGATTGGTGCTGGTGCAAGTGTATACAAGGGATCTGCTTGCAACACATCTTTGCAGACTCCATGTAGAATCACATATTGTGGTAGGACTTTGTCCAATGTATTATTCATTATTTTTTTCTTTTGTATTTAAGCAGAAATGTGTGTTTAATTTGCCTCAAGGGGTATCATAAAAATTCTCCAATGCAAACTTCTCCAAAAAGAAGCTTTATTCAGAGGAAGATTTTCTGCTGGTTTTGGTTATAGCTGCTCTCTGGCTGGAGAAAAAAAAAGTCCAGTTTGTTAGCCTGTGAAGGGAGAGTCAGCATTTACAATTCCCTTATCTAAATTAATGTGGTTCTGTTGAAGATCTTTGTTGAAGTTTAGCCTTACTATATAAATAAATGGCAAAATCATGTTTTAGTTCTGTGTGAGTGAGTTGAAAATTATAATAATTTTTCAAACAAAAGCAGGACCACCCTGCAAGGATAAAAGCTTGGGAGTCAAGTATCAAGCCTGGATACTAGAGAGAAAAGAGAGTCTATATGGGTTGACTACTGGATGGGCCAGGAGGTCCCAGACAGCTCTTGGGGAGACCGTGGAGCCTGGGGGTCAATAGAGAGACCTATTTGTGCTTCTGTGTGTTTGAGTATGAAGCAAGGGAGGCTAGAGCACCTGGGGCCAGCTGCTGGGGAAGTCTGAAAGTATAAGGCTAGTTACTGGAGGGATCTATAATGTGACATTAGACTGTATAGTCACCTAACATGTGTCATGTAATATCATGGTCATGGTCAGGTAACATCCAAGATATTTGTACTCCTCATGGAAAGCTATTTTATGTATTAGATTTTTTTTTTCCATTCAGTTTGTCAAGAAGTGTTTCTAACTATGGAACAATTTCATTTCAGCCAACTCCAGACTTTTCCACCACGTTGCACAGCTCCTTTGCATACGGAATAAAAAACAAGTAGAATTCCCCCCCAGTAGTCTACACAATACTGATGTGTTTTACGGAAAATTGATGCTTTCCCATTCCTCCTTTATTCTCATCTACCATATATCTCAAAAATATTCCACCTAGGTCTCCAAACATGCCTATTTTCCACTAGCTTCAGTTGTAAAGGAAAAGTTCTGTGTGGGTGAAGGCTTCCCAGGGATCCCTAGAGCAACACATTTTCCAAAGAAATAATTAAAACAGCTTAGTTCAATATGTACATTGTTATTTAAAGCAAAGTATAATATGGTACGATGCTAGAAAGGTTATGCAGCTTTTGAAGTCTGAAGTGCACAAGCCCATGAAAGGGGTGCTAAAGGAGAGAATAATTATTTTAACTTGCTAATCCTGTACAATGGTAGCAGATATGCTTCGCAACTGTTTTTTGGGGACTGTATTATCATGGCAGTGCAGACACAGCGCTGCTTACAGCCCCATTTATCTTAACGTCAGTATTATTTCTCTCAGCAGAAAGAAAAAAAAAAAGTGTTTAAAAATGTGGATAAAATTCTTTTTCATTTGAATTAGTGGTAGCTATAACATATACATTCATTATATAACAGAAATTAAGTATCAGTGTAAAGCACTTCACAGCATTGCCTTTATGTAGCTGAGAAGCAGCAGTCAGTAATTTGCTACTTTCTTTCTTGTCGTCAGGCCAAAAGTAACTCTTGCATCCTGCATGCTGCTAACATTACACTGAAAATGCATTTTTCATTTTATCTGACACGGTCATCTCTCATAGATTGTCAAAGTCTCTCTGTCTCTTTTTCAGAGTAAAAATCTGTCACCCTACTGTCAGCACTCTACTCCCACCAAAGTTTAATCAAGATTATCATATCTGAATGCTTCCTTTCACCCCTACAAAATTTGAAATAAAGTACTTATAAATGAGAAGAAAAGTGTTCACAGAGGAATATAATTAAATTTTTTAATAATAATTCCTTTATTCAAGTCAGTGCAATTTCATATGAGGACAAGACCTGCAGTTCACTGTTTGAAGAGTCTTGGTAATTGTTCTGTGCAGGAAAACCACTGTGCCCACACAAAGCCTTCTCCAAGATGGAAGCATATACAAGGATCTGGCCTAATCAGTAGTTGGATAGGATACATGAGTGAACACTGAATGTGCCTGCATCAGGGATTGATTCATAGAATTTATTTCTACATAAGTTAAGCCTTAAAATGGTGTTCAGGGTATGGTGTTCTTGAAGATGCTGCATTCATGTAATCAGCTTTTATTAAAGACAAGAGATATTAGCAAAAGTGACAAAGAGATATTTTTTTATCTAACTTTCCACAGCCTAAATAACCTCAGGACTGTTGATCTCCTTATACCTCCTTACAGTCTCTCTGTATTTTCCCTTGCATGCAGGATTCTTCCCTGGTCCCATTCCTACGCAGATCTACAATGCTACTTTCCCTGGTAAATAGCTGTCACATTCCGCTCTAGAACAGACTACTCCCCTTGATGGACACCGCGCTATTTCTGTATGAAGTCTGTCAACTGCTGTGTGATTCTCGAGTGCGAAAGGAGATACATAGACACAAAACATCAAACAGAATATTTTCACCTGAAAAGAACTTTGATAATTTTCCATGGTGAATGCCTTAACATCTGATTGCCAAAATCTTCCTTATGAGACATGTTTATAAATTCCATACAGGTCTTCCAATATTCTTCTTAATACCCCTGAGACTTCTACACTTGTAAATGAACAACATCAAGGCAGAAGTGGGCACTGAAAGGCTATAATTTGTCGTACTGTTAAGTTGTTACAGTGGTTCCTGGTACGCTTTTAGCCTAGGTTAATTAGCGCTCTTTCTAAACAATTCACAGGCATAGTTTGTGAATTAGCTCCTTCAAGATCCACTTCCAATACACAGTTTAAATGTAGCCACCCTGAATTGGAAGCAAGGACCTTAATAGTGAGGAGGTAGCCAGATTTTACCAGTTAGTGTCAGAATCAGAGCCAGTGCCCTGGCTTTGCATATCTCCCAGCATAAATGTCACCTTAGCATCAAGTGATCATTTTAGTCCATAGTCACACATAAAGTAAGAGTTAAAAATGGTCATAAATCTTATCCACAGGAACAAGAAAAAAATATTTGGCTATGGTATTTGGCTATTTCTAATCATCCTAGATAGGTATCATTTACTCATGTGGTAGATTAGGCTGTAGTTGACAAATCTATCATGCACATAGGTGTCTTCCAGTACGCCTAAGATGTCAGATAGATTAGTTGTTGTTGGTCACTTTGAAATCCAGATGGCGTATAGGTGCCATCCTGCCCCAGGACTAGGTACGAATATTTGTAAGCAAGTTTTTTGCCTCAATTAAACACCAATAAAGTAAAATGAGACTTTCTGTAGTAAAGTAGAAAGAGAAAGATCTTTCAAGAGAACTAGAAGAGTTTCTGAGCAGGTGAGTTTGAGGATGAGCTCTAAATTAAGACATTCATTTAGGTGTCCACATGGAGTTGTAGGAGTCAGTATCCCATTATTGACAGTAAAGAGCTGAGTTCAATTCACGTGCCCAAACATATGTGCCTATTATCATGTGAAATAGCCCAAAATATACAAGATATCCAGCAGGACTGGCCAAATGACACAGGACCTATGGAGATGCCATGTCTGCGCAAGTAACCGCTAGCCAAGAAGAATATCTAAGCAAGTAGACATCCATGCTCTGGCAACTGCATCAAAATCCACATATTTTTCCATATGTAGTGGTTTCTATGATAATTTAAAAAAAAAGTTAAACACATGACTTAAGAGTAACTGGACTATGTTCTTTCATATTCTGTATATGAGACCCCACCAGGAGCACTGCATCCAGTTCTGGGACCACCAACATAAGTACATGGACCTGTTGGAGCGAGTCCAGAGGAGGGCCAAAAAGATGATCAGAGGGCTGGAGCACCTCTCCTGTGAAGAAAGGCTGAGAGAGTTGGGGCTGTTCAGCCTGGAGAAGAGGAGGCTCCGGGGAGACCTTATAGCAGTCTTCCAGTACCTAAAGAGGACTTTATAGGAAAGACGGGGACAAAATCTTTAGCATGCCCTCAAGCAACAGGATAAAAGTTTTAAACTAAAAGAGGGTAGATTTAGACTAGACAAAAGAAGGACATTTTTTACGATGAGAGTGGTGGAACACTGGAACAGGTTGCCCAGAGAGGTGGTGGAGGCCCCATCCCTGGAAACATTCGAGTTCAGGCTGGATGGGGCTCTAAGCAACCTGACCTAGTTGGAGATGTCCCTGCTGCTTGCAGGGGGGTTGGACTAGATGACCTTTGAAGGTCCCTTCCAATCCTAACCATTCTATGATTCTGTGATTCTATATAGTCTTCAAACATCCAGACAGGATATTTTTCCGCTCATTATGTTACAAAACAAATAAGAGAACAGACATGACTCCTAGAGGGCTAACTGATACTAAGTAAACCACATAAATGTATTATATGGCCCATAGAAAATGTGTTATGTAGTTGACCTTCAGCATGCTACTGACAAAACTGCAGGTCACAGAGCCCAAAATGGAGGCAAAATTACACTTTACAGTTCCAACAAATATTTCTTCCTTTTTCTTCTAGCTCCAGATCTCAGTTAGAAATATGGTAACTTGCATCAAAGGCACTGAACAATGAGCAGAAAAAAAATTTCGAAAGACCTTTCTTACTATTTTCTTAAATTTTCAATGTTCAAACTCCAGTATCAGTAATGGTGGAGGGAAAGTGTTTATGCAAGAAAAAGCTATTAAGGCAGATACTTACTGTTGAAATAAATGTGGCAAAACAATGAAAGTCTTATTTTTGCAGAGAAAAAACTTTTAACAGTTATTCACTTCTAATTATTCTCCAGTAATAAATGAATAGAATAATGAAAGTTGTTAGTATAATTTCCTATTCATCAGGAATACCAAGTAGGAAGGATCACTTACTATTTGCATATCATTGAAGTTAATGCTACTTTCATGTTTTACTGAACACAATAAAAAGTTAAACAAATTAGAATTGAAGATATCATTGGCAATATATTAGCAATTTTCCCATCATGCTTTAAAGTCAGAAAGGCACATAACAAGAAGATTGAATTGCAGGACTTTTGACAATCAATTCCTTTTCAAGACAAAAGTAACTGCTGTCCACACTCATTTCACAAAGGAGAGAACAGACTCTCCCAAGTCAACGGTCATTTTACTTTCAACTCATCATGTGTTATCCAATCTTTTGGAACAATAATTTACGTTACATCACTATGGATGGATAAGTATGTCCAAATTTAATCTTGAGCTACTCTGAGCCACTTCTGATACCCTGAGTTTCTCTATTGACCTTAGTGTAATTATAACGATGAAAATAAAGGAATAAGCTGCTGGGAGAGTGGGCTGCTCCCCAAGGGAAGGTAAAGGTGACAGTAAGGCAGGCAGGTCACCATCCCCTCTGACACAAGGACGGCTCCAGAGCACTCAAGCAAGAAGAGCAGAGCAGGCCAGTGACAGAAAACACAGTCAACCAGCAGTCCAGGGACAGCCAAATATCTCTGTAGTTGTAGTTTAGCCCCACTCGGGACCAAGCCCTACGCAGTTGCTCACTCATCCTCCGCATCCTCTGAGGGAATGGAGGAGAGCTAGTATACCAAAAGGCTCAAGAGTGGAGATAAGGACAGGGAAAGATCAGTCAAGTTACCATTATGGGCAAAAGAGACTCAACTAAGGGAAACTAATTAAATTTATTAACGATAAAACCTAAGTAGGATAATGAGAGAGAAAAAAACCCAGATCTTAAAAACAACTTGCCCTGACCCCTCCTGTCTTCCCAGACTTAACCTCATTCCAGACTATCTCCACCTCCTTCAGGCATCCACCTGCTCTGGCTTGAGGTCCTCCACGGGCTGCAGGTGGATCTCTGCTCCTCTGTGGGCCTCCATGGGCTGCAGGGGGACAACCTGCTCCACCATGGTCATTACCACAGGCTGCAGGGGAATCTGCTCCAGTGCTGGGAGCAACATTACTCCTCCCCCTCCTTCTTCACTGACCTTGGTATCTGCAGCTGTTCCTCTTACAAGAAATTCCTCACAATTAGATCCAGGCAGATGCCTCTCGTGTTCTCTCACACATCCTCACTTCTCTTCTATCCTCTCCTCTCTTCTCTAGGCCAGATTGGGCCAGCCCAGGCCCAGAGAGCTGCCTGGTGGGAGATCAGAGGATAAGGCCTCCAAGGCCTGCATGTCCCGCTCTGTGCCCATACTTCTGTTTTATTTTCCCCTTGTTAAATGCATTATCTCAGAGGCATTATCACTGTCACCAATTGGCTCGGCCCTGGCCAGTTGCAGATCTGCCCTAGGCCAGGACAAGTCCACCAGACAAAGGGGAAACTCCTAGCAGCTTCTTGCAGAAGCTGCCATTGTAGCCCCTCCCCCCGCTACACAAACCCAACACAAGCTCCCAGCCTATCTCCCAACAGGATGAAACAGGTTACAGCCCAAGGCAGAGGTGGGTGTTGCAGAACTTGTGGGTGCAGTCTGGGCTCTGACGTAATTTCCTAGAATAAGACTCATAGGTTACAGTATATTTAAGAAGCTTGAAATACTAAAAAACTATATCTTTGAAATAATTAATCTGATGTTTCCATGGATTGATCCAATGAGATTGCTCCCTAGATTGCTTCAATGAAACAATGACACAATCATTAAAAATTAGACGTGACATACAGTGAGCACTTCAGGAAATCTCTTTTCTCCCTCTCAGCCCTGCCTCCCTAAGGACAGGCAGCCACTTCCTACTGAATGGGCTGAATATTTATCACCATTTTTTGGAGTACTCTCCAAGTCAGACTGTGCTATGAGTAGTCTGTATACGTGGAAGCACCTGTAACAAGCCAGCTAGAAGTTCCTCCACTGATGAAGCAAAGAAGTTTATAGCTTGTAACCTGGAACTGCAAAGTACCTTACAGCTGTATTCACTCCAGGACACTTTTACATAATGAACAATTTTGTGAGATGCTATTTTACATTACAATTACACTGAAAGGAAAGTGATCCTCTAATATCTTTGATTGAATGTAATTGTTTGAGAAAGATATGTAGAAGCTACAATACAGATGTAATGGCTGGAATGTTCTGCAGGGCATCCCTGACAAATGAAGCACTAAAAAGTTTGAATTAAACTATTTCCGTGACTTAAGTACCAAATTATGAAAATGCCAAGTTACAGAGCTGAGTTCTGCCAGATTAATCTACAGAAAAATGCACAGAAAGGAAATGCTTTAGATCAGAGTCTCCTGATAGAGACTCAAAGTGAAAAGGCCCTAACAAGTACGATGGGCTAAACTCTGCAGTTTTAAAACTGATAGTAAGAAAGCCAGAAATATTCTCTAGGGGAATCCAATTTATTCTCATAAACATGACAAATTCAGACTGAAAAGTTCTGTTAATGGATGTTAGTTACTTAGAAAGTAGAAATCACTTCATTCCCATGAGGGAGAAAAAAACCACAATAAAACTGTCTTCAGAAATGAAAAGGGCTGAACAAGTAAAGAAGAAAATAGATCAGCCTAGAGTTATTAAGAATACAGAGGATGTTGCAAGACTCTTTGGAAGATAATTCTTTCCAAATTTATCCATTGTAGAGTTTAAATTTCCTTCTAAATTATTTAAGAAATGAGAGTGAGCTATCTCACCCTGCTGCAAAAACAAAAACGATCACTGACAGAAAAACAAAAGGACTCTTATCTGTAGTAAGTTTCATTTTCACTAGAAAATAGTCCTAAAAGCCAGAATGGTTGGCTTTGAAAATTCTTTTCCATTTAACCATCACACATTCCGCTTTCTCTAACAGAGAGAAAAGAGAACCATTCCCAGTTCTACTTCAAGAGAATTTATCTTTGAAGTTATGATCACAATGTTTATCATTCTGCTAAACCCCCATCTTTTAAAGTGGAGGTTGCACTGCAACCACTGGAGATATCAGAACAGAACATGAAAACATCTATCATTGCAAAGTGCTTTGAAGTATTCTAATGAAAATTGGTGCTTGTGTGATAAAACTATATGCCTACAATAATGCACAGTGTGCATGTCTGTAGAAATCAGTTTTCTCAGTTTGCATACTGCTGCCTAGCCTGCAGAAATGCACATTGCATTAATTTGCAGCATTTAGGTAGCCCTAAGGGCACAACAAATATTTTAAATAGAATACACATGAAGTGACTTAAATTTGGGCCTTTTCCTTCACATGATGCCTTATATTAAATCTATTCTAAAAATTACCTCTAACATTGAAACATTTTATATTTCCAAATAAAGCAGAGAGATATAAAAAACCAATTTCAATTGAGTGAAATTTTCCAATTCAAATTTTGTTACAAATATATTGTGCATTTTGGAGGCCAAGTATTTTGTTGCCTATAAGTTTTTTTCACTGAACTCTGTATAAAAATATGCGACCCTTGGATGAATCTCAGATGTCTGTTCCTCAAGAAGAATGTGTTAGGCTGACTTGAAAGTCTCATATTTATCTAGGGTACAGAGGCATTTCTGACACTCATATATCTCATAGTAGGGGCCAATGGGGAAACAAAAACTGACTCTAGGCATAGGTAAATTAGTTATGTGCTTAAATACAAGGCTGATAGAGGTCACAAAGTTACTTCATTGCCTTTTTTTGCCAGAAGTGTTTTTTGGCTGCAACTGTTGTGATTCAAAAAGGCTGATAGAGGTCACAAAGTTACTTCATTGCCTTTTTTGCCAGAAGTGTTTTTTGGCTGCAACTGTTGTGATCCAAAAAGAAAAGGAAGTCAGTGAGCACAGGATGGTAGTTATTGTGGGATGGGTTCATCTGCCATTAGCAGTAAAAGGTGCTGTCCCTATTCTCCTTATAGTAAGATAATCAACAAGCTTATCTCCCTAAAGTCATCTTCTACCCTTATCCAAACACCCTAAAGTTTAATTACCTGTGATGGAACTGACAGCCCAGGGTTAGCTTGCTCTTCTGTGCTGTACCATTGCAAAACTCAAGTTTGCTTGTAATGCGGAGAAGGCTTGACTTAATTCTGGAAGAATATAATGAAAAAAAACATTTATGTAATTTCAATATCAGTGTGCTCAGAAACAACGTCACCTGAGATGTCTCAGATTCAGGAAAACATAGACATGAACATTCAGTATGTGCATTAAATTAAATACTGTGGCATTCATTAGGAACAGAAGCTTAGCTCCAGAGTGCTTCTATTTTAAAGTCCTTGCTACAAGACTAAACATAAACACCTGAAACAAATAATCAAGTGCTAAGAATATTCACTAGATTCCTTTTGCATTTTAAGCATCAAGTCAGTTTCAAAAAAAACCCTACACATTACTAGCATCTTTGAAAGTCAGGCTGTATATTTAAAATATGCGTTAAGGTGCTTACTCTTAGTTATCTGTTTACCTAAATGTTGAGATTAGTATTCCTTTGAAGGAGGAACAATGAGGCAATCTCACAGGTTCTCTCAGGTTGAGGCACCAGGGCAGTGGTGGTGGTGGGTGTTTCTTTGGGAGCGAAGCCCATTTCTTACCTTTTGCACATGTTCTATGCACACCTTCTCTCATTCTTTTGCTGCTTCACTTCTTCCTGATGGTCTTCCACACATCTTACCCTCTAAAATCACATCTCTCCACCCACAGTCTCACAGCCAGGCACTCAAATCACAGCTTCAGTGTTTGGTTATGTCCCTCACAATCACTGCTGTCCTCCTCAACCTACAGCCCTACTCACCACTGGTCTGTTTTACTACCCAGTTTTTGGGCTGTTAGATCATAAACCCAGACAGACAGGACTATTAGACCATAAACCTAGATACAGCTACATTTATAATAACACTAATCCATCTGTCCCTACAGCCAATACATTTGTTAGGCTAGAAAAGTTACATGAAAGATTTGTATCACTCAAAAAATTCTTGTCCAAGAAGAAATTCTGCGCAGTGTACAAAGCATTGGTCACTCTTCTCATGGCAAACTCAATGCAAAAAACATTACTTAAAGTTGTTCATTCTCTAAGATTAAGCCATGGTAATTATAAAATTATTTCATTATGACTAATCTTCCAGTGGACTTAAAACCCCAAAATGTAGATTGGGAGCTTTTTCTTCATGGTTCAATGGTAACACTAAAGGAAAATATGAGTATCTTGCAAGAAGGACAAATCCCTATGACTAATAAAGTGCTTTCAAACTCCTCTCAACTCCCCAGCCGTCAGCCCCTATACACTCATGTAAGAGTCAGTCAGAAGATCAGCATTGTCTCAACATTGTCATCAAGGACATGGCACATTGGGGACACAGCACACCGAGGACAACCAGCACAGAAATATTGAAAATTAGAACTCAGAGAAATTTCAAGAAATCATTCAAATCACAGACAAGAACAGACTGATTACCAAGAGATTCTTTTTTTGTCTCAAGTGATCATGAAAAACAGTTCATTATCATTGTTTTAATAACCATTTTATGCATTAGAATATTATAGTTTCATTCCTTCACGTTTCCTCTTGCCAAGATTAAACTACTGCAATTGCTTCAAGATTTCTTCACAAGTCACGTTTTTGCTAGTGATTTTATCTTTGGTTGACATCTTTCAGACTGTCAAAGCTGTTCCTCAGAAGTTAAAGCATGGTACACAGAAACTGGGCACAGCATTTCAGCTTCTATTTTACTAGTTCCACCTCTCACATATAAGTTATCAATACCTACCAGAAGAAGATTTTTTTTTTTTTTTTCACAAAAGCATAGCACTACTGACAAGTATTTAGTTGGCATTTCAATGTAACCCTTCACAGCTGCTATCTCACCAATGATTTATCCTTCCTAAACCTAGAGTATAAATGTAATGGTAATTCTACTCTTCCTCTGAGCCAATCTACACTACACAGCTTTTTTGCAGTATTACAAACCACTAACTCTCTACTTAATATACACATATCCAGGGCTGTAATTAAAATTGCAGTTTCATGCTCCAGACATTTTCCTCTGTCGTGAAATACTGGACACTACTGCCAGCTTTGGACACTGAGGTAGGCAAGTTGTAGGTGTTACAGAGTATGACAAGTCTTACAATCATCTATGCATAGTGTTTAGTCTTCAAGCCTTCTTCAGGGCAAGTGAGCATGTAGCTTGGGCCGAATGATAAAAATTAACTGTGATGGGACGTTATATCAAAGTATGTATGTCTTCTCTCTGACAGTGTGTATCTACTTACAATCTTCCTCATGGACCTGACAAGTCCCATGACCATTATATTCTGTTTAGTTTTTTTACCTATACGTATTTTATAGTATGTAGAAGACTAGTTATGTGGACAGGAATCCCAGCATGCATTAGAAGAACAAACAAAGCAAGGAAACAAATCCACTTGTGTTTCCCAAGTGAATAATGTAAGTGAAAGAAAAAGCAACAGAAAAGATAGAGGCAGAATGGAAATATCCAGAGCTAAGTAAGGTGTAACTAAAATCTCCCTGGGCTGCCTAATTCGTAGGACACTCTACGTAGGCATTTCATATTTGGTTGATCTCTGAATTGCCCTTGTAGAAACCTGTATCTTCTAGTAGCTCCTCGGGGAAGCTAAGCAGAAGCAAGAGTTCAGCAATGTGAATACTCAATGAGAAAAGAGCAGAGTGGCAAGCTGGTGTTGGTAACGCAGGTGCCTAACCACTGTCAATCCTCTTTTAAATATCACTGGCTGCTTCTCTGAGCTCTGAGCACAATCTTAACTGACTCAACTGAAATAAATGGGATCCTTCTGAATATTTAAGACATGTAACATCAGACCCAAATGGGACACTGAAATTTCTCCATAGTGTGTGCAGAGTATAAATGCCATTGGCCCAAATTTCACACCATATGTATATTTCAGTGCACATCTTTATGTGTATTTAATTGAACACTTCTGCATGGATAAATAATGAGCAAATGAAGATGAGATTTGTGTTGTGCACACTTCAGTCAACTTGTGTCTTCTTAAGTCTGATCCTATATCTGAGAACAAGCTTTATTGTTTTAAACGTAGCTGTCTTACACATTGTCAAGATACTCTCTAACTTCAGAAGTTCCTTGAAGGCAGCCTCCAAATAATGTGAGATTGATTGATCATCATTTCTTCCATCTGAGAAACAAATTCTACCTTGTGTTACTTTAATATCAGTTGGGGTGAAAATTGCATTTAGTTTTATGGAATATCATAGATAAAAAAAGGCAGAGGAAGTTTTTGGTGCTCATTGAAATTATTATGAACTCTACAGAAAAAGAAAAAGGTTGGGTTAAACTGCATGCATGTGTGCAATATGCAAGGCACAACTGGCTTGTGATACACAGTCAGCCATGCAACTATCTACTATTTATTGTCAGTCTTTTAGACACTTAATGTCACTTTAATATAGAGTTTTCTCTTTAATCCTATTGGGTATCATCTCACAATGGTTCACACAGAAGAACAAATCCATTATTTAAGTTCTAATGTCACCCATTTGGCATGTAATTGTTATAAATGGCATTCATATAAAATTGCAGACAGGTAAAACTTTTGTGAAACATTAAGGGAAAAAACGGTGGAAGGAAGAAGGAGTGAGGGGGAAATATCAACGATATCAATCAAACCATTAGGAAAATGCTATACTTTGAGAGACATGTTAACTTGAAAAAGAGGCACAGAGCCTTAAGGAAAAGTATAGATCAACAATAACTTTTTTTCTTTTCTATTCCTAAGTACAGGAATATTTTCTTTTCTGAACTGACGAAGAAGGTGTATTTAAAATCAATATTATCCTGTCAAGAACTGCAGAGCACATACATTTCTAAAGGTATTTTAGCAGTAGACGTAGCTGCATTGAAAAACATCTTTTGAGACTACTGCCCAGACTATTTTATGCAGAACACTACTGTCTAGACTGCTTCATGCTGCCTAAGAAGATATTTACAGTCCCAAGTGGTAAATCCCTGTTTCACTAACTATGCAACGATATGTTAGGCATGATTCCCTTCAGGCTGCTGCTCTAGAGACTAAATCAGAGATTGTTTATGTTATGCTGTTGGTAACAGGTTCATGGAAAGGAACTGAGTGGCAGGGAGTCTGTTTAATCATAGTTTAGCATCAGACCAGCATCGTTGCTGTTAACGTGAAATGTACCCACAAAACAACAAGGAAAAGGAGAGAAAAGTACTGAGCTTACCTGGCACATATGTACTGAGTTTTTTCTAAGGAGAAGAAAGGCGTGATTCTATGCTGAGTTTCCACATTCTAGAAATACAGCATCGAAAAGAAATGGTGGCTGTGATGAAAAGTGCCTCACCAAGACAAAGCGGAGGACAGCTTCCTTCTTTCATGACCAAAATAGTTGTTATTGACTTGGCCCAGCCTTACTGAACTCCTTTTCCACTTTGTGTAATTGAGTTTGCATGAAATCTCTTGTGCGCAGGTACACTGGAGATGTTTCAGTTCATCTGCTCTCCTTTCTGCCACACGACAGTTGGGTTCTTTCATTTTCAGAGATTAACATTCCAGCTGTGCTGAGGTGTGTGAGAGCATGTTCTGACAGCCTCCCTGCCTGTGTGGGGTTGAACCTGGTCCATCTGGAGACCACTGTTCTAACTGCATCCACAGATCCCAGTGTAGGGCACTGTGAAAAGTCCACAGATAACAAATGTAACAAACCCAGACAAATAGGAACATATAAGACATAAGGAACAAAAGATCATAATAATTGTATACAACAGTAGGGATGTAAGTAAAACAGGTATGAAAGACCCTTCCACAAATCATTCGGCTCATCCCTCTGTTCTGAGGCAGAAACAGCTGTACATCTGTAATGCTAAGCAGACACTTGTCTGATCTATTCTTCAACCTCATCAGTATGACAATCGCACAGATACCTCAGATCTTAGTGCTCAACCAAACTTACTGTTAGAAAGTTTTTCCTAATGTCTCATCTGAATCCTTGTTGCTATAGAGCTGATCATTCCTCCTTATTCTTCTGCAGCAGAAAAACAGACATGGAAATCAGAGCATTCTTATCTTCCTTGCCTGTTTCCATGGTTTTACCAACCCTTCTCAATCTTCTTAAGAGTAAAAAATTCCAATTCATTTCATTTCTTTCTCATTCTGAATGCTTTCTATGTGATCACTTTCCTATCGTTATGCTTCACAGGTTCACAGATGCACAAGGCTCAGAAGTGTTTAAGAATTCCACCTGATGCCTTAGCAATGTTGAGTAAGGAACTGGTTGAATTGCCATCTCTTACAGGCAATACTTCTGTTTATATGTCCTTGCTTCATGTTTGGATGTTTTCACAATAGCCTGAAATAATTGACTTGTCATCTAGCATCAAATATCACACCACAGCTGATTTCTACACTAGTACAGAACCTTATTCTTGTCCTCCACAAGCATAACAAAGAATAAGTTTATTCCTGCAATATTTAAAATGAGTAAATTTCAGAGGAAACTCACAAAACTTTCATCATGCAATTTTTATTAAAGTCTCATTTTACAAATTTAACCGAAGCTTGAAAGATGCACAGTCTTCTGCAGTTTTTTTTGCCTAAAGATGAATTTTACCTAGTGGGTTCTTTCCTCAGCTACTCTAATTTTCTGGCTACCTTAGGTATATATTTATACATTTTACCAGCATTTCTATCAGTATAGCTACATTTAAACAACTTAATTATCTCAGTAAATGCCCTAATGTATATGTAATTGCATCAATATATGTGTATGTCTACTGTTATTAGTCATCTTGATCTCTGAAACTGGCATAACAAATTGTTTTTTACTGAAATAACCACTACCAGATCATCAGTGCACTGGCTTAGCTACACCAGCGTGAGTGTAGAAAGAAATAGATCATAGTACAGACCGTGCATAAGGACATACTGTTCTGATCATAAGTTATATCAATTAAGATATTTCTGCCATAGCTGTTTGCTACTGCCTCTCTGTCACAATCCAATTTTACTATCTCCCGAAATCCATTGCACGTCTATGTGTGCAGCTGTACCTTGATTCTCTCAAAATACTGTACTGAGAAAAGACATACAAACTACATCACTTTATATGACTCCTCTACCTTCATCAACATCTGCCACTGTTCAACCTTGAAGTATAATTATGCTGGATAGCAGAATATGGTACAGAAATTCTTTAGCAAGTAATGAATTACTTGTCTTAAAATCAGAAGTTAATCAGCCATTCTCAGAGTAGTTCTGTGTCCAAGTTAAAGCTGCTGAGACACCAAATAGGAGATTAAGGAGAAGCGCTGATGGCAGACCACAATGAGCAATACCTTCTGGTGGAGGAGCAACAATAAGCTGAAGGCAATTATTTCCTAATCTGGATCCACTCTAGAAAGAAGTTCATCTGACCCAATTTGCTGCACCTTCTAAGACACTATAAAGCATTTTAGTGTATCTAGAAATAAAAGCTCTCTATTATTTTCACAGGACTTTATAATTTCCTTCTCATCTCCCTTGAGTTGTACTCTACCTATTAAATAAAAAAAAAAAATCCAAAAGTATAATGATTTTAATCCATTTCAGGAGATGGAAAAAAAATATGTGGCAGTATTTGCTCAGGGAAATTGTTCTAGGTGTTGTTGTTACAAGGCACAATTAAAATATAAATGTTCCTTTGCAGCAAAATAACTACTTCATTTATGAACACATAAAATGGACTTAAAAACTACAGGATTTTATACTGATTCATAAGATTTTAGTGCTGTTCTTATAAAAACAAGCACAAAATGCTTGTTCTCTCAATGTTCTTTTTTTTTTTTCCCTTTCACCATTATTCCTGGGAAATTTCAAGGTCATACTGAGAGTTAGTGCACAGCAAGGTGCACTAATACAGTTAACGCACAGGAATGTGTACTAGTATATCAATTTCTATTTATTTGTAAAGCATCTGAGAAATCAAAGGAATTTTTCCAAACAGTCAGAGAGTGTCTCATTAATAATTTTACTCATGTTACTTGCAAGATTTTTTATCTTTATAATAGAGATTATATTACTGAAATCTGTCCCCATATGATTTAAAATCAACTTAAACTGTTTCAGTTAACAGTATTCCCTAAGGAATTAATTGGACAACTAATGAATTGTACCACTGCCAGTTTAAAAGATAAGAAATAAAAATATTTTTTAAATTATATGGATTAAGAATTGACTAGGTAGTGTATTTCAGAAAATACATATTTTGTCAGTGGGGAATCATGGTCTAATATTATTTTCCTATCATCTATATTTCCAGCTGGATAGTTGTAGGCCCAGTGATCCATGATCTAGAATGAAATACAAACTTATTTAAGAATTTTCATAGGACATTGAAGGTATATCTTCACAGCAGAACGAAATGCCATCAAGAAATGCCAGCTCAAATCTAGAAGTATCTGGATTGTCATATATTGTTCTAAACTAATTACCTTGCATCTCAGCAGACATTATTAACTTGAGCATAAAGTCAGTCTGAGAGTGGCTACTTAGCTTCTGATTTTGAGGTGAGTCATTTAAGGATAGCTGGGAAATCTCTGCAACATATTCTATAATGAGGTGTAAGTATGCCTGAGGAATTAAGAGTGGCAAATAATGATGACAGAGTAGTCACACAGAGTGATCTGAATCTCTTTGTAGGGTGGGCTCTGTTAAGTTGATTTAATGCAACAAAGATCAAGATTATACAAGGAATTACTAAAAAGCAGATATTAAAAAGATGACTACCTTTGAGATGATGTATACATTGCAGTGAATAAGTGAACTAATATGATCTAGTGCCTTGGAGAAGCCAAAAAAACTAATCAAATCTTTGCATATGAACACAGGAGAATAATTGAAAAAGGAAAGGAGGAGATAATGTTTCACTTTCAGAAAAAGTGACAATCATTGATGAAGATAGTATTACAGTTCAGTTCACCATGTTTTAATAAAAAAGTGGAAAAATGGGAAAGGTATGAAAAGAAGCTGTAGAAAATGAAAATACATTACAATTAAACAACCATGTAGCTTACTCTGTTTATTCTGCTTGATTTCAGCAAGTAAGCAATTTTATAGAAAGTAAATACTACATTTGAAAAGGATTTTGATCCAGTAGAAAAGGGCTTGCTGATGGAAATCCAGGAAATTTAGATTAAAATTTTCTCTTACATTTCCATGTAAGAGAAGTGGTTCAGTTTTCCATTTTTGGTTCCTGGAAACTGATGACAAGATCCTTTCCAGAAGTTATTCTTCAGGTAGTAACATATTATTGGTCTCAGTAAAACATTAAGAGAAGAAATTTCTATGGTAGGTGACATATAAAGGATAAAACTAAGTGTATTAATCCTGTCTTTTGCCTTTAAAAATCCATCTGAACAAATGAGCTAGGAATCTTCATAGTTACATTTTAATGCATTCACTTATGGTTTATTCTGACTAATTCCTGTGCCATGGGAAAATAACTACAATAAAATCCTAGGGACAATGGTGGTTCAAGCATGCTCCCCAACGTGTTGGTGAATGCCAGACAACATTTCTGGTTAGTCATGTCACCCACACCCACCGCTGTGGTAGTCAGTACTGCCTGCATAACCTCTGTAGGGCATTTGGAGAATGGTCTAGGGAGCTACAGTACTTACTGTGTGCACCCCCTTGGCTCATATAACATTGCAAGTATCCGGAGAAAATGCTTCCTATAGCTGTTATCAGTTCTTAAGTGAGCTTAGGAGCTCATTTTTGGGGACGTTAACGTGCAGCGAGATATTCTCCTACTGGAGAATGTCTTTCTCCCAAGGACATACTATAGGCAAAGACAGAAGTGTTTTCCTTTGGGGAATGGGACAATGGTGATGCCAGATGTGCTGTGCTCCTGGTAGCCTACCAGAAGGCTACAAAAACAAGGATGCTTCTCTGAGCCTGGTTACATAAAAAGAGGCAGAGAAAAGCAAAGCAAGAGGGGAGATGCTGAAACCCAGTGCTGAGGGGGAGGGAAAGGTCAGCTCCGTTCAGGACACCTGGCAGACAGAGCTTACAGCTGCAGAGCAATGCTGTGAGAATGGCAGTGATCAGTCAAGTAATTTCTCTCCCACTCTTTTCCCCAAAGGCTGGGGAGGTCTGTCTGTTACCACATCCTCACTCTAACCCCATAGGACTGCACAGAGGCTGGGACAGTATTAGGTACTGTTAGATCTGGAGTACGAGAACTGGGGAGTCACAAAATTAAATATAGGAAAGGAAAAGAACCACTGATCTAACAAGCAAGTTTACAGTGTGCAAGCTGTTCAGCACTGAGCACTTGGCATACAGAGTGCATGCTAACTGCCACCATCTACACTAATTTGGTATCTCTATATATACCATTCATGAATACATAAAATGATATATATAAATTTCCAGAGAATCATTAGTTTTGCTAACCACTCATCAACTTAGGGTCCACGTTACTCAGATATTGTGGCAAAAAGGTTGGCCTGGACATGCAAAATAAATTGCAATGTATTCAAGATCCTTAAAAAAAATTCCTGATAATATAAAATACTGATTTTTTTTTTTCATTGTAGGCACAAAGCTACCTAAGTGCAGTTAGAATCTGTTTGTTACCATAGAACTCACACTTAGAGTGATATGGTAAAAAACATAGCAAAATTTAATGTGATGTGCGAGCACTGCAAATCTACAGAAGTTACTTACATGGATGACCTAGAAAAAGAAGTAGAGAAATTGATTACACATCAGTATCCTACAGAAAACAAAGACCAAGAATTGTGTCTTTAAGTGAATAAAATTGAGCTGTACGCATCAATTACAATCTTCTACTCAAATTACTTTTGTTTTGCAAGAAACCTCTAGAGTAGCTGTGGATCTTCCATCAATCAAAACATATTTACTTCTCCAAGACCAATACTCCACACACAAGTGGAATATATATCTAGCCGTTATCTGGGAGACTTTAAGACAGCAGAGCCTTAAAACAAATTATTCAATATCAATATTTTAATTGTTTCCACATTTTCATGCCAGACTAATTGAAATTAAATTTAGCAGATAAAAGTGAAATAAAGTACACATAATTTTTTTATCATTTTAGCATTGATTTCTATGTAGGAGTTACTTGCACTGAAATGTACTTTGTCAGGCTGTTACTAAGATTGCTCTTAATACATTTCTTTTTCTTTTTAATCCTAATATAAAATCTAATCAATTTACCAGACACCCTTCTTAGGGAAGTCTGCTGCCTTCCTAGGGCTTGAGTTAAAGATGTGAAGAGAAAGCTTCCTACCCTGGTATGCCCCTCATGTTATTATCCATTATTGCTTTTTCAGGTAGGCAGCAATGAAGTTGCAACAAGAAGTCTGAGGGCAACCAAAAGAGACTTCAGGGCCTTGAGACAACTCGTTAAGGGATCAGGAGCACAAGTAGTATTCGCCTCTATCCTTCCAGTTGCAGCAAATGATGAGGGAAGAAACAGGAAGAGCCAGTAGATCAATATCTGGCTCCAAGCCTGGGGTTTTTTATCATGGGTCAGTTTACATGATGCCAGGCCTGCAGGTCAGACAGGGTACACCTGTCTCAAAGGGGGAAAAGGATCTTTGTACAGGAGTAGGCAGGGCTCATTGAAAGAGCTTTAAACTAGATTTTAAAGGGAAAAGGGATAAAACCAGTCTCAGTAGATGTAAGCCTGACGGTGGTACACCAATGTTTGAGGGTTAATGTGCTAGCAAGGTCCTTCAGTCTGCTATCTCAGTGGAGGTATGGGATGGAGAGCCATCCAGCAGCAAACATGTAAGGGTTATTGATATTAGAAACCACGGAAGCACCTGAGAATGGTGAATTAGGAATTAGGACTTCTCCCCTCAAAAAGGTGGTGGGATCAATAGCCAACTGGAGTGCATCTACACCAATGCATGCAGCATGGGCAACAAACAGGAGGACCTGGAAGCATTGTACAACTGGAAAACTATGATACAGTTGCCATCACAGAAACATGGTGGGATGACTTTCATGACTGCAGTGCTGCAATGGATGGCTATAAAATTTTCAGAAGGGATAGGCAAGAAGGGAGAGGTGGTGGGTATATTAGGGAGTGTTTTGATCCTTAAGCTTGATGATGGTGACAACAGGGTTGAGTGTTTACAGGCAAGAATAAAGGGAAAGGCAAACAAGGCAGATATCATGGTGGGAGTCTGTTATAGACTACCCAACCAGGATGAAGAGGCAGACAAAATATTCTATAAGCAGCTGAGAGAAGTCTCACGATCACTAGCCCTTGTTCTCATGGGAGACTTCGACTTACCAGATGTCTGCTGGAAGTACAATACAGCAGAGAAGAAACAGTCTAGGAGGTTCCTGGAGTGCGTCGAAGATAACTTGCTGACATAGCTGGTGAGGGAGCCAACTAAGGAAGGTGCCCCACTGGACCTGTTTTGTGCCAACAAAGAAAGGCTTGTCCATGATGTGATGGTTGGAGGCTGTGTTGGGCACAGTAATCACAAAATAAGAGAGTTTCTGATTCTCAGAGAAGTGAGGAGGGGAGTAAATAGAACCGCCACCTTGGGCTTCCAGAGTGCAGACTTTGGCTTGTTTAGGAGCCCGGTCAACAAAGTCCTTTGGGAAGCAGTGCTGAAGGGCAAAGGAGTCCAGGAAGCCTAGACATCCCTCAAGAGGGAAATCTTAAAAGCACAGGACCAGGCCAACCCAGTGTGCTGAAAGATGAACCAGTAGCTAATAAGGCCACCCTGGCTGAATGGAGAGCTTTGGCTTGAACTTAGGAGAAAAAAAAAAAAAAAAAAAAGACAGTTTATGACCTTTGGAAGAAAAGGTGGGCAGCTCAGGAGGACTACAAGGATGTCATGAGGTTAGGCAGGGAGAAATTTAGAAAGGCCAAAACCCAACTAGAACTTAATCTAGCCACTGTTGTAAAAGACAATAAAAATGTTTCTATAAATGCACTAATAACAAAAGGAAGGCTGAGAAGAACCTCCATCATTTATTGGATGTAGGGGGAAACATAGTGACAAAGGATAAGGAAAAGGCTGAGCTACTCAATGCCTTCTTTGCCTCAGTCTTTAACAGTAAGATCAGTTGTTCTCTGGGTACCCAGCCCCTGAGCTGGAAGCCAGGAACAAGGTGCAGAATAATCCCCATAATCCAAGGGGAAATGGTTAGCGACCTCCTACACCACTTAGATGTATACAGGTCTGTGAGGTCAGATGGGATCCCCCCAAGTATATTGAAGGATCTGGTGGAAATGTTCATCAAGCCACTTTCCATCATTTACCAGCAGTCATGGCTAACCAGGGAGGTCCCAGTTGACTGGAGGTTAGCAAATGTGACGCCCATCTACACAAAGGGATGGAAGGAGGATCTGGGGAACTATGGGCCTGCCAGCCTAACCTCAGTGCTGGGGAACGTTATGGAGTAGATCACCTTGAGTGCCATCACATGGCATGTACAGGACAATGAGGTGATCAGGCCCAGTCAGTATGGGTTTATAAAAGGCAAGTCCTGCTTGACTAACCTGATCTCATTCTCTGACAAAGTGACCCACTTAGTGCATGAGGTAAAAGCTGTGGATTTTTTTTACCTGTACTGCAGTAAAGACTTTGACATCATTTACCATAGCATTCTCCTGGAGAAACTGACTGCTCATGGCTTGGACGGGCATACGCTTCGCTGAGTACAAAACTGTCTGGATGGCCAAGACCAAAGAGTTGTGGTGGATGGAGTTAAATCCAGTTGGTGGCCAGTCACAAGTGGTGTTCCCCAGGGCTCAGTAATTGGGCTAGTTCTGTTTAATATTTTTATCAATGATCTGGATGAGAGGATCGAGTGCACCCTTAGTAAGTTTGCAGATGACACCAAGTTGGCAGGAGTGTTGATCTGCTTGAGGGTAGCAAGGGTCTACAGAGGGATCTGGACAGGGTGGATCAATGGGCTGTGGCCAATTGCATGAACTTCTATAAGGCTAGTGTCAGGTCCTGCACTTTCGTCACAACAACCCTATGCAATGCTACAGGCTTGAGGAAGAGTGGCTGAAAAGCTGCCCAGCAGAAAAAGACCTGGGAGTGTTGGTTGACAGCCATCTAAATATGAGCCAGTGGTGTGTCCAGGTGGCCAAGAAGGTGAATAGCATCCTGGCTTGTTTCAGAAATAGTGTGGCCAGCAGGGCCATGGAAGTGATCATGCCCATATGCTTGACACTGATGAGGCTGCACCTCAAATACTGTGTTCAGTTTTGGTCCCCTCACTACAAGACAGACATTAAGGTGCTGGAGTATGTCCAAAGAAAAGCAACAAAGTCAGTGAAGGGTCTAGAGAACAAGACTTATGAGGAGCTGCTGAGGGAACACAGATTGTTTAATCTGGAGAAAAGAAGGCTCAGGGGACACCTTACGGCCCTCTACAACTACCTGAAAGGAGGTTGTGGCGAGGTGGGTCTCAGTCTTTTCTCTCAAGTAACAAGTGATAGGACAAGAGGAAATGACCTCAAGTTGCACCAGGGGAGGTTTAGATTGGACATTAGGAAAAATAATTTCACTGAAAAGACTATCAAGTATTGGAATGGGCTGCCCCAGGAAGTGATTGAGTCAACAGCCCTGGGGATATTTAAAAGACATCTAGATGTGGTGCTTAGGGACATGGTTTAGTGGTGGACTTGGTAGTATTAAGTTAACAGTTGGACTTGGTAATCTTAAAGGTCTTTTCCAACCTAAATGATTCTCTGATTCTAGCTTACAAGGCTGACATTGTAAGTTTATTGAAATGTCATACAACCCCTGACATCTGAGCATATTTTCTTACTTCTTGTAACATTTTCCATAAATCTAGCTTCCTTTTGTACATTCATTACCAGTCCCTTTCACCTGATGAGAAAGCAAGACCTTCACACATTGGGAGTAAAGAAATTTTTGTAGTCAACCTGCTTTTGAAAAGCTGAGGTTTAGGCCTATCAAGTTGTGCTCATCCATTCCGTGGCTCAATATTGGACCTTTGGTTTTCCTAACACAGCTTTTATGGGTCCGCCTTGCAACATA
The DNA here is from genome assembly GCF_036417535.1 of Chlamydotis macqueenii. Lineage (NCBI taxonomy): Eukaryota > Metazoa > Chordata > Aves > Otidiformes > Otididae > Chlamydotis > Chlamydotis macqueenii. The sequence continues at coordinate 145,561,366 of NC_141557.1, read as the reverse complement.
CAATGAGGAACTGATTTGGCTTTAAAAAATAAAACAGAGTAATTCTTCTTCTTTTGCTGCCAGATGACTGTAATTCGCATCTGTTGTGATATATCTGATGTGGTACTGGAGATAGTTGTAATGAAGGAATGGGAAGGAGGTTCTGGAGGCCAGTATCACTGACCAGTATCACAATATGTAAAAGAACTGCAGCAACACTTCTACAAACTCCTCTAAGTAAATAAAAATATACTTCAGCTCTTTGCTATAATCTACATCCTATTTGGTCCTGAATTGTGACAAACTTCCAAGTGTTTACTGCTGGCCTGTAGTTTTGAAGTGCATTTATTTTTTTTACTGTACCTAGTAAAAACAGGCTCTGTATTCACCTTGTCTTCATTATCCTGTTCTAGTCTCCCTCCTCTACACACCAGGCCAGCAAAAGCATTTCTGAAAGCATATAGTAAACTGGCTCAAGCACTGGTCCTTCTGAAAAATAACCAAGTATAACATTGTATTAGTATTAAATACATTGTGAGAGAGTGAGAATGAAGAGTTAGGGGCATAAAGGAGGCAAGAATAGACATCTGTTTCCAGTGAATATGCTGACTTACGTGCATGTCAAAGTACAGCCTGAGGAACTAGTCACAGGCAATATTTTTTTCTTCCATCTCTGTATAAGAAAACTCATATTTTTCTGTCTATGTTAGTAGAGCTAACAGCTTTACATCTCATGGAGTGCTTTACAATGCTTGCTGAATATAGAATGTTTTTCATTTTTCTTTGCCAGCTTTTTTCCAAATATTTAGAGAAGGGTGAAAACTATAATGAACAGGAGAAGGATGGCTGTGAAAAAAACTGATGGTAAGAAGAATGGACACTTTTAGGGCTCATCTGGCTGACTTCTGGCTTCTAGAAACAATTTCTTGTTTGGAAGAGACAGTATTTACTTTCAGCTAAGTACGTATCTGTTATTCAATCTATGACACCTGCCGCATTCCCATGGAGTTTTTTAAGGCTGTACAAAACACAATGCCTTATTTTTATCCACTTGTAGTAAAATAAATTGCACATAAGCATCCAGCATAGATAGGATCTGTCCTTTAGTTCCATGCAGAATGGGAAGATGCCAGTTACACATAATTTTATAGATTATATTTATAGTTGCAATAATACATTTCATTTGTCAATGTTTCTCTGTACTTGTGCACACAAACATCAGGAGCTTTGTGTTGAGGATTAGTACAGGTCTTACATCTCACCTTTCCCGTTCCATCTTCAAGAATTTAGTTATGAGGCAAAAGTGGACAACTCTTTTCAAAACTGTTTTTTTTCTGTAGTAAATTTCCTCCTTTAAGTAATTTCCCATTTAGTTGAAAATTTTTAATTCTCACTGTAAAAAAAAAAAAAAAAAAAAAAGAAAAACCCAAAAAAACCAAAAAAAAACCAACAACAAACCATCCAATCCATATCAAAACCTCTTCCTTCCCTGAAACACAGTGTTTTGTTTTTTTTTTTTGTCAGGTGTCAATTCCCTTTTAAACCATTAAACCACCCTTTAGTATTTTTTGACATCCCCTTATGGGAGTTGGAGAATAAACACGTAAGAATTCATATTTTAAACCTCCAACACTGTCCTTCAGTGAAACTACATCTCCCACAATGTCAAACCAGTGCAGGAGAAGAACCGTTCCATTTGTTTGCTGCCTAGTGTCTAGGGATGCTACTGCTGTGCAAAATATAATTAACAACATTATTAGTGCACAATTATGTCAACAACCCCTTATCTATTAGAGAATAGTTGTTTGTCTTTAGTCATTTATTGAGCTCTATGTAAGCACAATTAAATATAATAGTTAATTAAGGTACTGAAATCATCTAATAACTAACTGTATGTCTATCCTGAGACTTTCAGCATGAAAAGACATCAAACTAGAAAAACTAAATTAAATATTTCGATTAAACTGGTCATCATTAAAAACTCCTAAGGGTGTTATATTTCATCAGTTTTATTAGTTTTATCCATGAGCTATTTTACAAATTTCAGAAGGGTATTCTGCAAGTTTCTTAAAGAATGTGACAAAACTGGTCCCTTTGACATGATACAAAGTTATCAAAGGAGAAAATAACTCTTCAACAAGTAACAGTAAATTGTGCTTTGCTACTAATTATAGACAACTCCCCGTAGAAGGAAACTCAGAGTCTCTCAGCCAACCCACCTGCAAGCAGGGTGAGCAATAAGACCACCCCAGATTCCTCAAGGCTTTATCCCATCAGGTCTTGAAAATCTCCAAGAATGGAGACTGCACTACTTCTCTGGCAATCTTTTCCACTGATTGACCATCCTCATGCAGAAAAAGCATCTCGTTCCCAGCTGGAGACTCTCCTGCATCAGTCCCGTACTTTGAAAATCCAGGCATTTCGTCATAGAAAACAGTCATGTCAGTCAGGCCTGATTTACAAATGGTAAATCTCTGCTGATTATTCCCACCCATTTGACACACTGCAAATTTTTGTACTAAAAAAAAAAATCTTGGTATCAGACGCCTCTTTTTTCTGCTGTTATGTTTACCCTTCCAGTGCTTCTGGGACCCTAACGTTGTCATTTTCAGCCTTCCTCAAGCAGACTAGAGGAGGAATGGGAGGCAGAATTTGAGGAGTATGGTGTTTCAGCAGCATCTTGAGTTCTTTGTTGGGAAGACAGCGATGTTCACAGGAGTTGGAGGCTCCACTTAGAAAGCTATCTTTATGTTTTCTTATCACAGCCTACATCCTTCTTACTCTTTGCTAGCTGCTTCAAAAATTGTGCAGTAACCTCTTCCAGCTCCAAATGGCATAAAGGTTGTTGTTTGTTACACATTGGCTAGATAGGTTTGTCGGGTCTGTATCATACATGATATTTCCAGAGGTTAAGCTCAAACAAGTTAGGCAATAAACACTTGACTACTAGACAATTACTGACAGTGAAAGCAGCTGAGGCCACAACAAACCTAGACAAGTCCTATGACTCATACCTGTCAACACAGGTATTTAGGAACGGGGAAAAAAATCATATTCATTGGGCTACCAAAAAAATGGTGGGAAGGTAAGCAGTAATGCGTAGAGACTTCAGTTTAAAAGTATAATCTAGGCATCATATCAGGAAGGAAAATTGACTGAGGAAGAGAAACCACACAAAAACATATTTTCATCAAAAACTCTTTAATCACAGCATACAATCAACTTTGTTGCCAGAACAAGTGAACATTTCAACTAACGAATAGGCAGCTGAACACATAAAAAGACATAAAGTATCATTGCACTAGGAGTAAAATGTTATTATCCTCCAAAACACTGTTAAAATTCAAAGAGTAAACCTAGAAATTGAAAAAGAAAGGCTTCTTCTCATTGATATTTTTTCCTGATTGCTTTTAAATCTTGAAAAGATATTTAAATCCTTAAATCATATTGTAATACTTAAAAGAAAGGGAAACCATTAAGAGAAAATAATGTTCATGTCTTAAATTTAAATTAGTTTCTCCTAGTCATTCTACTTTTCAATATAAACGCACTTCGGTCATCTTTTGTTCTGGATAAATCCTGCAGATAACTTTTTTCCCTTTTCTCATCTTTTAGATTGGTGCTTTATCTTAGTAACTGACTGAAATTAGGCAGATGGCATTATTTAATACGTCGTCATTACATTTCATAAACCTTTGTAACATACTAGTTCTCTTTGTCCTTGCAAAAATAACAGCAGCAATGAAAAAAAAAAAAACCTGCTCATAGACTCTCATCTAATGTCTTCACTGGGTTTGCAGAGAAGATTTCCCCATCCATCCTCAAAGGCTCTTGCCTCTATGCTGTGGTTTAGCCCTAGTCACTACACAGTTTCTTGCTCACCCTCCCCTCCCCAGCAGGATGGAGGAGAGAATTGCAAAGAAACTGTATGGTGACTAGGGCTAAACCACCACAATCTCTTTGGCGTCCAATGTGGGGCTCGAAGGGGCCTCACTACATCAGTTGGGATATTGTCAGACTTTAATCTGAGGATCCAAGGTTCGAGTCCCCAGCCAGGCACAAAGGGCTGAGATAAGGACAGGTTTGAACACAGTGTGTTGAAAATAGATCTGTCACAAGCATTCAGTATGCCAATTTGGTCATTGTTGGCCACAATGTTGTTTTATTTGCTCTTGAACCTGTTTTTAGAGCTGTATTGGGCAGCACCCTACTTGCCATATATGCTATTTGCCAGTGTTTATATACAATTTACCAATTCTATGTGTTTGATTAAAGGTATTGCTCTGCTGTGCTATGTGGCACTGGCTGGTTGGGTGTGATCACTGGTAATGGGATCGGTTTCTACTTGCATTCAGTGGCTGTGGGCAGCACGCAGAGTGAAGCAGCAGCGGTGGCTCCATGCAGGCATTTCGGGAGCCTTTTGTGGGTGTTGTTTGGAATTATATCCCTTCTTTTGGTCCAGGAAATCAGGTTGTGGGGGGAACATCTGTCTACAGCTTCCCCAAATTTGCCAAGCTAATTTCAACAGCTTTTGAGACTTTTGAATGCCCTTGGGATACTCCAACCACCATGTTCATGTTGGCAGGTTTCTTGCAGCTGTCTCAGATCTTGATCTTGAATAAGTTTAAACAGCTGTTTAAGAATACTGTGGCTGCCATAACCCTGGCAGTAGGCACTGTGGATACTCCAACCCTGGTGACAGACACTGCAGATACTCCAGTCTCCCCTACAGACACTGTGGCTACTCCAATCCCTCCTACAGATGCTGCAGTCACTTCAACCCCCACAGCAGGCACCACAGCTACCCCAATTCCCACTACAGGCACTGCAGTTACATCAGCCCCTACAACAGGCACTGTGGCTACCCCAATCCCTGCTACTGGCATAGTGATTGCTTGAACTATTTCTAGCTCAGTGGTCCCATGACACCTCAGGTCATCAAGGAAGAGATGCACTATACAAATGTGCTCATGATCAAGAGGTGGACTAACCATGGACATTATTGCACAGGTTATCTGCCAATGTAAAACATGCTGCAATTAAGCAAGCCAAGCAGTTAAAGCCTCTTTGGTATGGCGGACAATGGCTGAAATATAAATATGGAGAGGCCTGGCAAATTGACTACATCACACTCGCACAAACCCACCAAGGCAAACATTGTGTGCTTACAGTGGTGGAAGTAACCACTGGGTGGCTGGAGACATATTCTGTACCCCGTGTCACCACCCGAAACATTATCCTGAGCCTTGAGAAGCAAGTTCTCTTGTAACATGGCACTCCAGAAAAAATGGAGTCAGACAACGGGACTCATTTCCAAAACAACCTCATAGACACCTGGGCCAAAGAGCACAGCATTGAGTGGGTATATCACATCCCTTATCATGCACCAGCCTCTGGAAAAATTGAATGGTACAATGGACTGTTAAAAACTACACTGAATGCAATGGGTGGTGGAACCTTCAAAAATTTGGATAAACATTTAGCAAAAGCCACTAGGTTAGTCAACACTTGGAGATCCATCAATTGCGCTGGCCCTGCCCAATCAGAACTGTAAAAGAAGATAAAGTCTACTTACTGCAAAAGAAGATAAAGTCCCTGTAGTGCATGTAAGGAATATGCTGGGGAAGACAGTCTGGGTTATTCCTCCCCTGGACGAAGGCAAACCCACTCATGGGATTGCTTTTGCTCAAGGACTTAGGTATACTTGGTAGGTGATGTGGAAGGATAGGAAGTCCATTGTGTACCCGAAGGAGATTTGATTTTAAGTTAAAATCGTGGCTAGAGTAGAGTTAATATTCACCTGAGCAGGGGAAGGAACTGGAGCTGGTGGCCCCTGTGGTTGGGGGACACAGCTGGGATAGTTTACTAATTAGCCAACAGCTGGGCTAAGTTTACCCAAATTAGCCAAAGGGCTATTCCATCCCATGCAGCATCATGCTCAGTGTATAAGTGAGGAGGGTGGTAAGCAGAGTCTCCTGCTACTTGGGAGAAAGCAAAGCAACTGTGAGCTATGGTAGTGTAAATTATGCACTTAAGTATTTTCTGTTACTGGGTTTGGTTTATTTTGCATCTCTGTTTTCTTTTCTTCTGTTTTTCTCTTAAGCATTTCTTATTGCAACTCATGAGTTTTGCATTCTTTTCTTTACAGTTCTCCTCCCTGTCCCACTGAAGGGTAGGGGGAGTGAGTGAGAGACTGTGTAGTTTGGTCCTGAGCAGGGCTAAACTACAATAATAGCCGATAATTTGAAATATATGTCATAATTTCTATAGTTATTACATGTCATATCAAAGGTATTGCAGCAAGAATCACCTAGGTCAGTGAAAAATGAACTTCAATGAAACCAAGCGAGGTGCAGCAGTGATGGAACCAAAACTGGTGCCGAATGACTTCTTCAAGATCAACATCTTCAATTCACAGACCACTGATGTGATACACCAGCTGTGCCAGATGTACCAACTGCAAGGTCCAGATGCAGCATGCAACAGTCTCACACTACATACCATCTCTCTTATCCTGAAAGACTGTTATGACAGATGAAGCCCAAAGTCATGGACTAAATGAATGCAACAGACTTCAAAGGGATGGCCCATAGATTGAGGGAGTGATATCTGTCTATATATGTGTGTGTATATATATATATAAGCATGATGTAGATGGTATGGAATAAGAAGTAGATACTATCTTGGTTTTGGCAGGAGTGGAGTTAATTTTCCTCTCAGGAGCTAGTGTGTTTTGGGTTTTGTATGTGAAGAATGTTGATTAAAAACACTGATATTATGAGTACTTGCTAATAAGACCAAGAACACTGCCTGGCTTCCCAGGTCTCACTAATGTGCAGGAAGCTGGGAGGGATATAACTAGAATAACTGACCCAAACTGGCCAGAGAGTATTCCATGCCATATATGTCATGCTTAGTATATAATTGGGTGCCCAGGGTGGGGAGTACGTCTCTCTTGCTTCTTTGCTTGCTGCTTTGTTTTATTTCCATGGTTACTGCTCGGGGTATGTACTGCTCAGTTACAACTCGATGGGCTGATTGGTCGTTGGAACATCAGGTGGTGAGAAATCATGCACTGTTCATTTTGTGTATTTTAGTATCCTTATATTCTGTTATTATTGTAGTTTTCCTTTGCTAGTCTAGTAAACTGTCTTCATCTCAACCCACAGGTTTTTCCTTCTTCCCAATTCTTCCCTCATCCTGCTGGGGAGGGCGAGCAAAAAAAAAAAAAGTCGTGTGGTGACTAGCGCTAAACCACAACACTCTGGAAAGGAGCTTAGATTATTTTCATACTGTGCTACATAAACTCACCCAAGAATGTGCTCCAGTTTTCAAATGTGTTCTGATAGGAATGGCAGAGATGTTTCATTGTATCAAGTAGTTTTCCTTGGTGTACAGAAGCATCAATAAAGCATCAATTAAGCATCCAGAAAACTAGGCATTTGCATGACTCCGTTGTCTCCAGAGATCTGGGAGCTTTTTAATATCTTTTAAATTTTTCCTGTTTTCTTGGGAAAAGTCACTGATGAAAGCAAATTGTACTGTCCTTGATCCACATACTAGAGTATTTAAGATTCATTGAAAGTTCAAGAGTGTTTTACAGTATAAATTGCTAACAAAATTCTAGCCTTAAATTCAGGGAAGAAAACAACCCATCTTTGTGAAATTGTGTGTATATATAAAGTATTGTGCTTCGGCATTTTCAAAGTTGTGAATTTTACTTTGAAGTATTATTACTACCATGTTTATGGGTAGTGGAGGTACTGTGTAATGATTACTACGTCAAATCATACATTAATTCCATAAATCTTAGGTATTCTTAACTTTATAGTTCCTGCTGTACACTAAAATAAATTCAAATTATTTGTTATCATAGACTAGAAATACACAAACTAATTCCTTAATGGAACAAGACTAAGTTGCTACTGATGTATAAAGAATTCTATTCGTCTATTCTTGAAGGTTAGTGATTCTCACAATTTTTATACTGCTAAGAAAATCCTGGCATAATCTCATCTGAGCAGCAAGGTCTAACTAAAGAAATTCCGAACTTTTAAAAATATAGAACAGAACAATTAATATAAATTAATCTTGATTTTACCATAAAGGCAGAAGACCATATTTTGATTCATGTAGCTGTGCTGTGGACTTTGACATAACACAAAATCTTTGATCTCTAGCTGCTGCAGCTATCCTTTTCTAGAATGGGGATTAAAAAAAAAAAATCTTCTATTTTCTACTTCTTCCAGATTATATATCTATATTATAAACGTCTATGAAAAGAAACTTTTGTCTTCCTAATATCTATTTAGTGTATCAGGGAATAAAATCAATAATACTCTCAGTAATAACAATAATGCTGCTTGAAATTTTCTACCAGCTCTAAAATAAGGAGTATAGCTAGCTGAAAACAATATCTCTTTCCTTTAGCAAAGGCATAATGTGCATTCATTAGCAAAGTAATGGTTATTTAAGTTATTAGTAAAAGTTCTATCCTTAAGTCAGCACAACAGAAAGTGCTGGAAATCAAGGTACTAACAAAACAAAGATCTAAACAGAGCTAAAGATTTGGATACTAAAGTGGAATCCAGCTCCAGGAGGAGGTACTGAAGCTTCCTAGGGAGAGCTGGATAAAACTACTCAGCTAAGAACAGGACAAAACAAGGGAACACACCATGTGAATTTTCTTTGAGTGATAGAAAGTGCTAAACATATGAGTGTTTCCTCCTCAAGATTTCTTTCTTTTTGCAGGAAAGTGCCTTTATCCATTCAAGATCAATAGCCTTGTACTTTTCCCTGGCAGTAGCTGCCTAAAGCCAGATTTGAAAGGGCTCACTGAATTCACTTCATGGGTCATAGAGGGCCTTTGAATCAAGATCCATGGCAACATACAGCAGCACAGAAACTTACCTTTCATGTTAGAATCTACTTCACTCTCTTTTTAAAGCTCTTAATGTATTTTGGCTAATGATTAAAAACTCACCCCACGATTCATCTTATATGTTTGATGCCATTTCACTGCTAGCTACACATAAATGTGAAGGAGAGTGCTTGGTCCCTGGCCTCACAGACCAGAGCTTTCTGCTTCAGTAAGTTTCTGCATGGCAGTTTATTTAATCAGCTGGCATTCACAATGTTAAATGTCTGGAACATGCTTACAGGACAGCTTTTCGGCCAACTCCTGACAGTATGTTCAATAATAACACTGTAGATTTCAAACTAACAATTTCTGAAAAAGACAGGCCTGAGGAAATACTAAAGCCTATTAAGTTACCTGCAGGCAGCAATACACTGAGCAAATCCACCACTTCTGCCATCGTTTAAACTCTTTGATCCTGGTTAGGGAGAAATGATCCCAAGCATGGCAAAGGCAATGTCAGCATATTTATATAAATATTACTCAGTAGATTTTAGGGATTTGAGGACAGGTTCTAAAACTTGAACCTCTTAAAGAAGCTTTTGTTTGCTTTGTGAGTGGGTACCTATTTGCAAGTGATTGCACCCCAACAGCCTAAGGGAACTCAAGCAACTACACGTTAGATATTTCACTATAGCATGGTACCACTTAAAACAGGCATGTAATATCAGTTAGCACAGTCTAACAGATACTATTTTCTGTGCTTAGGAGAGATTGGTACTGTTACATTCATTTCCCTTAGTTATTCACATAAGAGAATGCATATTTTACTAACAGCATGAACGGTTTTCTTTCTTTTGATTACTGTAATTACACTCCATTGGAACTTACTGCAGAAATTGCTACTAAAAACTACCCTTTTTGTTATTCTCACAGATGTTTTGTTTTTCTGGAATGCTGAAATACAAATGTTACTTGAATTAGAAGAGATCAGTCCAAACTCTTGATAATGGTACAGACTATAATCCACCATCTATAGTGGTTTCATGCAGTCCTAATGTGAATTACAGTAATTTCTATCAGGATTTTCCTTTAACATAATGTAACAAACTTCTATTCCAAGGAACTCTGAAAATGCATGGTAAAATCTAAATGTAATAATTGACATTATTGCATCATCATACAATAGCAATTACTGGAAAATACTCTAGAGTCTGTTTAAAGACAAGGACTTGGAATCAGTGTTACATGGATGTTAGTGGAGGTCTGGCATACTGGTGACCTCAACAAGCTATAGGCTCAGCTATGTCATCATTTGATGGAATGTCAATGGCACAAAGCAACTTCAGTATATTGGCACATAGAGTGCAAAGCCCTATATTAGAATTCAACAATAATGGCTTCCTAAATTATGTCTCAGTTCAGTATCACTGTTTCAGGATACCTTCAGTTAGGGGCTGAAATGCCACACACTGTAGACGACATCAGAAATGTCATTAAGTCATTTTAGCCAGAATGTTGCTTGGGGAATTCAATTGCCTTTCCTTGAAATAATGTCCTTCATGACCAGGAAGCATCAAGCCTTGGTATTCAAACCTCCTGACTATAGTTTGTACATTTCTCGTCACTGAAAAGATTGTATTAATATATATGGAAGCAAAATATATATTTTCGATGGTGATAGATTCGCTTCAACTACCTCTGACAATGTGTGGATTCTAGTACTGTTAGCCATTTAGCAAATTACACATGCAAAATGTATTAGTAAAGAATATGTGCTCTTGAACAAGAGGGATATTAAGAGTTCATGAAATTAAGTTTAGATTTAATGTTCAAGAACTGATATTAATTTGCTATGGGAATACACTGACAATTGTTTTCATGAAGTGCACTTAGATACCTGCTACCATTCAGAATAAACTGAAGCAGCCATTGTAATTAAAATAATTTGATTTAATTGTTCTCTGAGTGAAATTTTACACTGGCCCATATGGAAAGCATTGAGTAGAATTTTCCTTCCTAAAATAAAATTGATCTTCCTGGCAGATGCCTGTGTTTCACAACAGTGTCCATGATATAGCTATGGAAACTAACTGAAGAAGCCATTGAAGAAAGTTTTCAGTACAGGGTGGATATAATAACTCAGGGGGAAGGCTGTTTAGTAGGGCCTGTTGCAATAGGACAAGAGGTAATGGTTTTAAAATAGAGGGGGGTAGATTTAGATTGGAAATTAGAAAAAAATTTTTTACTATGCGAGTTATAGAACACTGAAACAGGTTGCCCAGAAAGGTGGTGGAGGCCCCATCCCTGGAAACGTTCAAGGCCAGGCTGGATGAGGCCCTGAGCAACCTGATCTAGTCGGGGATGTCCCTGCTCCTTGCAGGGGGTTTGGACTAGATGACCTTTGAAGGTCCCTTCAAACCCTAACCATTCTATGATTCTATAAGTAGAAAACAGTAGAAAGAGGAAGGAAGCAATGTGTCCACATGTCTAAACACAAAATTAATTTAATTATTATAGCAAGAGAGTTTAAGTTATGCACTGGGAAAAAAAGCTTTATAGCACAGAGAATAGAAGCAATGGGATATATTGCTTAAGGACAACATGTAGTTCTTGCAGGTGGATTTTAAGCACAAGTAAAAGACACCTCTACTGGGAAGGCTCTAGGAATAGATAATTTTGGTTTTGGAGATGACCTGATTCCAGGTCATAGCGAAGCCCAATTTTTCATTTATTTATGTCATGCGAAACACAATGATTGCAAGTGTAAACTTCCTTGAACAGCAAGAACAAAATAAGACTGATGTATTCTACAGCTAAGTATGTAGAGCTCTCTGTGTACAAAGGCATGCTACTTGCTGGTATACCGATTTGAAACAGTGCATCAGGAAGTCACACATCTTCTGGGTCAAAAAGCCTCCAGATGATGAAATTTGGAGTGTAACTAATCTGCAGAATAGATTAAAGATGTATTACACATAGTGCTTATAGCATTGCTAAAGCTGTCTGACACTGCACATTTGGAGACCGTTATTTTGAAAAGCTTTTAAACTAAATCAACATTTACCACTTAAGCCTTCCCATCTCACTTAGCTGTGGAAAGCAAGGCACCTAATTTATGACTGTTCTTTAGACTCCCTCTAAAGACAACAGAGTGAGGGAAACGCTTCTGGAAGATTACTTTGTTTTAAGATGATTGTTCAAGCTAGGTGGTTACCATCAATCTCCACTATCACGGCAGTCAACAGGAACAGCTAAGACTAGGCACCTCCAACAGCTGCAACTGCATGAGCAGAACCCCTCCTCGAGACTGCAAGCTTTTTGTACTCTTTCATATTTATTTAGAATATTTATAAGGTATCTCTGAGACTATCTGAATTGAAGGCTGCTTTTAAGACAGATTATAAATTATTCCTAGATTTTAAATTGAAGGAATGTATCTGGGTTTTGATGCTTAAGGAGCCCACTGTGGGTCTCTGAGGTTTCATTTTTATTGTCCCTTGCTAAGATCTTAAGAAATATTTACCTAATGCTGCTCTTCCTTGCCCCTTAAGAGGCACCGTACACATAGTGCTTCCTGATTAACTGTATCCTCACATTCAGTCAGGTTAAAGAATTTTCCTTTTCAGATAATTTCAGTTGTTACATAGAAACTTGTTAAATTAAGTGAGAAAATTTCTTCCAACTGCACTCAAAACTACTGACAGTTGAGACAGATTAAACACTCAACTGAAGCTGAAATATTTAATCAATCACAGAGTAGTTTACTGGAAAGCTGGGAGAAGGCAGCAGAGGTGACTACATTCTGCAACTACGATGTATTTGTGTGTTTTTATAACACTCTTCAACCAGTGACCTTAGAGAACTTCATGACAACTTTCAGAAAACTTTTAGAATACAAAGGAAGCAGTGGACTCAAAGAAAAATAATCCTTTTCTTTCTTCTTAATGCAGATTTCCTAGAATGTGGTAGTTGTTATTTTCTAACCCAGACACATCAGAGACATGGATAATGAATTATTTGGTAGAAATGAGATTCAGTTTTAACTGAAACTGGGCAAAAAACTTCAGGAAAGAGTAATCTTCTTGGAATATATGTAACAGACCACAGCTAGCAAAATAAAATTAATGTCAATGTCACTGGTGAAAGAACAGCAATTGAATTTCCTAAGGAGAAGTTAATAAAAAAATGAGATCTCATCAACCCACATCTTGTTTAAGTTTGGATTTGTATATCCAAAATCCACTTACTATTTGAAGCAGCAGATTAGTCTGCCAACTTTCCAGGACAATTTGTTCTTTATATACCTACCTAACTAAACCCATTTCTCATTACCTTGGAAATCCCTTGAGCCTACCTGCCACACATCATCCAGCATTCATAGAGACACTTTCTTTGGCAAGATAAGAACATTCATCATAATCCAGGCTTGGGGCGAAAAGCACAGTAGCTTCATTTACATTCCTGGAAATACACAAAAGTTTAGATTTATCAGGACTACTGCTAATTTCATTTGATATGGTGGTGATATTTCCCTTCCATTTGATAATTTTCTGGTTAGGAAATTTATTCAGAAGAAAGTAATTTAGTCAGTTCTTACTAAAGGAGCACTCAAAAGACACAGGTCAGCTGGAAGTTGACTTGAGCTTACCGTTAATCATTGTCCAGTCCTGATTTATTTAGTTAGTTATTACTTTTCAGAGGGCCAAAAGATGAGCTGGGCAGCCCTGCCACCTGAACCTGGATAATTTCATTAATTTGTAGACTATTGTGCAAAAACCAGGAAGTCGTAGCATCATGCCTTTTCAGTTCTCAGAAGAAAATTGAGTATACTGAATCTCAAATGGATAGAGGCATTTGACATATAGTATCAGTTCCCTATATTCAACTGACGTAACAGAAACACTTTTTAAGTAGACTGGGTCATTTTAAGGAGACATTCACGTTTTCTTCACAGTTAATGGACAGAAAGAAGTGGATAGAAAAAAACACCTAAATTAATCTGAGAATCCCCTTCAGAATTCATCAAACACCAGCCCCTTCCCTCTCCCACTAGTGGCACAGTGCTGTGTGCCACCATGACAGTACATGTCCAATTTTGATTAACACACATTCATACAAAGTACCAAAAGGAACAACATGATTTTTTTCTGTAGGGGATGGTGAAAATATAGTCTATGCTATTCTGTAGCATTGTTTATCCTGTTCTGCCAGAGTGACCACCTATTCCAACATTGTAATCATCTCAAATATGACAATTATCCTAATCAGCTGAAAGTCATCCCCATCGCATTATATGGATACTGGAAATCATGCCTGTAGGCTCACTGGAGGAAGAGGAGGAAGTATGGGAAATGGGAGAGAAGGTGGGATAGAAGTGGTGGCTTGTGTAATCAAGCTGTTGTACTGCACTTTTCTCTCTGCTCTGTGATGGGGAGCTGAGGGACAACTGGCTACCGAACTCCAACCTGGACCAGCCAGGTCAGACAGAGCCAAGGTCAGGGCTGGAGGCTGGACAAACGGGGCCCACGATCTGGGCAGGGACTCTGGGCAGACACGACCAGGACTGATTGCTCTGGGGTTTGAGGGACCCATAGATGTGCATGTGATGGTGGATGAAGAGAGTGTGGGGTGAGGCAAAGATGGGGTGCCCACTGAGGAACCCCTGCCCAGGAGGAAGAACACTTGCTGCCAGTGGTATAACATCTGTGTTGGTGCCAGGAACGGCACTGCTTTCTGTACTGATCTCTGCAGCCAGATGTGTGTGCACTCTGTCTGTGTGTCTGTATATCCACAGGGGGTTGGAGAACCCCCCTGAGTCTTAAAGTCCACTAGATTTGGCTTCCTTTAACATCTCCTCTGGGCTGTTGTCCCACTAATGGGGGTTTCCACAATTTCCTTACTTGTAGCTCAAGGTCTCTGATGTCTGCTAAGAACACTGGCAGTCCACCACTCTCAATAATTATACCACTACAAATGCTTATTGTAAATATGTTACAGTGACATATATCAAGATTTCCACCTGTACACAAGAGAAAATTACAACTTGCTTAAGCTTCATTGTATTAGGTCATCAATTTCATCCTCATTAATGTGGTTACATCAATGGGAAAATTGCTTGGAACTGTGCTTGGCCGTGAAGAATCAGTTCCTTAAATTACTGAAAGATTTGATTTGTTTGTCTTTGTCGTATTAGCTCTGGCCATGTTTCACATTCTCAATGGTACATAGTTTTGCTGAAGAGAGCTGTGGAAAAGTGTGCATGATCTGAATACGTACTTCCATTAGATCATTGTGTAGTAGTCTGGAAACCCATTTGAATTGTTAATTGTCTCCTTTTTTTAATGTGTTGTGCATGTCATGCATTAAATATCTGGCACAGTTTAACTAACAGATGTGGTTTCTAGGTTGCTCACTCTTTCATTATTTGACTAAGATTAGTTAGAATTATTAATCTTTTTGTAATGCATATGTATTTTTAGCAAAAAAAAAAATATTTCTTATAACTGAATGTACTTTAAATCTGGATTTCTCAACAGTTGCAAAAAAGGTCAGCTTCATTGTGCCCATACAAAGGAACACCATCAGAATTTTCAATATATTCACATGGAAACTGCAATTTCTATTAGGTCTACACAAGAAATAATACATACATATGAATCAGGAAGAGATCTATGCAAATACATCTTTTCCTTCTACAGTTCTGAAGATCTCCCACACAACATTTATCCATATACATCTCTGCATATTATACTACAGAATAGAATACAGGCTCTGTTTTGTAGGAAGATTATTTATTGAAATAGATATTCATAATGTTGTATCTTGGTCTGCACTGGAAAATTACAGAGGGTATTTTGTCACTTTGATATCTAAACGCAAGGTTCATCTCTAGGAAGAGCAGAGGCTATCGCAATGCTTCCTGCAGCAACACAGAGAGTACTGCGGGATAGCAGAGAGGAAGCAAGGCTTTTTACTGTGTGTTACAACCCTGTTTTCCCTCTCAGCTGCCCTTTGGCAGCTGTCTGGACTCCCGCAGCTGTGTGGTCCAGCGCCCCGGCCAGCACTGAAAGAAGTTACAGTGGCCAAGCGTGCTGCCGGGGTGCTCCCCTCAGCCTTTGGGGGATCAGAACAGAAACAATTCTGTATTGCCTCCTTTCAGGAAAGGGCTTGTGTTTAGCTATCTTGGTGAAATATGTTGATTTCACTAACGTTTGCAGGGTGCTTTGATATCCCCCAAAAGCAGGTTGAACAGAGCTATAAAGTATAATCATCATCGTCACCATCATCATTATTTGCCTAGGATTAAGATCTTGTATTAAATGTGTGTAAGTCCTGTTCTTTATGGATAAAATATTGAACTATATATAGTGTCACCTTCATTTTCCTTTACTAACGCTGCACATACTAGGCAGCAGGCTGAATTTTTTTAGCACATGTGCACAGTGCCACCCACTGTTCTACAGAAATCTCTCTCTGCTGTGCACTGTCTCTCTTATGCTCCATTTGTCTGGCGTCTCCATTTCCTCTTCTTTATTTGCTGTACCACAGGTATATGTCACAAAATGGCAATTTATCTCCTGTGAGTGTTCACCTCACTTGAGCTATCAGGCTACTGCTTGTTCATACATCTAAGTCAGTAATAAATGTTGCAGCTATTGTATCCATGCACTGATTCACGAAGGGGCTGTAGACAGTTTGTGGAACAGACTTTTCAAATGGCAGTAGCTGCCTGTGTTCTAAATATATAAAGTCTGTTTAGTTCTCTTTTTTTTTACTGAAATTCCAAATCCTCCCTTCATCTCTGCAGAGAAAGCTGTGAGATGATGAAGAATGTGTCAAGTTTGTGGGAAATAATCAGGTCCACAAGGTATGATCCAAAATTTACTGAAGGCAACGGGAGCTTCTAACCTTGAATCTGCCCCTTTTAGAGGGAGAAATTGCTACACAACTGTACATTTATTCTTTTCTTCCAAACCTCCCTGTGTGCCAAACCAGAGCTATTCAGTGTTCAGCATGCAGACATCCCACCTTGTTACCATGTTTCCCCTTCATCTTAATGTATGAAATCATAAAACATCTCTCTTCTTTGGGCTGGAATGCTGAAGTACACTAATCTACAAATTAATTACTATGTTGAGGACAACTATTGTTTGGTATCACTTGCATCTTCTTTGGACAGTATGAGAAAAATCTACCCATCTTAATGTGCCAAACAAACAGTGATATATTAATCATCTCA
The DNA here is from genome assembly GCF_036417535.1 of Chlamydotis macqueenii. Classification (NCBI taxonomy): domain Eukaryota; kingdom Metazoa; phylum Chordata; class Aves; order Otidiformes; family Otididae; genus Chlamydotis; species Chlamydotis macqueenii. The sequence continues at coordinate 145,544,288 of NC_141557.1, read as the reverse complement.
TCTCTCTCCAGAGCAAGTTTGACAAAAATCAGCAACAAACTACACTATTAAAAAAACCCTAAATTGTTGTCCCACACCTCCCTAAATAGTTAGCTAGGGATTGTCTAGACACACTCTTTAGTTTTCTCATTCCTTGGCTCTCTCACTACAATTTATGTCTGCACAGGGAAATGATTCAGTTAAGGCTCAACCTGCTAAACTGGAGACAAGGCATGAGTAGAAATGAGAAAAGAAAATAAATGACTGCATAATTAATTTCCCTTTTCAAAAGAGTCCTTAGCACCTAATGTTGTGGAAACCTAGAAGAAAACCAATAAGTCTAACAAGACCGTATCACATGTTATGATTTTATAGAAACTATTGCTATGTGCTGTAAACAGAAAATACATAAGTGGAGTTACTTTAAAATATAATCTCAGGTACTGTCTGTACTCTTGTGTGAGAATTTTACCCAAAGCCCTCTATAGCTGCTAAGGAGAATAAAAATACTGCTAAATGAAACTTCAGTAGTACAAAACCTGTGAGGACTAAGGCTAAGGTAGGTACCCATAAACTCCATTAGTCTGAGACTTTTTAACACCGTCAGTGACATGGCATGCCAGTAAGAAGAATGAGGAATTCTGAAGGTTTTACATATTGATAAACAAATAACTGGTAATAAAAGAGTTTGTCTACAGAGTCCTAGGAACAGAGGAATATAGACATAAGAAGGTAGTACACTTGCCTTAGTTTGAAAGCACAGGCACTGAAAAGGAGGGAAATTAACTAACATGTGCCTGGAGACATCCGTAATTAAGGAAAAAAATCTCAGGGAAGCTGAGCACATGAGGCTCTCTGAAGTTTTCTCAGTGTGTATCATTAATCCTTTAAGTAATGGTAGAACTACTTCACTGGTTCTGCCTTAAGAAAGTACATTACTGTCCATAACTATGGTTTTAGTAACAGTAAGCTTGATTATGACTACCAAAATTTAATTTGGTAAGGAAGGAAAATTACTTTTTTACAATCACAGTTTGAAATCCATCTAGACAGGTGTCTGCAAATGCAGATAAGTGCTTAACTGCATTTTCAGAAATACTCCTCACTAAAACCCACTGATTCCAAAAGTCTCATCACTTGCACATATTGTTTTTGCAGAGATGTTGCCATTTGTCATGGTTTTGTTTAGTAGGGGGGGGCCTAAGGTGGCAGCTTCTGTAGGAAACTGCTAGAAGGTGCTCCCCTTTGTTCAGGGGACTTGGCCAGGCCTAGGGCGGACCCACTGCTGGCCAAGGCCGAGCCGATTGGTAGCAGAATGTCTCGTGATGACGCCTCTGCGATAACGTATTTAAGAATGGGAAAACAGAAAAAAAAAAGAGAGAGGAGAGAAGATGTGAAGGAGCTGAGCGGGGGCAGAGGCGCAGAGAGGGAGGCGCAGGCCTCATGGGCCTTGCAGGCCTCACCCTCTGGCCTCTTGCCAGGTGGCCGACTGGGCCCGACTCGGTCCAGCCCGGCTGCAAGAAGTGGAGAGGAGATGAGAAGTGAATGAGATGTAAAAAAGATCCTGAGAGACACCTACCAGCCTGTTGTGAGGAACGGCTGCAGACACCAAGGTCAGTGAAGAAGGAGGGGGAGGAGTAATGCGGCTCCTGGCCAAGATTCCCCTGCAGCCTGTGGTGACGACCATGGTGGAGCAGGTTGTCCCCCTGCAGCCCATGGAGGTCCATGGAGGGGCAGAGATCCACTTGGAGCCCGTGAAGGACCCCGCACCGGGGGAGGTGGATGCCTGAAGGCAGCTGTGGCCCGTGGAGGGCCCGCTGGGACAGCTGTTCTGGAGGGACTGCACCCGTGGAAGAAATGACCCACGCCGGAGCAGTTCCACAAAGGACTGTGGCCCGTGGGAGGGACCCCACGATGGAGCAGGGGAGGAATGTGAGGAGTTCTTCCCCCGACCATGAAGCAGCGGCGTAAAACAACATATGATGAACTGACTGCAACCCCCATTCCCTCTTCCCCCCTGTGCCGCTCAGGAGGGGAAGGTAGTAGAGATAATGTTAAGCTTGGGAAGAGGGAGGGGTGGATGGAGGTTATCTTGTTCTCTGTCTCATTCTCCTGCTGTTTGTAGTAATAAATGAATAGTTTTCCCCAAGTCGAGTCTGTTTTGCCCGTGACGGTAACTTTAAGGATTTCTCCCTGTCCTTATCTCAAACCTCGAGTCGTTTTTCCTTATATTTTCTCTCCCTGTTCTCTCGGAAGGTGGGGGGAGTGAGAGAGAGACTGCGTAGTCTGGTCCGATCGGGGCTGAACTACGACACCATTCTAGGATATAAATTATATGGGACAGACAAATGATATTTACTGGTAACAGTAGTAATCCATAGATCACTTAGAGTCAAAGTAGATAAATGAATTGGCCGTATCAGCTCATAACACAGAATATCTATTACAGGTAATAATATCACTACAGTATCAGTGCCTGACCAAGACAGCATCAAATGCCATGCTATGACATGCTGAGATCAGTCTAAAAAGTTGCAAAACTAGAAGACAAAATATGTGAGATTGCTCAAATACATAATTATGAGACATCATTTCACAGACAATTCTGAGACTACATTTTTAGACACTGTAAATGGAGCAGCTAGGCTGAGAAGACAACAAAAGAGAAGCAATACCATTCCCCAAAAGTTCTAAAGGAAATCAATTCACTGTCATGTGTAACCATGCGCTTAAAACCATCTCAGTATAAAGTGCAGAAAATAGTAAACATGATGATAATTTTTAAAAAGGGCTCTGTGAGCTCCAGACAAGTAAATTTGAAATTGTACCAAGCAAATTCTTAGAAAGTGTAATAAACAGTAGAATAAAAGTGTTGGTACACGGATTAAAATATCTTGAGGAGAAAGCAATACAGCTTTGTAAAGAAAAGCCATACCTTGCAAATCAATTGGAGAAAAGTCTATTTGGTATAATCTTCTACATTCCCCAGAAAGCATTCAACAGGGTTGTTCACCAAAGCCAGTTACAGACGATAAGCTGCTGTAAAGTAAGAGGGAAAGTCCTCAAATATATAAAGATTTGCTTTAAAACTATGAAAAAAAAGTAAGAGAGAAGTAATAAAAAGTTACTTTTTTTTTTTTTCTCAGCAGAAGAATAACAACAGGATCCCCCAGATAGCTGTACAAAGGTTTGTACTATTCAGCATGCTCAAAAATTATCTGGAAAATGGAACAAACGGCTAAGTGATACAGTTTTCTAATGCCACTAAGTTATTTGGAGCTCTAACAGCAACAGTCCAGTGGGTGAGGCTGGCAAAAAGAAACACCTCATCTTAGTAAGCAATAGCACATGAAAATCAGTCTAGATAAAATCAACTAATACACATAGAGAAAAACAGTCTTACCTTTCCATTTTCATTATAGAATTCTGAACTACGCAAGAAAAAGATCCTGGTGTTTTACCAGCACTTACGAAAACTTGAGTTCAGTAGAGGGCAAAAATCACATAGAATGTTAAAAAAGTGTAAAAATACAAATAGAAAATAAAATAGAACAGATAATTGACCTGGAGAACTGCAGGCCAGTCAGTCTCGCCTCTGTGCCTGGCAAGGTCGTGGAGCAGATCCTCCTGGAAACCATGCCAAGGCACATGGAAAATAAGGAGGTGATTGGTGACAGGGAAAATAACTAAGGGCAAATCACACATTTGATGCCCTTCTATGATGGGGTTACAGCATTGGTGGATACGGGAAGAGCAATTGACATCATCTACCTGGACTTGTGCAAAGCATTTGACACTCTCCCAATGTGACATCCTTGTCTCCAAACTGGAGAGACATGGATTTGATGGACAAACTATTCGGTGGATAAGGAATTGGCTGGACGGCCACACTCAAAGAGTTGTGGTCAATGGCTCGATGTCTGGGCGGAGACCAGTGACCAGTGGCGTTCCTCAGGGGTCAGTATTAGGACCAGCCTTGTTTAACATCTTTGTCGGTGACATGGACAGTGGGATAGAGTGCACTCTCAGCAAGTTTGCTAATGATACCAATCTGTGTGGTACGGTCAACACGCTTGTGGGAAGGCATCCCATCCAGAGGGACCTTGACAGGCTGGAGAAGTGTACTCGTGCAAATCTCATGAAGTTCAGCCAGGCCAAATGCAAGGTCCTGCACATGGGTTGGGGCAATCTCGAGCACAAATACAGGCTGGGCAGGAAATGGATTGAGAGCAGCCGTGAGGAGGACTTGGAAGTGCTGGCTGATGAGAAGCTCAACATGAGCCAGAAATTTGCGCTTGCTGCCCAGAAAGCCAACTGTGTCCTGGGCTGCATCCAAAGCAGCGTGGCCAGCAGGTCAAGGGAGGTGATTCTCCCCCTCTACTCTACCCTCGTGAGACCCCACCTGGAGTACTGTGTCCAGTTCTGGAGCCCCCAACATAAGAAGGACATGGACCAGTCGGAGTGAGTCCAGAGGAGGGCCACGAAGATAATAAAAGGGCTGGAGCACCTCTGCTATGAGGACAGGCTGAGAGAGTTGGGGCTGTTCAGCCTGCAGAAGAGGAGGCTCCAGGGAGACCATATAGCAGTCTTCCAGTACCTGAAGGGAGCTCAAAAGAAAGATGAGGAGAAACTCTTTAGCAGGGCCTGTTGTCATAGGACAAGGGGTAATGATTTTAAAATAAAGGGAGGTAGATTCAGACTGGACAACAATTTTACACTGAGGGTGGTAGAACACTGAAATAGGTTGCCCAGAGAGGTGGTTGATGCTCCATCCCTGGAAACATTCAAGGCCAGGTTGGACAGGGCTCTGAGCAACCTGATCTGGTTGGGGATCTAGTTGGATTCCCTGCTCCTTGCAGAGGGAATTGGACTAGATGACCTTCAAGGGTCCTTTCCAACCCTAACTATTCTGTGATTCTATGATTCTATTATAAATTCAAGGTGCATCCACAACATTACTTTCTTGTGCTGTTTTGTTCCTTCCTCACTCTTCACTTCATAATGAATAGAACAATTATAGAAGGTTGAAAAGGACAATGAAGGATAGAAAACAAGGTGCTCAACTGCTCCTGCAGGTGCTTTAATCCAAACTCTAGCTTCTTAAAATTCCTAGTCAAAGAGTGTCAATTAATAGAGGTGCTTAAGGTTTACAGATGCCTAAGTTTCAACCTTTAAAGGCTCCCTGAGTACCAACAAATCCGCTCTTGGGCTTTCCAGAACTACCTAATGGTACTATGCTAAGCAAGCCAAGGTATGAACACTCCTTATCTCCACCATGAGCCATAATCATAAACGTTGCACACAGTCCAAATACTATGAGCACTTGGAAAGCACATGCACCAGTCAAGCTCCTGAATCAAATGAGAAGAAAAGGGCATAGTTTCCATACATTCTGCCACTGGACTCCAATTTCAACAGGCCATGGAGAGATATGAATGTTCATCAGTTATGTCTCAGAGGAATTAATGTGTTTCAGTCCCTCTCAATGAACTTACTCTATTCTCCCAAAATAACTATACCTAAGAATAAGAGTAACATAGCTCCAAATATCAAGCTGAGGCCTTCCGCTCAGCACCACAGTTCCTAAGCCTTCCCCTGTATCTGTCCTATGAAGGTGGCGGTAAGCCTCTAAATGACTCAGAAAATTGTCTACAAATCACATAATGTAACAGCAGATGGCACTATCATGTCAAAACTCATACAACCATCTCATGTTCATATTTAATCAGGTTTTATTCATAGATAATGGAATGGAAAAGTAAGTGACGTGCAAATTTACACAGAATAATTAAATATGATTTGCTAAATATTCTTCAACTCTGATTAACCATTTGAGTCTTGCAAGGTTCTAATCCTGGATTTGAAATATTACATTTGCCAATACACTTGCACTGATTCCTTTTGCTCTGTTCAGCCATCACAGCAGTTCTACATTCCCAGCAGAAATAAACTGAAGCATACATAATTATTTCTTCTAAAACTGCTCAATATCACATAGCTAATAAGAACAATAAACCTGAAATTTCCTCTCCTTTCACACATAGTACTATCTATGAAAGCTGTAATTACAAAGCAAAAATAGCTTTTACTACATCTTATAAGCAACAGCTTTTAAGGATTTACCAGATGGCTGGAAATAATCAGGCACCTCTTGAATGAGGAGCAGGAGCAGGAGCATTCTGGCTATTTTGAAGCACTAATAGCTACAGCCATAACAGTTCGTATGTAGAAGTGCCAGCTATAACCACCTCTCGTAAAGGCTGCAAAACACATGCTCCTTTTTTTAAGTCTGTGAGATACTTTTGAGTGCTTCTAACCTTTACATTTGTAATGCAAGCTGATACGTGTTTTTCAAGCCCCTTATTCCCACACTGAGGCCAAATTTTTGAAGTACAAACACTTTACAAGTCACTGGGCCGTGCAATGGATAACTAACTACAGGTCATGACTAGAGTTATGTCGCAAGGATCACACTACAAATGATCCAGCACAATCCACAGCAGCACATCCGAGTGTAGCGCATGGCGGGGGAAACACTGGAAAAGACTAACTGAAATATTTGAACCTGGTAATTCAAAAATGTATTCGTATTTATAAATTAAAAGCCAAGTTCGTGACTTATCTTGGCTTTTTGGTATAACACCTTAGAGTATGCAAATATGACTATTAGTCAATTATCTTACACCATAAATTGTGAGCAGCCCAAGAGCTCTCCTACACAGCACAGGCTGCAAGTCGAGATCTCCCCTTGAGGAGGGATGCCTCTCAAGGTTACTTCTAGAGGTTGAGAGATTTCTTGCTGCAACAGAGCCTCAGTGAGTGACTAATAGCATGCTAAACTTTGAAATCTTACCTAAGTGATATAATGGATTGATTGGGCACGTATAATCCTTTAGACTGTTGGTCAAGCCTGGGACTAGGATTAGATCCAGCCGCACCTAGACTCCTCTCTGAGAAGGAGTTCAGAAAACAAGGGGGTCCTTTCCGAATCTCATGACTCAATGGGAGAGTCTCCCTGACAGTTTTGTCTGACCCTGCTCTCTACACAGTAAATAAAGAGGTATACCTTGCCATGTCATCTTATTAAATTACTGTCACATTTACCATTTACTATCGAACTTTGCTAAACCACTCTTTTATATTAAAAAAAATCTATTGTTGCTTCTCTCTTACAAAAGAAGTGCATCACTCCTGTCATAGTTTAGCCTCAGTTGCAGTCATACTACGTAGTCTCTCTCTCACTCCCCCCACCCTCCAAGAGAATAGGGAGAGATAATATAAGAAAAAGGCGCGAGGTTTGAGATAAGGACAGGGAGATATTCTTAAAGTTACTGTTATGGGCAAAACAGACTCGACTTGGGGAAAACTATTTGCTCATTATAAAACCAAAGCAGGAGAATGAGACAGGGAACAAGATAACCTCCCCCCATCCCTCCCTCTTCCCAAGCTTAACATTATCTCTACTACCTTCCCCTCCTGAGCGGCACAGGGGGGAAGAGGGAATGGGGGTTATGGTCAGTCCACCACACATCGCTTTATGCTGCTGCTTCATTGTTGGGGGAAGAACTCCTCACATTCCTGCTCTGCTCCTTCGTAGGGTCCCTCCCACGGGCCACAGTCCTTCGTGAAACTGATCTGGCGTGGGTCATCTCTTCCACGGGGTGCAGTCCCTCCAGAACAGCTGTCCCAGCGGGCCCTCCACGGGCCACAGCCTCCTTCAGGCCTCCACCTGCTCCGGCGTGGGGTCCTCCACGGGCTGCAGGTGGATCTCTGCCCCTCCGTGGGCTGCAGGGGGACAACCTGCTCCACCATGGTCATCACCACAGGCTGCAGGGGAATCTTGGCCAGGAGCCACATTACTCCTCCCCCTCCTTCTTCACTGACCTTGGTGTCTGCAGCTGTTCCTCTCACAAGAAAAATTCTTCACAACAGGCTGGTAGATGCTGCTCAGGATCTTTTTACATCTCATTCACATCTCATCTCCTCTCCACTTCTTGAAGCCAGGTCAGGAAGAGTTGGGCCCAGTCGGCCGGCCAGCGGGAGGCCAGAGGGTGAGGCCTGCAAGGCCCACAAGGCTCGTGCCTCCCCCTCTCTGCCCCTGCTCAACTCCTTCACATCTTGTCTTCTCTTTTTTTTTTTCTGTATTCCCCTTCTTAATTACATTATCACAGAGGCATTGTCACGGAACATTCTGCTACCAATTGGCTTGGCCTTGACCAGCAGCGGATCCACCCTAGTCCACTAAACAAAGGGGAGCAACTTCTAGCAGCTTCTTCCAAAAGCTACCACCGCAGCCCCTCTTCACTAAACAAAACCAGAAAAACTCCCTTCCACGACACAGGGGGATTGGACCAGATGACCTGCAGAGGTCTCTTCCAACCTCAGTCATCCTGTGATTCTGTCATTCTAAGTCTTGCCTAATCAATATTTGTTAAATTAAATGAACAGAAACTAGTGGCCTGCTTATGAACAACAGGTAGACTTTCGTGCCTTTTTTAAATAGTTCAATTAGATTAATTTCCCTAGGCTCTCTCTGTAGTTAATGTGTTATGCCTCCTCGCTGTATACAATAAAAAATCTAGAGAGATGCTGTTCAAGCCAGCTGTGAGTGTGCAAGGACATGACATAGAATTTCTTAGCAATTGCCTCCATTTCAGGGCTGTTCAGCAAGCAGTTCACAAGAGCAATATGTCCTTGCTGGACCTCCCAGGGGATGGCCAAATTTCACCTATGCTGCTGAGATCTGTAGCCCACATCTGTAGACTTTTGTTCTTCATCTTCTTTTAGTGATGGTCAACTCTCTTTCTAATGCTGTCAAAATTTGTTTTGTACCAAACCTCCTCTCAGAAGTAGTAAGTAAAGGACTACATAGAAAACCCAGGAAAATAAGCCTTCTAACCTAAGTACTTAAGTCTGTAAAGCTAAGTCTCTTAAAAGCCACTTCATGTGGTTTCAGGAGTTCAATGATTAGGATATATTCTAAGCTATCCTGAGGCCATACAAGATTAGATCAAAGTTTTTTTTTAAAAAAAAAAAAATAATTGTTCAATTTAAATTTAAGCTAAACTAAATTCAAGCCCCAAGTTCATGCTGTTCTGAATTCTTCAAAAGGCATATGAACTGCTTGGGTGGAACAGGAGAAACAATTATTTGCTATCAGCAATACTTTTCCTTCAAGTATTAGCAAGCCATGTTCCCAGATGCATAAAAGCAATGCCTCAAGCCAAATAAGCTTATTCTAATTTATTCCAACTTGTTCCAATTTATTCCAACAAAGAATCTGGCCCAGTACCTTTCAACTTGCTCATACTACTTTGTCTCCCAATTATATTTCAGTGCACTAAGTACAGCATAGCTACCTAGTTAGGTGTTGCATTTAACATGTTAGTATATTTTTCTCTTCAATAAATTTGGAAAACACAGGAATATTCTTTCTCTGTTCTATACTCCAAAACTTGTACTGCTGTGATGCTCCTTGTAGTCTGAATCATACCATAACACCAAAACTGTTGAGGGTTATAACTAATCTTGTAATATGTGAGAGCAAGCCATTAAGCCTATTTCTGATTTCACTTCTACCAGTATGTTTTACACACCGATTCAGTTAAATCAAGAGTCACTGAGGTCTTTAGGAGGAGAAGCAGAAAATATAGGCCAGAAAAAAAAAAAGCATTTGCTTGTAACTTCTGGTGTGCTGTATTTTAAGAATTCATTAATCATTCACTAGGTGGGGCTGATAGCTCACAATCAAGGAAAAAGACTGAAAACAGCTGGAAAGTAATTGCTTCAGTAGAAGTAAGGCTTTCTTTTCAAGGAAAAATCTTTGGGTATGGTAAAATTAATAATTAGCCTTAGATGAAGGTATTCTGAGATTTGACTTTCTATATTTGAAATTTTACTCATTTAACTATATTGGAATTCTTTTAACATGAACATTTTTGGCTTAACTCACTTTTTTAGGTGCAGGTGTCTACTGCCATTTTATATTTGTAAGGGTACCTGAGATATCTGCTTAGGACTAACAGATGTGATGCAAAACCTATGAAAGATCCATTCTTCCCCAAGGAAGCAAGTGGAGGCCAAGAAGCAGAAGCGTGCTTGTACATGTAAGGTGGTATGAGATACACACAGGTAAGTAACATTATGGCAAGAAACAGCTAAGCTGAATACGACTTTACAGGTGAAAAAAAAAAACACAACAGGGAAAAATGATTTAGAATTATCCTTCTCCAGCCTATCCAGACCATAAGCCCTCATCTGGACAATTTGAAAGCTGATTTGCAAAACAAGGAGGAAGACTCTTTTTTAAAAGTCATAGACAACATCATAAGCAAAGATGAGAGATAAAATTTGCTGTAAACTTTCCAGAAAAATGCTTTGTCTTAGAGTTAGCTAATGATGTCCAGTCTAGAGACTCCAGCCTGGCAGCTAGGATTTAGATGTATATCCCAGTTGGAGCCATGAAAAGGGAATGATTGTGGAGCAAATAAGTAGCAGAGGTTTTCCTCAAGCTAAAGAGTCTATCCCAGAGCAGCTTAAAGGGGCTGGCAGTCATATTGTGTTGCTGAAGCAGCTCAAAACAATCAGCTCTGGTGAATAAATGGAGCCCTGAGTCACCAAGGTTTCGGAAGTCATTAAAATGGCAGCAAGAAAGGGGCAGGAAGAAGTTGATTCATACAGTTCAGTACAGTTATTCAACCTGATGATCTCAGGACAAAAATTTGGGAAGGCTAGGTAAGGCAAGGCAAGGCAAGGCAAGAAGAGGAAAACTGACATAGGGAAGGGGGCACAAAACTGTCCTATAGGGTGCAGCAACTGGCTAGTTTAAATTTTTCATGCAGAAGGGGATTCAAGTAAAAATAAAAACTAAACCTGAACGAATTCCAGAAGACAATACCTATTCCACAAATCACAGAAATCTAGTTAAAACTGATGAAGTGGATCAGAAGAATTTTGTTAGTCACATGAGTAGAATTTAAAGCAAATGAAATTTAGGTAGATAACTGAGATAGTGCTTTGTGGCAAGAAACAATGAGGTACAGAGAAGGACCGTTCATAATATCTATGAATTCACAAAGAATTCATAGCTCGGTAGCCTTTGCTCAATATTTCTGCCATTCAATTTTAACATATTTTTACTCATTAACAAAAAACTATTCATATTATTACTCCTAATTATTACGTAAACACTAATTCAATTAAAATACATATATTTAATCATGCTTTCAAAGACAAATCAAAAAGCATTATTTTACAGAATCACATCCCAATTATTCATCAAGCACACAATCTCTTTGATTAGGATTATTATATATATACAGTTTGAGTTAAAGGCTTCTCTCTGAAATAACTGAGATTATTTGTATGTTAAAGTTATGCATTTTTTTCTTGATGAGAAATTTTACAGCATTCTTAGATGGCCATCCTTTTGTCAGGAATTTTTCCACTGAGTCAGAAGTTAAGAGCTATTAAGGGTAGCAGCATGATTAAAGCAAATGGAAATCAAACTAGAGTGGAAAGGAAAGAAATTACGGAGACAAAGCAGTAGTATAGGAAAGAGAAGGCAACAACATGGCCACAAGTCTTTCAGGCTTTTTACCTCTCCATTTAGGCAAAACCTCAGTACAGCGTAAACAGGGTTACTGAAGAGCAGATTTAGATATCACAATAGATTATCATTTCTTTCTGGATTCTAATTCCCTTTCAGATATCAACATGACTGAAGTCTTTTATGATTACTCATGGTTATTTACGGACATTTATAGTTATCACTGCTATAATATACATTATTACTAATGGTTTGTATTACAGTAGTGTCTAGAGGCAAGTTGAGGATGTGGTTTCACTTTCAATGCTCTAAATATCAACATTAGTTCAAGACACAGTGTTCTGGTTTTGTTTGGTGAGGGGGGGCCTAAGGTGGTAGCTTCTGTAGGAAACTGCTAGAAGTCGCTCCCCTTTGTTCAGGGGACTCGGCCAGGCCTAGGGCGGACCCGCTGCTGGCCAAGGCCAAGCCAATTGGTAGCAGAATGTCCCGTGATAACGCCTCTGCGATAACATATTTAAGAAGGGGAAAACAGAAAAAAAAGAAAGGAGAAGAAGATGTGAAGCAGCGGAGCGGGGGCAGAGAGGGGGAGGTGCAAGCCTTGTGGGCCTTGCAGGCCTCACCCTCTGGCCTCCCGCCGGGCAGCCGACTGGGCCCAACTTGGCCCGGCCTGGCTGCAAGAAGTGGAGAGGAGATGAGAAGTGAGTAAGATGTAAAAAGATCCTGAGAGGCGTCTGCCTGCCTGTTGTGAGGAACGGCTGCAGATGCCAAGGTCAGTGAAGAAGGAGAGGGAGAAGTAATGCGGCTCCTGGCCAAGATTCCCCTGCAGCCTGTGGTGAAGACCATGGTGGAGCAGGTTGTCCCCCTGCAGCCCATGGAGGTCCACGGAGGGGCAGAGATCCACCTGCAGCCCATGGAGGACCTCACACCAGAGGAGGTGGAGGCCTGAAGGAGGCTGTGGCCCATGGAGGGCCCGCTGGGACAACTGTTCTGGAGGGACTGCACCCCGTGGAAGAGATGACCCACGCCAGATCAGTTTCATGAAGGACTGTGGCCCGTGGGAGGGACTCTACGAAGGAGCAGAGCAGGAATGTGAGGAGTTCTTCCCCCAACAATGAAGCAGCAGCATAAAGCGATGTGTGGTGGACTGACCATAACCCCCATTCCCTCTTCCCCCCTGTGCCGCTCAGGAGGGGAAGGTAGTAGAGATAATGTTAAGCTTGGGAAGAGGGAGGGGTGGGGGGAGGTTATCTTGTTCCCTGTCTCATTCTCCTGCTAGTTTTAGAAATAAATGAATAGTTTTCCCCAAGTCAAGTCTGTTGTGCCCATAACGGTAACTTTAAGGTTTTCTCTCCATCCTTATCTCAAACCTTGAGCCATTTTCCTTATATCATCTCCCCCTATTCTCTTGGAGGGTGGGGGAAGCGAGAGAGAGAGAGACTGCGTAGTCTGGTCCCAGTCGGGGCTGAACTACAACACACAGAAAAGAAGGATCAAGGGAAGGAGAGAGAATTTCCTCTCTACAGGACTGACAAGAGGATGAGCTCAGACAATCAATGTCTGGACCCTGTCCAAAGTCTTTTGAAATCAAAAGAAAATAACTCATTGACTTAAATGGGCATGTAACCAGGCTTTATGTATACAATCATCAGATAGAGATCTTGAAAATTTAGAAATGTATTTTAAATGCATTATAAACATACAAGATATGGTTAATAAGTTTCAAATCAAGATAAACCTTCTTTTCTATTAAATCATTCCCTTCCACTTTCACCTCCACAAAGATCCTCTAATACTCCACAGACTTTAGAACTCTAAAAGTCAAAATCAAGTAAAGAATTAGTCAGGATTGCAAAATTCCTTCTGAAACTGTTTGTGGAACCCAAAACCTGAGCATTTATCCATTTAGGACTGTTGGCTGTGAATTCATTGTTAGCACTATCCTGGAGTCTGATAGATTAAAAATTCTCTCTTATTTGTAAATATTACATGTTTGATCTAAGCTATACCAAATCTCATGCAGCCTGAAGAAAGGAGTTAAATTGATCAGCACACGCATCACCACTCCTAAGAAATTCTGACTGACAACAATGGAAGATTTACAAAAATTGGAGACATTAAATAGATTTTTTCTGACAGGCTCATATCCATAAACATACACCTACTGACATCTATAAAGACACTGCTTACTGGAGTTTCAGTAAGTGAATAACAAAGATATTGACACTGAAGCAACTGTAATTGGAATACTGTATATTAGTGGAATCAATACTAACACATCAAGTTTTGTAGAGTTGATTGCTTTCATACATTTGCTTACATGCCATTATTTCCTCTTGCTGCATGCATTCAACCAAATCAAGAAAAAGTTACTAATTCTGTGTGGGAATAATCCGTGAGATTATTTATTCCTCACAATAAAGTCTATGATTTTTTTTAGCCATTGAACCAAAATTATCATGATTTCTTACTACTGTTCAGATGTAATAAGATGTGATGAGATTATGTAGAATCCAGTCTTCTCTTACCAAAAAAAAAAAAAAAAAAAAGTAATGAAATAGCATTAGTCCCTATGTCCACAGTCAGGTACGCATGCCGCAGTGTATGAAACAAGGGAACTGTTCCACTGAGCGTTCAAGTCACATTGTTGATATAGTTGAAAACCTTGGAAAATGTATTATGCAAATATTTACTATTTATGCAAATGTGACAGGCTGAAATTGAGGAAAATGACTGTTTCTATCCACAGAAGTTTTCTCAGAGTTCCATTCCCAAAATTCTCCAGAGGACAGGGACCTCTTCCCCGGTACAAATAAACTCTAGTGCATAAGCTAAGAAGTCAACAAACACACTTTCCCTTCTATGCACCCAGAAGCAGTGATGAATGTCTCCCCCAAGAAGTTCAGCACTTTATCACGCAGTCCTGTATGATCCAGGTCCCTCTAAACATTCAGTCACTTGGAAGAATGAGGTGTCCTGGGCCAGTACAGCTTAATTGCAGACAGCAGTAATTAACTGTCACCATTTAATCGTAATGGTACTTCCCTATTTCACAGTGATGTTGTGAGGATTAATCAAATATCACACTTCTAAAATTATTTGTGAGATCCAGAACAAATAATGTAATTTTGAAAATACAAAGCATTTTCATAGTTATCAAAATAAGTGTGTGATACACTGGTAATACATGCTTATGTTGGTAGGCAAGAACTAAGATCTATACTGATTTAAGTAGTAAAGAATTATTTAGTTTTTACAAAAACATTAAAAAATAATTTTAAAAAAAGTAAAAAACACTAGAGTCAGATTCATCTGGGAAACCATAGACATCTACAGTGCTGATACCTTATCTCAGCTTTTGTCTAGCCTTCCCTTGCCATCAGGCGAGACAAATGGACCTCTGTAAGGTGTGATTTATCCCATCCTAAAGCAGAGGTGTATAATACAAATAATGAATTGCTTTTTTGAAACTCTTATTTCTCTTCTTTGACTGAGGAGGGTAAAGGTGACTGGTGGGAAAATGAAACCTGTTTTTCATAGGCAGACTATTGGTCTGTTGTGCAGTCAATCACTTACACAGGAAGTCAATTTACAAATAATAGCTACTTAAGAACCACAATTCCTCTTACAAAATTAATTATTCTTGCTACAGGATATATGTGAGGTTAACCTATATACCCAAATTAACTTTATAAACTTAAAGGCTCTTAAGCTACTTTGAATGAATGAAAAGATGATGAACAGTTACCTTACATACTATGCCAAATGCAGGTTTTTTGCATTACTAATCAAAGACAATTATTTAATACATAAAATGTAAACTGCAGGACTGAGAGGCAAAGAAACCCCACTTAAAGTCAGTAGAGGATGGCAGCAGAGATGAAGTTGTCTGAACACATTTCTCTTTTGCACTGCATGAAATTATCTAAATTTATTTCCATGATGATGTTTTTTTCTATGTGAAGACATGTCTGTTCTGGTTCTCCTCTTTGTTATTGGATGCTCAGTTATGGATGGTGTTGGATGTGTGTTCAGTGCTGTAGATAGAATTGCTAGGAACGTAGATAGATGAATGAGATCTTTTTCTTTTAGTGCAGATACAGAAGTTATTACAATAAACAAGTTTTACAAATGCCTCAATATTTTAAAGTTGCCAGAGGTAACTGCAATGTTGATATTTTGCTGTTGTTAAACAAATTCTTAACAAATAATGATTACTTTTGCCTAAAATAATTATCTTCCATACTAACTATGGCTCAGAGATTGCTACTGGTTTATATGTATAAGTAATATGTTTAACAGGCTGGAGTGGATCTTATCTCTTTTAAAGAATATATTCTTCTTGTTGGCTGTTACACTTTCTATCCTTTTATAAGTTTGAAAAATAAAGGCAAAATTAAAGCTTACCAAAAAAAAAAAAAAAAGGTAATTTTGTTATTCAGTATGCTACCAGAAGATCATGATGTGTTGCATAATAACACAATGAACATTCACAGATTGAGGAGTCAATTTCTTTGAAGGATATGGACTTTATTGCCTGAGAGATGTTTCAAGATTAAAAGAGCATTGTCTTCCATCTCTGATAAGATGTGCTATTAAGAAAATAACTGATAACAGAAATTCCTCAAAGAGCCTTCACTTTTGAGAATTGTCAAATATTCCTCACTTAAAAGTGAAGGGTCAACCACATATTCCATGTAAACATTAAAAGTTCTGTTTGTTTTCTTTTATATACTTTACTATGGTATTGTAATATATTTTAATAATATTTTACTATCTGTTATTTATTTACTATATTAAAAAATTAGATATAGAATGGTTGAGATTGGAAGGGATCTCTGGAGGATATCTTTTCCAGCTGCCCTGCTCAAGCAGAGACAATTGCCCAGGACTGTGTCTATATGGTTTTTTAGCATCTCCAAGGAGAGAGACTCCGTAATCTCCATAGGGAACCTATTCCAGTGCTCAGTCTGCCTCACAGTTAAAAAAGTTTTTTCTGATGTTCAGACAGAACCTCGGGTGTTTCAGTTTGTGCCCATTGCCCCTGGTTCTGTTACTGGGCACCTCTGGGTTGGGTACTGCTCAATATCTTTATTAATGACATAGTGGGATTGAGTGAACACTCAGCAAGTTTTCAGATGACACCAAACAGTGTGGTGTGGATGACACACTGGAGGGAAGGGATGCCATCCAGAGGGACTTTGACAGGCTGGAGAGGTGGGCCCATGCAAACCTCATGAAGTTCAACAAGGCAAAGTGCAAGATCCTGTACAGGGCAGTCTCCAGTATCAGTATAGACTAGAGGATGAATGGATTAAGAGCAGCCCAGTAGAGAAGATCTTGGGGACACTGGTGCATGAAAAAATAGGTAAGAGCTGGTGATGTGCACTTGCAGCCCAGAAAGTCAATCATATCCTGGGCTACATCAAAAGAAGCGTGGCTAGCATGTTGAGGGAGGTAATTCTCCCATTCTGCTTCACTCTGCTAAGACCCCACCTAGAATACTGCATCGAACTGGGAGTCCCCAACGTAAGAAGAACATGGACCAGTTGGAGAGGGTCCAGAGGAGGGCCATGAAAATGACCAGAGGGCTGGAGTACCTTTCCTGTAAAGACAGGCTGAAAGAGTTGGGGCTGCTCAGCCTAGAGAAGAAAAGACTTCAGGGAGACTTACTGTAACCTTGCAATACTTAAAGAGGGCTTATAAGAAAGAAAGACAGAGAACTTTTACCAGGGCTTGTAGCAGTAGAACAAGAGGTGACAGTTTTTAAACAAAGGAAGACAGATTTAGCTTAGACAGAAGGAAAGAATTATTTATGATAAGGGTTGCCCAGATAAGTTGAGGATGTCCCATCACTGGAAGTGTTAAGGTCAGGTTGGATGGGGCTTTGAGTGACTCTTCCCTGCCCATGGCAGGAGAGTTGCACTAGATGATCTTTAAAGGTTCCTTTCAATATAAAGACAATATAATAAGGGAAGGGGAAAAAAAAAAAAAAAAAGAAAAAAAACAAAACAGAACAAAACAAGTGATACAAGCACAATCACTCACCACCTCTCACCAGTAGACAGATGCCCAGCCAGTCTCTGAGCAACGGCTACATTCAAAAGACTTCCTCCCCCTCAGTTTTACCACTAAGCACAACATCGTACGGTATGGAGTATCACAGTTTGGCTCAGTAGTCCCATCTGGGTCCTGCGCCAGCCTCTTTTCCACCCTCAGCCTACTCCTTGGGGTTCAGAGTGGGAAACAGAGGTCTTGACTCTGTGTAAGCACTGTCCAGCATTAGCTAAAACATTGGTGTGTTGTCAACACCATTTTGATCACAAATGTAAAACACAGCACCACATGGGCTGCTTTGAAGAAAATTAACTCTATCCCAGCCAGACCCACTACACTTTTCTTAACTTACAAACAAACGGCACATCTTGAGAAAACATGTTGTGTTGTTAACATGAATGATGCCAAGTTGTATCTGGGAATGTAACAATGGTCCATGGAGAACAGCAGTGAGCACTGATGTTGGTTTGAAATTCCTGAGGGACCTAGAAGTTGATCCAGACAGATTCTTCAGCTGTTGACTAGAGACTGGAAACCTAGAGTGCACTAAGTTAAGCACTTGCAACTCAGTTTAGATACAGCTAAAGAAATAACTCAGGTAATAAGGTGTGAGTACTCTTGAAGAAAAGCAAAAGTTTGTGTGGTAAATTAGCACAGGAGAAACTAGTGAAGAAACATAAACACTAAAAAGTAGTCATCGGAATGGACCACAGGAAAGAATGAATACAAAATGGATTTAAAAGCTGCAAAGTTTACCTGGATTGCTAGCAGAAAGGAACTGACATTTGTCAAATTAGAAGATTTCATCTGAAGGATAAGTAATTTCAAGTTTACTTAAGGAGAAGACCAAAAGCTTTGCTAGTTGGCTGATTGAGCAGTGAGCTTAGCTGCTGAATAAAACAAGTAATCTTGGGCAGGAACAATAGCAGGAACAGCACATGGATTGTTGCATGTATTTAATGTCCAAAACTTTAGTCTCTTTTGGTGAGGGCTGAAAATGTTTTTCTGGCAATACGGATTTAAATCTCAGATTGATTTATTTAAATCTCATTGTGTGCTGAATGACTTCACTGTCTTTGGTCTATTTTAAAATTTATTTTGAACAAGTCATTATTTTGTATACTAAGTCATTGGAGCTTTCCTTCAGAGTAACAAACCATGTCTCTATTTAAAGAGAAGTGTTCTTCTCTTGACATCTGTATGTAATTTTCCTTGGCATTGCTGGGTTGCACCTGCTCAGTGACAGGAGATCAGAGTAACAGCTCCTAAAAAATGCATTAGGTAGGTCAACAGCCAGGTCTGGTTGCATATCTTTTATTCATCTCTGAGAACTTTGGGGCATTCGGCATAATGCAGCTAAAATTAAAATTTGAAAATTCTTATTAATCCCCTTCGTCAATCTAACAAAATCAAAAGCAGTGTTCAGCTTATCATTACACGCACTGTTTACTAAGCTCAGTTTTATATATTAAAGCCCATTTCCAATACAATTTCAGCAGAAAATATCAGCAACTTGCTTTCCTATGCAGTCAGTGGATGTAAAGTTAGCCCTTACTTTGAAAATAAAACTGCTCATATGTGTAGGTTGCTCTACAGAACTACCTCCCCAGCTACTCTTTTTTTACTCCCTACCACATTGTAAAAGTCAAGAAAATAAATAGGGTCTGAAAGTGGGTAGTGTTCAAAGATACTGAAAACAGCTTTCTTAACATAGCGCTGATTCCATACTCTCTTAAACGGTTTTCACACACTGCGGACCAAACTGTGTGTCTTCTGTTCTGTCTGTTCTATGCAGCTATCTCAAAGAAAGTGAGATCTGGCTGGTTTCAGCTGGGCCATTTCCACAAGAAAAGCAGAATATCCCTGGAGGGAATAAAGCTGATCTAATAAGCTCTTATTTCACTTGCCAAAGGAAACAGTAGAGAGAATTTCTAGGTTTCATCTTTTCTCACCTGTTGAGGTTACAGCAGCTCCCAGACTATATGAAAGAAGGACAAGCTTCAGATAACTAGATTGTAAAGGAACCACAACTGCTCCCAAAGAGCACTGCTTCACTTTAACCAAAGGGGAAGACTCAGCAGAGGATCTAGCCAGTACCACTATCATTTTTAGGAAGTGACTCTTGATCTGTGTTAAGGGAATTGAGTTTATGATACAGATTATGTCTAGTGTTGAATGCCATGGAGCTCAGGGCTTAATGGCTTGCACCTCGTCCAAAATTTGCAACAGGCAAATACTGTAACTGCTGACATCCATTAATTTTAACCTTTGATATTAAGTATTACGCATAAAGCTTGGATCCATATAAAAAAAAAATTACAGATATATCACTGAAAATGACCACTTCCATAGAAACTATTGTATGGCACATATCAGCAAAATCATGAGCAGTGCTGACAACATGAGCCATTATTCAGCAGTCACAACAAGAGAACGAAGGAAGGTTTAACAGAACTGTAGTGTATCTTTCACCCTTTGTGCAGGTAAATTGTGAAGAACCTTGCACAAAATGTTATTGACTTCAAAAGAGAAACAAGTTCAAACATTAATTTGCAGCACCATGGAAGGTTATGAAACATGTTAGGCTCCATGCAGCCTCTGGCTTTTCAAGTCCTTGTGCTGCTGGAAACTATTAACATTCCTGGAGAAAGTTTTCCCTAGATATATCTCACCTATTGTATTATTTTCCTAACCTTTTCCCTCTCTTGTACCACATAAGGTCTAGGAAAGCCACTCTGATTTTATTTTCCAAATGCAGATTAATATATGAGATCCAAATACTTTAAAAATTTGGAAATATAATGTGTCAGAAATTCCAGTAGCTTACAATCAGATCAAGGTTATTTGAAAAGATAAGGACAAATTTTGGGACCTGCACATCCTGGCTTTTTCCTATGTATCACAATATTCCAGCTGGGAAAAGTGACGACACAATTGGCATAAAATCATAGCTTTCAACATGAGGAATATTGAAGACCAGGAAAATATATTATAAAAGATGTTGTTGTAACAGCTGGCTTTCTGTTGAAGCAAATTTTTCAACTCCCACAACAGACACACTGGGTTGCAACTCATATTTCAGCATTCCAGCAAAAAAAAATTCTGTATGGTCTCTTGAAATAATGAAATTGTTTTTCATTCAGTCAATGGTATCATACCAGGGAAATATCAGTTGAAGCACTGGTAAAGATAATAGAAGTTCAGACAGATGTCACTACCATTCAGTTGTTGCAGATATTCCTGACGCAACAAAGCAGTACTGTATAACCTCTTCAGTCTGAACCACATTTCCGAACCATGTAGACATGGTTCTACCCAACGTTACAAATTCCGTGAGCCAAAATGCCTTGGAAATGTCCGTGCCTCACTTCAGCAGCAGCACTTCACTGGCAGAGTGAGTAAGACCAAATGACTCTCTCTTTGTACTGTTATATTATTTTTTGCTGCTACTCCGATGGTATAACAATATTGTTGCCTGAGCGGGTTTGCCAAGGGAATGATAAAATTATGAAAGCTCTTGCTTTGGTTCCTCATGTACAAAAGAGCACGAACAACAAATAGCTGATACTTTAAGAGTTCCCCAGAAAATGAAAAATGCTCCAGTAGTCACTGTTTCTTATGTCTCTAGTGGTAGAAAAATAAATCCTCTATTTTTGAGCCTTTCTACTCATAAAACATTTTTCTAATTTCCTTGAAATCCTCCAATTTTATTTTTCTGGTACATTTGAAAAAAAAAAAAATTCTGAACAGTTTTCTAAAAGTTATCTTTTTTTTTCAATTAAAATCTATATTTACAACTAGCAGAGAGCCAGAACTCAGAAGTAAGAGACTATATCATGCCCAGTTCTCCTGTCTAACTCTGGTGATGTAAATTGACATTATGGAAGTTATAGACACTGAGCAAGTTTGTTGGTGATGTCTCTTTCCTGAATTGAGAAATGAATGTGCAGAATGCCTATTAAGTGCACAAAACTAATAGAGAGTGTAATCTTAACACATGGCTTTCCTCTAGCACTTTGAAGAAAACACTCTAGTTTGAACACTTGATAATCAGACCAAAAAAAAAAAATCCAACAAAAAACCAAGAACTTCAAAGTGACATAAATACACCTATATGCAGATATTATTCCACAAAGGGCACAGGTAAACAGAAAACTGAACCTGGCCTCTCAAAGTCTTATATGTATGCTAAAAATGATACATTAGCATATTTTCAGAACAAGTGATCTACAGTTTTAATGATGCTGTGAATTAGGTACTCATTTTGACTAGACAAAATCAAAACTTTTCATTAGGTTCTTAGAAAGAAACCCCAGTGGATCTGGATTAACAGAGGAAGCACCTGTCCTTTGAATTATGGTGATGGAAGGGGAGTGTTTCCAGATCTCCCTTCCAATGGAGAAAATATGCTTGAAAAAGTCTTTCCAGCTGATGGAAAGAATGACTACTGAAAAAAAAAAAAAAAAAGTCTAAAAAGAGTTTGAGTGAGTAGTTTTATGATTGAACAATTATGAGTCTGTTACACTCACTAAGGCATCTTGCTGCTCTGAGGCACTTAATTCTCATTAATGAATTGGTCTTCCTGATGGTCTTAATGAATTTTTTAATTATTACTTTTAATTAAGTACTAGCTTAAGTGCTAACCATCAGAGGGACTGCACTCCTGAATGGCAATCCTGGACTAAAAATGGGCTATATTTGAAAGCTGGCTTCATAGCAGCAGTTGCTGATAGTTTTGATGGAAAATTAATTCACATTTTTGTGATCACTCACTTGAATTATTTTTCAATTTGATTGTTTGAAACAATAAAAAGTAGAATGTCTATGCAAATAAGTAATTACTTTTTTTTATTACACACATGAAATAAAGAATTATGGAGCTGGAGGGGGTCTCAGGAGGTCATCTAACCCTTTCAGCCTGCCTCAGGAAAGGAAGCACCACATCTCTGCTATTCCTGACAGATCCTTATCCAGTCAGTTCTTTGATGACCAGTAACAGAGACCAACATCCCAGATTATCTCCTTCACTTGCTTCACCAAAACCTTCTTAATAGCTACCCTAAATGTCCTTCCTGTCATTCAATCCCATTACTTCTAGATCTATCATATGCAGCCAAGAAGAACAGATTGTACCCTTCATCTTTGCAAGCAGCCTTTCATGTATTTGAAGACTGTTATAATGCCCATTCCACTCCGCCATAGCTGTTCCATCATGGGAATATTGGGCCATTACTTTCAAACCCTGTCCTTGCTGTTTTCCTCTAGATTCTCTCCAACCAGGAAACACTTTTTGCCAGCTGTCATTGGGAGTAGATTTCTCCACCAGCAAGTGCTAAGCAGAGAGATTGCTGTGGGTGTTGCAACACTACAATATGGTACATGTTCAGCTAATCTTCATGTAGAATAGAGAAGATTACAGTTTTCCAAAAGGTGAACCATCATCTTTCCATGATGGCCCCATCCCTGGAAACATTCAAGGCCAGGTTGGATGGAGCTCTGAGCAACCTGATCTAGTTGAAGATGTCCCTGCTCCTTGCAGGGGGGTTGGACGAGATGACCTTTAAAGGTCCCTTCCAAAACGAACCATTCTACGATTCTATGATTCTATGATCATGAGATATCTGTGAAATAAATGTGAGAAAGGTCCATAACTGGATATGTTGTATGCAACAAGTGATGGGGAATCAAAAGCTAGTGGTATGGCACACAACGCTGGTGGCATGACACAAAAAGCCACACTTCGCTTGCTACAGAATTTCCCCTCCTGGCAGGCTCTACTGAAACACAGGCAGCTGCCCACCCCGGCAAGGAGGAAGAGGTGACAGAAAATGCAAATTTGCAAAAGTGAGTATTCAAAATTTGTCAGAAATAACTGCTTCATAGGAGAAGAAGTAAGGAGGGTGAACCTAAGTCTTGCACTGTTTAACCGAGGAGCTACAAATTCAGCACAGAACAGTGCCTAAGATATTCCAGAGTATTTTAGAAAACAGGCTGACGGCAGCTGGGTTAAAATAGGCTCTTTCACGTACCTCGACTGGCCTTTACAACGACCATTTTACTTGCGTGACTTCAGACTTGTGGTCGTGGGAGTAGCGTACGTGGGGATACATCATCTATTCAGAATCGCGTTCGGGTTCACGCCTGTTAAAGGCGGGGCGGCTTCAAAAGCGCCCCGGGAACTCGCCTGGAGGAGCCTGCAGGTCTGCTTTGTCCCGGCGCGGACACCTGCGGCTGGCTCCCCACCCCGGCCCCGCACTCCGGCCTCGGTCCTGCCCCAGCCCCCGCCGGGGTCCAGCGACCCCCAGGCGGGGCGGGGCGGGGCGGGGCGTGGCGGAGCGGGAGAGGCGGTAGGCCAGCCCGGCCCGCCCCGCGTCCGCTCAGCCCCCTTCCCCCACCCCCCTCCCCGCCCCGCAGCACATGACCCGCCATGGAGGCGCTGCCCAGAAGTTTGGAGGTGGGAGAGTGGGCAGAGGCTGGCGGCGAAGGGAGGGCGGCAAGGCTGGGCGGTGGGCAGGTGAGGCGGGGCGGGGGGCGGCTGGCCGGGACGGGAGGAGGGCAGGCAGCCGTGCCGAGATGTCCGGTCCGCAGCCGCTGCCCCGGCGAGGAGGCGGGGGGCAACTTCGGCAGCGGCTACGGGCGAGGTGTGATCACGGCGCGGGAGGGGGGAGGATGCCCCGGGGCCGAGGACAGAGCTGTGGGGCCGGGGCGGGCGGGGGTCGGGGATGCTGTCGGGAGTCGGGATGCTGTCGGGGGGCGTCCCCTGGCAGCCCGGAGACCACGCTGAACCCGGCGCCGGCGTCCCGTGTTGTGTGTCCTGGTTGGGTTCCTCCGCCCTCGCCCCAGCGGCTGGAGATGCGGGGCCGCGGCGGGCAGGTGAGGCCGGGCGCTTCCCGACGGCCGCCGGCCCGGGCAGGAGGAGGCGAAGCCGCCTCAGGTATCATTGTTCCTTCTGTATCCTCGCAGGTGTAGGCAGGGTTGTGCTGCTCAACCGCCCTGCCCAACCTCTGCCTCCGATGGAGGCATCGCTCGGAGGAAGCGGGGACGGTGAGGTGTCTCCGGGACGGTAGCCAAAGGCAAGGGATGCGCTCCTAGGCTGGCCCGGCCACCCCGCCCCCGGCGGGGCAGTCTTCTCTGCAGCTTTGTTGTGTTTTCGATCCAGGAGAGTGTGGGCTGCTGCTGGCAGCTACAGGATGAAGTCGCCTCCCTGCTGCATGTCTCTCTCTTCCCAAGCATCCCTGGAGGAACCGGGGAGTAGCACATCCCTGGGCTCCCTGGACTCCAGTGTTTTCTCCAGTGAGGAAGAGCAGGGGCCCCTGCTCCAGAAGGTCATTCCCTCCTTGGACTGCTTTACTATCAATGTAGGAGGCAGCCGCTTTGTGATGTCCCAGCAAACTTTGTCTTGCTACCCTGACACCCGTCTTGGCAAACTGGCTGTAGTGGTCTCTGCTGCCCGGGATGTGGCCTCCGGGCTCCTTGAGATTTGTGATGATGCCAACCTCGTGGAGAATGAGTATTTCTTTGACCGCAGCTCACAGGCATTTCACTACATCCTGAATTACTACCAGACAGGGAGGCTGCATGTGATGGAGCAGCTTTGTGCACTTTCCTTCCTGCAAGAGATCCAGTACTGGGGTCTGGATGAGCTCAGCATCGATTCCTGCTGCAGAGACCGGTAAGTTGTGGGAAGATGCGGTGCGTGAGATTGTGGGCTGGGTGAGCTCAGCGTTGACTTGCATGCAGGGATGCTCAGGTGAGAGATCCAGCAGTGCGGGTAGGCGAGGTAGCCTGCCGAGCATTGGGAAAACTGTGCTCAAAGCTGGATGAGTTCAGCCCTGAATCCTGCTCTGGAGGTGGATGGGTGTACAAAATGGGAAATGTGTTGGGTGAGGTTGCTGTTGAACTTTGCTGAGGGACAGGTTGGTAGTGGGGTTGAGCTAGTGAGACCTTAACAGAAGCAGGATTTGGATTGTCCTGCACTGGCTTCAGACTGGCCCTGGACAATATTTCAGATGAAAAAGATTGTTAAAGGATCAGTCACCCGGTTTGGGGTTATCCTAGTTAAGAGGGATTTGATGTAGAGTCAGGCATGGTGCTGGGGAGATTTGGAGCCTCCCCACCCCACGCTTTCTATTCTGGAGTATTTCCAGATCCAAGCTGGAGAGGCAGAAGTGGGGGTGGTCACCTGCCAGGCTGAGTGTGGGTGGCGTGGCTCCAGGAGGAGCCATGACGGGAAGCATCACACATGGATGTAGCAGCTTACAGGGAGGGGGCAGCAGCAGCAGGAACATTGCTCACTGGAGACAAATTGTAACAGGCAGCTGAGGAATAGGGTGGATTTTGACTGAACCACCGCAGGATATTTCTGTTAATTCTATTTGTAGTTTACTTTTTTCCCCCCACTATTTTTAGCGTTACTGATTTGTTTGTTAGTATTGAAGAAATTAATTCTCTGAAGAGCATAACTACTATTTATCTAAAGGGGTTATGTCAAAATTAGTAGAAAGAAACAAACAAGCAACCCCCATCCAAAAAGGATACTAAAGTTATCCTACCCTAGCAGGTAAGAAATACAGATAGGATAGAAACTGATTTTTTTTTTTTTTTAGTGTACTTTGGGAATGTTTTTGTTTCATTAAATTGTTCTGTAAATATACTCTTGCTCTAACAAAACACTCAACTATGCACCTACAATGTGTAAGTTTTACTCAGCACAGATGCTTGTGCACTTTGTTGTGTGAGGACCCATATATTTAAGAAAGAAAGAAAGATAACTTGTCATCTTATTGATCAGAACTTCATCCATGAACTGCATGGCTTTTATTATGCCTTCCCTTTTAGTATTGCAGATATTTGCCAATGTAATAAAAATGCAGTAGAATTAATAAAATTGAGGACAGTTTAGAAACAGAGAGTCTGGTTGTGCCAGGATTGCTTACAAGAATGCATGTTAGTCATGCAGCAGATCCTACTGTAGTCAACATGATCCATAGAAATAACACACTATCAGAATAAAATTACTCTCCACATACAAACTATCACTGTGAAATGGGAGAATGGAAATACCAGGTCAGTGGAAACATGCTGCAGGGTCCCAATTAACAAAATCTTCAACCAAATGCTTGACATCAGGGTTTTGTGAGTTCATATAAGGTAGGAGCTTTAGCGTGTATTCTCATGCTTCATGTGGTAGAGGATAATAAAAACATATGCATTATGATATTAAAAATCTCTCTGGGGATGTTCCTGGGCAGATACTTCAGGAGGAAGGAGCTGAGTGAAGCCTTAGACATCAAGAAAGATGCAGAAGAACTGGATGCCCAAGATGAAGAAGAGGACTTTTCTGGTAGCCTCTGTCCAAGTGTCAGACAAAAACTTTGGGAAGTTTTAGAAAAGCCTGGCTCCTCTGCAGCAGCCAGGACTTTCGGCACACTGTCTATGGCTTTTGTTGTTGTCTCCATTGCCAACATGGCTTTGATTTCGGTAGAGCTAAGCTGGTTGGCTCCACCGCTACTGGATGCCCTGGAGTACCTATGCATTGCATGGTTCACTGTGGAATTTGTTCTGAGGTTCCTATGTGCACGGGATCGGTGTCGATTCCTAAGGAGTGTGGCAAACATCATAGACCTCCTTGCTATTTTACCTTTCTACATCACCCTGCTGGTGGAGAGTCTGTGTGGTGGGGAGAGCTCCCAAGAACTGGAGAACGTGGGGCGCATTGTCCAAGTGCTGAGACTGCTCAGAGCCCTGCGGATGTTGAAGCTGGGAAGACATTCAACAGGTACTTTCGGCCATGGCAGTGATACTTCTTGTTTTTGCTGCCTGCGACAGCTGTCCCTGGGCACAGTGCTCCATTTTGTGTGCATTTCTGCTTAACCTTTTTTACCCAATCTGTTAGCAGTAATGGCTTGTGAAAAGCATAGAATCATAGACTTAGAGTGAGTCCAGAGTGGGGCCACAAAGATGATCAGAAGGCTGGAGCACCTCTCCTGTGAGGACAGAGTGAGAGAGCTGGAGCTGTTCAGCCTGGAGAAGAGAAGGCTTCAGGGACACATTATAGCAGCCTTCCAGTACCTAAAGGGGGCTTATAAGAAAGATGGGAACAGGCGTTTTAGCAGGGTCTGTTGTGATAGGACAAGGGGCAATGGTTTTAAAATAGGAGGATGATTTAAACTAGATAGAAGGAAAAAATTTTTTACAGTGAGAGTGGTGAAACACTGGACCAAGTTTCCCAGAGAGGTGGTACATGTGCTGTCCCTGGAAGTGTTCAAGGCCAGGCTGGATGGGGCTTTGAGTGACATGGTCTAGTGGAAGGTGTCTCTGCCCATGGCAGGGGGGTTGGAACTGGATGATTTTTAAGGGCCCTTCCAACCCAAACCATTCTCTGTTTCTGTGAAAACAACTGCAGTAGAGAATGCTTCAAAACTACTTAAACTGAATCTTACCAGGTAGTGGGCTGAGGGGGTCTCTGGCCCTGTTGAGCACATTGGTATCTGTGTTATGTGGGGCACAGCTGGGGGCTACTTACTGAGCTGGACCTCAGTGCAGCATGGAGCAGCAGTGTCAGGTTCAGTCAGTGTTCATCCACTGGTGTGGGGCCCTCTGTGTCCAACTGTTCCTGACAGGTCAGCAGACAGATGGATAAACAGCAAGCAGGGGTAGGGTGGAAGGTGAAATGCATTTCTGAGAACGTTTTTGTTCACTCTTCCTGAATGGTGAAAGGAAGGCATAAAAGGTACTGTTTCCAGTGGGAATTTGTCAGAGGAAGCTGGAAATTATTGGAAGGTGTTGCATTTCCCCTTACACTTACACCATTTTTGTTACTACTTTATGGCATGTGCATGCCTGGCTATATGAAGGAATAAAAGCTGTACTCCTGCCGTACCCTCTCCATGCCATGATGTTGTTCAGCCCTTGGCACTTTCAAAATGATTTAATTATGCCCCCACTTAAATCAGTGCTGAATATGGTGCTGAATTTGACAGGACAAATGTTCACCCAGCACTTGGAGCTTTGAAAAATTAGATCCTCATAGTAAATCATAGTCCCTATCCTGCAGTATTAGCCTGTTCTGAAGATGGTGACGGTCATTTTTACATGGCGTTCGATGTACCCTTCCAGCATTTTCTGCCATGAAGTGGGAATAGGTTATTGCCTCTCCATTTTTTGTTTGTTTGCGGTTTTTTTTGGTTTTTTTGGTTTTTTTTGGAGAGCCATCTCAACCCTGTTTGTGAACTGGCCCCAGTTCAGCAGGCATTACAGTGTGCTTGCTGCAGCAGAATGTGTCTCCTTATTTTTGTTCCCACTGAAGGGTAATGAACCTGCCTACCAATGGCAGGGAGTAACTCTAATGCTACTGAGCATAACCATAGTGGGAAGTATCTTAATCGTACCTGCCTACCCTAGATTATGCCTCTTCTGATGCATAATTGTCCCTTAGAAAGCAGTTGAAAGGAAACTTGTAATGATTCAGTCTGTCAGTGAGTTTGTTGTACTTCGTTATAACTTGTACAGGGTTTCGTGGGGTGTTTTTTGCAAAAAAAAAAAAGGCCACTGGCTACTTTTAATGGTAGCTGTAATGTGAATGCATTCCTCTCTTAACTGTATTTTGAAAATAAGAAAAATATTTTAATGCATCAAGGCACTTTTGTGCTGAATAACAAAATACTGATCCAAAAGTATACTGAGTCAAGTTACAAAGTCTCCAGTTTATTGCATTTTACTGTTACAGAATGAATGCATGAAACTGAGTTCTATGACTTTTCCTATCAACTTGAAACCAGATGTTTATATAACAACTGTTAACTTCAGGTATATTAACTTTCAGGGATGGTCTAATCTTTTGTGTCTATTTATTCTGAAATTCAATAAAATATTACCACACTTTATATCACAATATTGAGTTACATTAATATTGAGTTTAGTAATGCCATGTTAGGTACAAGTGAATTAATTATATAAAAATCTTGTCTCCTAATCTGGAAGTGAGCTATCGTCTTTCTACTGGAACCAATGCACCACTTTCAACATACAAGAAGCAACATACATATCTATTTAAACCACCCAAAGCAGCATTACCATTGCTGTGCTTCCTTCTTGGTAGTTCAGTTGCTGCCCACTTAGGCCCAGAACACTGAATCAAATCTGTATAATTTCAATGTAGAAAGTCACTGTTTCGATCTTCTGTCAGAGAAGATGCTGCTACTATGATGAAACATTGCCCTAATAAATCATAGAATCATAAAACAGTTAGGGTTGGAAGGCACCTTTAAAGGTCATCTAGTCCAAGCGTCCTGCAAGGGGCAGGGACATCTCCAACCAGATCAGGTTGCTCAGAGCCTCATCCAACCTGGCCTTGAATGTTTCCAGGGATGGGGCATCCACCACCTCTCTGGACAACCTGTTCCAGTGTTCCACCACCCTCATTGTAAATTTTTTTTTCCTTATGTCCAGTCTGAATCTACCTCCCTCTATTTTAAAATCATTGCCCCTTGTCCTGTCACAACAGAGCCTGCTAAAGAGTTTCTCCCCATCTTTCCTATAAGACCCCTTTAAGTATTAGAAGGCTACAGTAAGGTCTCCCTGGAGCCTTCTCTTCTCCAGGCTGAACAGCCCCAGCTCTCTCAGCCTGTCCTCTGATCATCTTCATGGCCCTCCTCTGGACTTCCTCCAACAGGTCCATGTCCTTCTTATGTTGGGGGCTCCAGAATTGGATGCAGAATCA